>NC_090448.1:735271867-735585304 GCF_031143425.1 Pleurodeles waltl
AAAGTTTCTTAACTATAGGTGTAGTTTTGCAGCTTGAAGACTTTTCTAGGTTCACATGCTGTGCATTATTCCATCATCTAGTAGTTGAGGTCGGAATTCTCCATTGTTTGTAGTACTCTTTAGATTTTTGTTTTGTTGGTGGGCATCGACAGACCCACCATTTGGTGTCCTCTTGTAACATCGTCCTACTTCCTCCAGATGTTTACCCCCTTTGAATGCCATTTTCCGATTGTTTTTTTCTTATTTTTTTTCTTATTTTTTTTTTCTTCTTCCATCTTCTTGGTGGAGGTGGGCGGGTCGCTTGTGAATCCAGAAAATTCTTCAGGCTGCAAAACTATGCCTACACGTAAGAAATTTTATGTTTTGCAGAGTGAATCTTTTCTGGACTCACATGGTGGTTGGGTGGAAGATGGGCATTGATTTGTAAACAGAAGTTGTGGCACTCGCTGACCTACTGAGAATTCTTTGTTCATTTTGAAATCAATACAATAATGTCTTGTGAAAGGATGTATTAATTACCATGTTGCTGCCATGCAGGTTTCCTGTAGCGGAGCATTTGCTAAAAAAGCAAGGGTTGCTCTTTTCTTCTGTGTAGTGTGCGCTCCTGGTGCCCTCTGATATGTTTCTCACGCCTTTGTATAGCACTGTTGAATTGTTTGTGCAATCCATCTTGTGATAGTGTTTTTAGTTACTGGTTTTCCCAAATAACTGGCAAATTACACAAATAGTTGTTGAGTTTTGAAAAACTTTGTATTTTCAATGTAACACATGATTGAACTTGCATCCAATGTATGCACAATTCTTTCAGCATGGGTCTTTGGGATTTGAAAGAGCTTGGTATCTGTATACTTTGATATGACACTGCAACACTACGTTTGGTAGGAATCGTGATTCCGTTCTTATGACAATTCTGTGCATGTGAATTTGAAAATACTGTTCCTGTATTGCGAGTGCTTGTAACTCATTTACTCTGTATAGTGAGGTAATGGGTACTAAAAGCGCAATTTTTAAAGTTATATGCAAGGTAGCCTTGTGTAATGGCTCACAAGGTCTTTTCATGAGTTGAGTTAGTACCACATTTAGATTCAATGTGGGTGCTGGCATTCTCCTCGTTGGAGCTATGCTTTTTGCTCCTAGGAACCTCTTAACTACTGGTGCTGTGAATAAACCTCTTCCTATATATTCCCTTGTGTATGTCACTATTTCTGATAGGTGAACCTTCAATGATGAAGACCTTCTTGTAAGAGATGTGTTATGTATTTTAGAACTGTATTTTCTCTTGTGCTTTTCTTCCCTAGTCCTTTTCTTACACACCTAAGTGAATATCTTTTCCATTTTGCCATATAACTCTTTCTTGTTATTGGTTTTCTTGCTTCTCTCAATACTACAATTCTGTTTTAAAGAAAATGTCAGAATTCCAAGTCTTTAGGAGCCATGCAGTTAGGTTCAAGGATTCTGGCCCTGGGTGTAATACCTTCCCTCCTTCCACTGATGACAGATCCTGTTGACTTGATCTTCCTTAAGCTAATTGCATTATCTCTGACTACCAGGTCTGTCTTACCCATTGTGGTGCAATTAAAATTAGGGTCATGTGATTCTTCTCACATTTGTTGATTGCTCTGTGCAACAACAGGATTGGAAGAAAAGCGTATGCAAATATCTCTGACCAGTTTATCAAAAGGGCCTACTCTACTGATCGACGGTGCGGCTCCCTGGAGGCAAAGTGCCGGCATGCCACATTTTGTGAGGTTGCAAACAGATCTAATGTTGGTGTACCCCACCTTTGCAAGATACTTTCTACAACTGATTGGTTGTGGGAGCACAAGGCTTGTCTGCTCAGCCTGTCTGCCTCGACACAGTCTGTTCCCAGTAGATATACCGCCTGAATCCCCATGTTCCTTTGTATTGCTGATTTCCAGAGTTGCTGATCTAGCCTTGATAGGGATGGGGATTGAGTTGATTCCCTGTATTGTGATGTAAAAACACTGTTGCTGTATTGTCTGTTTGAATCAATATTGTGTTCCCCAAAAGACTGTTCTTGAATGCTTTGAGGACTAGAAAAAATGTCATGCCATCTTCTGCTTGACAACCACTAGATCTTCCCAATTCCCCACTGCCTGTGACCATTGATTTTAAAGCCACTCCTGGATTGGTCTCATGTGAAGTTTGCATATGGGATTAACGGAATGCATGATGCCATCTTTCCTAATAGTTTCCCCACTGTCCTCTCTGTCAGAGTTTGCCCCTTGCGGTAATGGTAAAGCTCTTCCAGAAGGGATTGAGTTATTTTCTCATTGGGAAGACTTTTCCTTGTATTGAGCTTAACCTTGCCCCCAAGAAAATCTTTTCCTGTTCTGGCTCTGCAGGGGACGTTTCTATTTTCAATGAAAAGCCAAGTGTGTACAGTGTCTTCATTACCCTTTTAATGTCCTGTTTGCATTTTTGGTATGGGTTTGCTCTTACTAACCAGTCTTTGAGGACTGGATCTTCATGTAGTCCCATTCTTCTGTAATGTGCGGCTACTGGTGCAAGGTATTTTGTGAACACTCGGTGCAGATTTTATTCCAAATGCCAACACTGAATTGACAGTGTATTCAGTTGACCACAAACCTTAGGTATTTCTTGTGCTTTGTATTTATTGGGATGTGCAAGTAGGTGTCCTTCAAGTCTATGGTTGCCATGTAATTCCTCTTCTTGTAGTTGTGATATGACTTACTGTAAAGTTATTTTTAATTTTTGAGTTTTTATAAACTTGTTTACGAACCTGAGGTCTAACATTGAGCACAACGATCTGTCTACCTCTGGAATTAAGAAATATGTTGAGCAATTGCACTTGTTGATTTCCAGTTTTTGGGACTAATTCTATTGCTCATTTGTCGAATAACCCCTTGACCTCCTAGAAGAGACAAGCAGTTTCCTCTTTTGAGCATATCTTTTTCTTTGGTCCCCTTGTTGGAGGGAATTTGATTAGTTCTGAGCAATAAACAAATTGCACTGTGTTTCAGATCCATTTGTCTGAAGCTATTTTCCTCCACTCCTGGAGGAAGTCTTTTAACATTCCACCGACTCATATGTTGTGTGTGAAGTCTAATTGAATGTTTTTTTCTTTCACTGATGTTATTTGTGAAAGTCTTGCATTCCTTGTGCAGTCACTTATTCGAGGGGGTTTCACCTCCTCTGTTAGTCCTCTCTGTCTGGTTCTTCCTCAAAAGGAACCACTGTAGCCTTGTTGAGTTGTGGCAGTTTGGGCGCCACTCTAGCCTTGTTGAGAGTTCCCTGCCTGGAAGTTACCTCTTGAGGTTGGTCGTCGTGTCGCAAATGTTGCCCTTTGTAATCCACCTCGAAACTGCAGTGCGCCCATGGACTTTGCGGTTTCTTTGTACTTTTTTTTTTTATTTTTTTTTAGCTGGTTGAGACTTTCGCCCCATGAGTTTCGGAACAACTGTTGTCCAATGACGGGGGTGTTTATGATAGTCAACCCGAGATTCTCGGCCACAAGTGTCATCTCAGCGTGATCCCTGTCATCTTCTGGCAGCTCAACGTGTCTGCTGCATCTAAAGCAGATTTCAAACATGTATTGGCAATGGTTTTCCCGTTTTTAGCAAGATGTGCTGCCATTTTTCTGTACTGTTCAAGGAGATGTTTTAACAGTTCTTCCATCTCATCCCAATGCTGATGACCATGTCTATTGAGTAGTGCATTGGCATTTACAATGCACTACTGGTTTGCAGCACTACATTCAACTCTGTGTCCCATGAGATCTATCCTCTTGCTCTCCTTTTCTAGTGGAGGCCTGAGGTTGAGGGGATGTTGGCCCTCTTTCTGGCTGTCGATGTGATTATTGAGTCCACAGGGACAGTGCATTTTATATATGCAGGGTCCTTGGAGGAATACTTATATTTCTTTTCAACCCTTGGCATCACAGCTCTACAAGTGGCTGGTTCCTTAAAAGCTTCTCTCCCCTGGTCGAGGATGCTTGGGAGCATAGGTAGGAACTGGCCCCTTGCCTGACTTGGCAGCAATGTTTCTAGTAGGAAGCAGGATTGTGACTTATGCTCTTCTAGCTGTACATTAAATCAGTCGGCTGCATTTTTTATGACCAGAATGTACATTCCAATATCATCTGGAGGAGAGGGCTTTGATGGTTAAGATTCTACACCTTCTTCAGGTGAGCCTGCTTCTGGGCCTTCCCACTGTTGATCAAGGTATTCACCTTTCTCTGAAGCCTGATATTTTCCAGTTTGATCTTCTTCCTCTTCATAGAAAAGCTCTTCTTCTTCTTGAAGTTCTGGTGAGCGGCGGCTGTGTTTCCTCGACTTTCATCTTAGATGTGTGTTTTGGCGTTGGAGCCTTTTGAGGAATTCTGAAGTCTTGGAGGCTTTCGTCAAATTCCTTCTTTCTCTGCAGAAACGCAGACATTTCAGCTATGAGTCTTTTCCTCTTTCTTTCTATGTCAATGGCCTGTTTGTCAGGGCTTGGGGTCTTTGTTTTTGCCGTCTAACTCTTTCGATGATGACTCAGTCGTCGAGCTTCGGTTGACCGGATTTTGCGCTTTCGACGTTGATGTGTCATTTTCCCTTTCATCCTTCAAAGTTACAGGTTTTTCCCACAGTGAAGTCCCCCTCAAGGTTGCACTGAAACTCCTTTTCAATGCTGCTGCCTACAGGTGGTGAGTGTTTCGACCCTAAGGCTCCCCCTTGTGTGTTCATGACTCAGTCTTTCTCGACTCTGAAATCTTACAGGAGTGCCCAGTCTCTCTTACCTCTGACTTTTGGCTCCCCTTTGATGCCTGCTCCTTTACATCGATGATCTTACGATCACCCTCCGATGTTTCACCTTTCACTGCCACTGCAACGTTATCATCATCGCTTGACAGCCCCAAATCTCTGAGAGACGATGTGGACTTCTGGCCCTGTAACACGTGGTGGGCCATGCTTTGTCTCACTCTTACTTTCAAGGTCTTTGGTGCAATCACAGCACAGGCGATGCAATCCTCACTTCGATGTACGAGTGGAAAGCAGACGTTACACACCGGATGTGTATCCTTTTGAATGTACTTATGGTGAAAATTTTTGCAAAACTGGAATGGCACTTTCTCCATTACACTGATCAGGGGGTCCCCTGAACAGGCATTCTCACAGTTCCATCGGGTGAAAAGAAACATACTCTGCTGTAACTTCCTGCTTTGTCAGCTTCCTGTAGACGATCTGTGCTAGTTAGACGAACTTCGCACCAAAACTCTTCTCACTTCTTCCAATATTTTTTCCTTGTGTTTGAGACCTCTCTGCAAACATCCAGGTCTAACGGCAGACAAAATAAATCTGAAGATGACGATCAAAGAAGGGAACATCACAAGAGGACACCTAATGGTGGTTCCATCGATGCCCAGCAACAAACAAACAATCACAGGAGAAGGAGGACTACAATAGTGGAAAAGTCCAGACCCAACTCCTAGATGGCGGAACAATGCACAGCATGTGAATCCAGAAAAGATTCATGCTGCAAAATCACTTACATGGATTGTATGTGTTTTGCAGGGATTTAACCCTATATTGAGGGGTATTTGACTGATCAAATCCAATACCATTTTCAGTTGCTGAAGTATTAAAAAAGGGTAAGAGCTTGTATGGCATGGTTCCCAAGGGCACACTAGGAAGCAGACTGCATGAGTCTCTTAAGCTACAATACACAATAAGGGACATCAACTATTTCTTTGGGCATCCGTAGTTCTTCAATTTTTAGTGCATAGTGATGTGGTGCATGGTTGCACACAAATGTACATGGGATACTGAGACGTCCCTATACAGTATATATATGTGTAAGGAAATGCCTCCTTGGCATGGTTGCCCCCTGACTTTTTGCCTTTGCTGATGCTATGTTTACAATTGAAAGTGTGCTGAGGCCTGCTAACCAGGCCCCAGCACCAGTGTTCTTTCCCTAACCTGTACTTTTGTATCCACAATTGGCAGACCCTGGCATCCAGATAAGTCCCTTGTAACTGGTACTTCTAGTACCAAGGGCCCTGATGCCAAGGAAGGTCTCTAAGGGCTGCAGCATGTCTTATGCCACCCTGGAGACCTCTCACTCAGCACAGACACACTGCTTGCCAGCTTGTGTGTGCTAGTGAGGACAAAACGAGTAAGTCGACATGGCACTCCCCTCAGGGTGCCATGCCAGCCTCTCACTGCCTATGCAGTATAGGTAAGCCACCCCTCTAGCAGGCCTTACAGCCCTAAGGCAGGGTGCACTATACCATAGGTGAGGGTACCAGTGCATGAGCATGGTACCCCTACAGTGTCTAAACAAAACCTTAGACATTGTAAGTGCAGGGTAGCCATAAGAGTATATGGTCTGGGAGTCTGTCAAACACGAACTCCACAGCACCATAATGGCTACACTGAAAACTGGGAAGTTTGGTATCAAACTTCTCAGCACAATAAATGCACACTGATGCCAGTGTACATTTTATTGTAAAATACACCACAGAGGGCACCTTAGAGGTGCCCCCTGAAACTTAACCGACTATCTGTGTAGGCTGACTAGTTTTAGCAGCCTGCCACAAACCGAGACATGTTGCTGGCCCCATGGGGAGAGTGCCTTTGTCACTCTGAGGCCAGTAACAAAGCCTGCACTGGGTGGAGATGCTAACACCTCCCCCAGGCAGGAATTGTCACACCTGGCGGTGAGCCTCAAAGGCTCACCTCCTTTGTGCCAACCCAGCAGGACACTCCAGCTAGTGGAGTTGCCCGCCCCCTCCGGCCAGGCCCCACTTTTGGCGGCAAGGCCGGAGAAAATAATGAGAAAAACAAGGAGGAGTCACTGGCCAGTCAGGACAGCCCCTAAGGTGTCCTGAGCTGAAGTGACTCTAACTTTTAGAAATCCTCCATCTTGCAGATGGAGGATTCCCCCAATAGGGTTAGGATTGTGACCCCCTCCCCTTGGGAGGAGGCACAAAAAGGGTGTACCCACCCTCGGGGCTAGTAGCCATTGGCTACTAACCCCCCAGACCTAAACACGCCCTTAAATTTAGTATTTAAGGGCTACCCTGAACCCTAGAAAATTAGATTCCTGCAACTACAAGAAGAAGGACTGCCTAGCTGAAAACCCCTGCAGAGGAAGACCAGAAGACGACAACTGCCTTGGCTCCAGAAACTCACCGGCCTGTCTCCTGCCTTCCAAAGATCCTGCTCCAGCGACGCCTTCCAAAGGGACCAGCGACCTCGACATCCCCTGAGGACTGCCCCTGCTTCGAAAAGACAAGAAACTCCTGAGGACAGCGGACCTGCTCCAAGAAAAGCTGCAACTTTGTTTCCAGCAGCTTTAAAGAACCCTGCAAGCTCCCCGCAAGAAGCGTGAGACTTGCAACACTGCACCCGGCGACCCCGACTCGGCTGGTGGCGATCCAACACCTCAGGAGGGACCCCAGGACTACTCTGATACTGTGAGTACCAAAACCTGTCCCCCCTGAGCCCCCACAGCGCCGCCTGCAGAGGGAATCCCGAGGCTTCCCCTGACCGCGACTCTTTGAACCTAAAGTCCCGACGCCTGGGAGAGACCCTGCACCCGCAGCCCCCAGGACCTGAAGGACCGGACTTTCACTGGAGAAGTGACCCCCAGGAGTCCCTCTCCCTTGCCCAAGTGGAGGTTTCCCCGAGGAATCCCCCCCTTGCCTGCCTGCAGCGCTGAAGAGATCCCGAGATCTCTCATAGACTAACATTGCGAACCCGACGCTTGTTTCTACATTGCACCCGGCCGCCCCCGCGCCGCTGAGGGTGAAATTTCTGTGTGGGCTTGTGTCCCCCCCGGTGCCCTACAAAACCCCCCTGGTCTGCCCTCCGAAGACGCGGGTACTTACCTGCAAGCAGACCGGAACCGGGGCACCCCCTTCTCTCCATTCTAGCCTATGTGTTTTGGGCACCACTTTGAACTCTGCACCTGACCGGCCCTGAGCTGCTGGTGTGGTGACTTTGGGGTTGCTCTGAACCTCCAACGGTGGGCTACCTTGGACCAAGAACTGAGCCCTGTAAGTGTCTTACTTACCTGGTTAACCTAACAAATACTTACCTCCCCTAGGAACTGTGAAAATTGCACTAAGTGTCCACTTTTAAAACAGCTATTTGTGAATAACTTGAAAAGTATACATGCAATTTTGATGATTTGAAGTTCCTAAAGTACTTACCTGCAATACCTTTCGAATGAGATATTACATGTAGAATTTGAACCTGTGGTTCTTAAAATAAACTAAGAAAAGATATTTTTCTATACAAAAACCTATTGGCTGGATTTGTCTCTGAGTGTGTGTACCTCATTTATTGTCTATGTGTATGTACAACAAATGCTTAACACTACTCCTTGGATAAGCCTACTGCTCGACCACACTACCACAAAATAGAGGATTAGTATTATCTCTTTTTGCCACTATCTTACCTCTAAGGGGAACCCTTGGACTCTGTGCATGCTATTCCTTACTTTGAAATAGCACATACAGAGCCAACTTCCTACATTGGTGGATCAGCGGTGGGGTACAAGACTTTGCATTTGCTGGACTACTCAGCCAATACCTGATCACACGACAAATTCCAAAATTGTCATTAGAAATTCATTTTTGCAATTTGAAATTTTTCAAAATTCTTAAAAGTCCTGCTAGGGCCTTGTGTGTTAAGTCCCTGTTTAGCATTGTCTTTTAGAGTTTAAAAGTTTGTTAAAAGTTTGAAATTAGATTCTAGAAACAGTTTTAGATTCTTTAAAAAGTATTCCAACTCTTAGCAGAATAATGTCTGATACAGAGATGCAGGTGGTGGAACTCGACACCACACCTTACCTCCATCTTAAGATGAGGGAGCTAAGGTCTCTCTGTAATATCCAAAAAATAACCATTGGCTCCAGACCTACCAAAATTCAGCTCCAGGAGCTGTTGGCAGAGTTTGAAAAAGCCAACCCCTCTGATGATGACCTCACAGAGGAAGAAATTAGTGACTTGGAGGCCAATGTCCCTCCTCCAGTCCTAAATAGGGAGAACAGGACCCCTCAAGTCCTGTCTCCAACTGTGTTAGTCAGAAATAGTGAGTCCCTCACAGGAGGGTCCCACATTTCTGAAATCACTGAGGATGCTCTCAGTGAAGATGACCTCCTGTTAGCCAGGATGGCCAAAAGATTGGCTTTAGAGAGACAGCTCCTAGCCATAGAAAGGGAAAGACAAGAGATGGGCCTAGGACCCATCAATGGTGGCAGCAATATAAATAGGGTCAGAGATTCTCCTGACATGTTAAAAATCCCCAAAGGGATTGTGACAAAATATGAAGATGGTGATGACATCACCAAATGGTTCACAGCTTTTGAGAGGGCTTGTGTAACCAGAAAAGTGAACAGATCTCACTGGGGTGCTCTCCTTTGGGAAATGTTCACTGGAAAGTGTAGGGATAGACTCCTCACACTCTCTGGAAAAGATGCAGAATCTTATGACCTCATGAAGGGTACCCTGATTGAGGGCTTTGGATTCTCCACTGAGGAGTACAGGATTAGGTTCAGGGGGGCTCAAAAATCCTCGAGCCAGACCTGGGTTGACTTTGTTGACTACTCAGTGAAAACACTAGATGGTTGGATTCAAGGCAGTGGTGTAAGTAATTATGATGGGCTGTACAATTTATTTGTGAAAGAACACCTGTTAAGTAATTGTTTCAATGATAAACTGCATCAGCATCTGGTAGACCTAGGACCAATTTCTCCCCAAGAATTGGGAAAGAAGGCGGACCATTGGGTCAAGACAAGGGTGTCCAAGACTTCAACAGGGGGTGACCAAAAGAAAGGGGTCACAAAGACTCCCCAGGGGAAGGGTGATGAGACAACCAAAACTAAAAATAGTAAAGAGTCTTCTACAGGCCCCCAAAAACCTGCACAGGAGGGTGGGCCCAGAGCCTCTTCACAAAACAATGGGTACAAGGGTAAAAACTTTGATCCCAAAAAGGCCTGGTGTCATAGCTGTAAACAGCATGGACACCAAACTGGAGACAAGGCCTGTCCCAAGAAAGGTTCCACTCCAAACTCCCATCCAGGTAACACTGGTATGGCTAGTCTCCAAGTGGGATCAACAGTGTGCCCAGAGCAAATCAGGGTCCACACTGAAGCTACTCTAGTTTCTGAGGGTGGGGTGGATTTAGCCACACTAGCTGTCTGGCCGCCTAACATGCAAAAATACAGACAACAACTCTTAATTAATGGGACTAGAATAGAGGGCCTGAGGGATACAGGTGCCAGTGTCACCATGGTGACAGAGAAACTGGTTTCCCCTGGCCAATACCTGACTGGAAAAACTTACACAGTCACCAACGCTGACAATCAGAGAAAAGTACATCCCATGGCAATGGTTACTTTAGAATGGGGAGGGGTCAATGGCCTGAAACAGGTGGTGGTCTCCTCAAATATCCCAGTGGACTGTCTGCTTGGAAATGACCTGGAGTCCTCAGCATGGGCTGAGGTAGAACTAAAAACCCATGCAGCAATGCTGGGTATCCCTGAACTGGTGTGTGTGAAAACAAGAGCACAGTGCAAGGCACAGGGTGAACAAGTAGAGCTGGAGTCTGGAAGAATGGCCCAGCCTACCAAGAGAACAGGAAAGTCAGCTGGGAAACCAACTGCAACACAGCAAAAGAAAGGGAACCTCTCTTCTCAGGAAGAAGTTCTGCCCTCTGAGGGAACTGAGCCTTTGGAGCTTGAACCTTATCAGGTTGAGCTCTTAGGCCCAGGGGGACCCTCAAGGGAGGAGCTGTGTAAGGGACAAGAAACCTGTCCCTCTCTTGAAGGCCTTAGGCAGCAAGCTGCTGAAGAGTCCAAAGGCAAGAAAAATGGAACGCATATTGGGAAGATGGACTCCTGTACACTGAGGCCAGAGACCCCAAACCTGGTGCCACTAGGAGAGTGGTAGTGCCTCAGCTGTTCAGGAAGTTCATCCTAACATTGGCCCATGACATTCCCCTTGCTGGACATTTGGGACAAACCAAGACGTGGGAGAGGTTAGTCAACCACTTCTACTGGCCCAATATGTCCAACATGGTTAAGGAGTTTTGCCTCTCCTGCCCCACCTGTCAAGCCAGTGGTAAGACAGGTGGGCATCCAAAGGCCCCCCTCATTCCACTTCCAGTGGTGGGGGTTCCCTTTGAAAGAGTGGGTGTGGACATAGTTGGTCCACTGGAACCTCCCACAGCCTCAGGAAATATGTATATCCTGGTAGTAGTGGATCATGCTACCAGGTATCCTGAAGCTATTCCCCTTAGGTCGACTACTGCCCCTGCAGTAGCCAAGGCCCTCATTGGTATCTTTACCAGAGTGGGTTTCCCTAAGGAGGTGGTGTCTGACAGAGGTACCAACTTCATGTCAGCATACCTAAAGCACATGTGGAATGAGTGTGGAGTGACTTATAAATTCACTACACCATACCATCCACAAACTAATGGCTTGGTTGAGAGATTCAACAAGACATTAAAAGGCATGATCATGGGGCTCCCAGAAAAGCTCAAAAGGAGATGGGATGTCCTCTTGCCATGTCTGCTTTTCGCTTACAGAGAGGTGCCACAGAAGGGAGTAGGATTCTCACCCTTTGAACTTCTGTTTGGTCATCCTGTAAGGGGACCACTTGCCCTTGTTAAAGAAGGCTGGGAGAGACCTCTCCATGAGCCTAAACAGGACATAGTGGACTATGTACTTGGCCTTCGCTCTAGAATGGCAGAGTACATGGAAAAGGCAACCAAAAACCTTGAGGCCAGCCAACAGCTCCAGAAGTTTTGGTATGACCAAAAGGCTGCACTGGTTGAGTTCCAACCAGGGCAGAAAGTCTGGGTTCTGGAGCCTGTGGCTCCCAGGGCACTCCAGGACAAATGGAGTGGCCCTTACCCAGTACTAGAAAGGAAGAGTCAGGTCACCTACCTGGTGGACCTGGGCACAAGCAGGAGCCCCAAGAGGGTGATCCATGTAAACCGCCTTAAGCTCTTCCACGACAGGGCTGATGTCAATCTGTTGATGGTAACAGATGAGGATCAGGAGGCAGAGAGTGAACCTCTCCCTGATCTTCTGTCATCAGACCCAAAAGATGGCACAGTAGATGGAGTGATCTACTCAGACACCCTCTCTGGCCAACAGCAAGCTGATTGTAGGAGAGTCCTACAACAGTTTCCTGAACTCTTCTCCTTAACCCCTGGTCAGACACACCTGTGTACCCATGATGTGGACACAGGAGACAGCATGCCTGTCAAGAACAAAATCTTTAGACAATCTGACCATGTTAAGGAAAGCATCAAGGTGGAAGTCCACAAGATGCTGGAATTGGGAGTGATTGAGCGCTCTGACAGCCCCTGGGCTAGCCCAGTGGTCTTAGTCCCCAAACCTCACACCAAAGATGGAAAGAAAGAGATGAGGTTTTGTGTGGACTACAGAGGGCTCAATTCTGTCACCAAGACAGATGCTCATCCAATTCCAAGAGCTGATGAGCTCATAGACAAATTAGGTGCTGCCAAATTCTTAAGTACCTTTGACTTGACAGCAGGGTACTGGCAAATAAAAATGGCACCTGGAGCAAAAGAGAAAACAGCATTCTCCACACCTGATGGGCATTATCAGTTCACTGTTATGCCCTTTGGTTTAAAGAATGCCCCTGCCACCTTCCAAGGGTTGGTGAATCAAGTCCTTGCTGGCTTGGAGTCCTTTAGCACAGCTTATCTTGATGATATTGCTGTCTTTAGCTCCACCTGGCAGGATCACCTGGTCCACCTGAAGAAGGTTTTGAAGGCTCTGCAATCTGCAGGCCTCTCTATCAAGGCATCCAAATGCCAGATAGGGCAGGGAACTGTGGTTTACTTGGGACACCTTGTAGGTGGAGGCCAAGTTCAGCCACTCCAACCCAAGATCCAGACTATTCTGGACTGGGTAGCTCCAAAAACCCAGACTCAAGTCAGGGCATTCCTTGGCTTGACTGGGTATTACAGGAGGTTTGTGAAGGGATATGGATCCATTGTGACAGCCCTCACTGAACTCACCTCCAAGAAAATGCCCAAGAAAGTGAACTGGACTGTAGAATGCCAACAGGCCTTTGACACCCTGAAACAAGCAATGTGCTCAGCACCAGTTCTAAAAGCTCCAGATTATTCTAAGCAGTTCATTGTGCAGACTGATGCCTCTGAACATGGGATAGGGGCAGTTTTGTCCCAAACAAATGATGATGGCCTTGACCAGCCTGTTGCTTTCATTAGCAGGAGGTTACTCCCCAGGGAGCAGCGTTGGAGTGCCATTGAGAGGGAGGCCTTTGCTGTGGTTTGGTCCCTGAAGAAGCTGAGACCATACCTCTTTGGGACTCACTTCCTAGTTCAAACTGACCACAGACCTCTCAAATGGCTGATGCAAATGAAAGGTGAAAATCCTAAACTGTTGAGGTGGTCCATCTCCCTACAGGGAATGGACTTTATAGTGGAACACAGACCTGGGACTGCCCATGCCAATGCAGATGGCCTTTCCAGGTTCTTCCACTTAGAAAATGAAGACTCTCTTGGGAAAGGTTAGTCTCATCCTCTTTCGTTTGGGGGGGGGGGGGGTTGTGTAAGGAAATGCCTCCTTGGCATGGTTGCCCCCTGACTTTTTGCCTTTGCTGATGCTATGTTTACAATTGAAAGTGTGCTGAGGCCTGCTAACCAGGCCCCAGCACCAGTGTTCTTTCCCTAACCTGTACTTTTGTATCCACAATTGACAGACCCTGGCATCCAGATAAGTCCCTTGTAACTGGTACTTCTAGTACCAAGGGCCCTGATGCCAAGGAAGGTCTCTAAGGGCTGCAGCATGTCTTATGCCACCCTGGAGACCTCTCACTCAGCACAGACACACTGCTTGCCAGCTTGTGTGTGCTAGTGAGGACAAAACGAGTAAGTCGACATGGCACTCCCCTCAGGGTGCCATGCCAGCCTCTCACTGCCTATGCAGTATAGGTAAGCCACCCCTCTAGCAGGCCTTACAGCCCTAAGGCAGGGTGCACTATACCATAGGTGAGGGTACCAGTGCATGAGCATGGTACCCCTACAGTGTCTAAACAAAACCTTAGACATTGTAAGTGCAGGGTAGCCATAAGAGTATATGGTCTGGGAGTCTGTCAAACACGAACTCCACAGCACCATAATGGCTACACTGAAAACTGGGAAGTTTGGTATCAAACTTCTCAGCACAATAAATGCACACTGATGCCAGTGTACATTTTATTGTAAAATACACCACAGAGGGCACCTTAGAGGTGCCCCCTGAAACTTAACCGACTATCTGTGTAGGCTGACTAGTTTTAGCAGCCTGCCACAAACCGAGACATGTTGCTGGCCCCATGGGGAGAGTGCCTTTGTCACTCTGAGGCCAGTAACAAAGCCTGCACTGGGTGGAGATGCTAACACCTCCCCCAGGCAGGAATTGTCACACCTGGCGGTGAGCCTCAAAGGCTCACCTCCTTTGTGCCAACCCAGCAGGACACTCCAGCTAGTGGAGTTGCCCGCCCCCTCCGGCCAGGCCCCACTTTTGGCGGCAAGGCCGGAGAAAATAATGAGAAAAACAAGGAGGAGTCACTGGCCAGTCAGGACAGCCCCTAAGGTGTCCTGAGCTGAAGTGACTCTAACTTTTAGAAATCCTCCATCTTGCAGATGGAGGATTCCCCCAATAGGGTTAGGATTGTGACCCCCTCCCCTTGGGAGGAGGCACAAAAAGGGTGTACCCACCCTCAGGGCTAGTAGCCATTGGCTACTAACCCCCCAGACCTAAACACGCCCTTAAATTTAGTATTTAAGGGCTACCCTGAACCCTAGAAAATTAGATTCCTGCAACTACAAGAAGAAGGACTGCCTAGCTGAAAACCCCTGCAGAGGAAGACCAGAAGACGACAACTGCCTTGGCTCCAGAAACTCACCGGCCTGTCTCCTGCCTTCCAAAGATCCTGCTCCAGCGACGCCTTCCAAAGGGACCAGCGACCTCGACATCCCCTGAGGACTGCCCCTGCTTCGAAAAGACAAGAAACTCCCGAGGACAGCGGACCTGCTCCAAGAAAAGCTGCAACTTTGTTTCCAGCAGCTTTAAAGAACCCTGCAAGCTCCCCGCAAGAAGCGTGAGACTTGCAACACTGCACCCGGCGACCCCGACTCGGCTGGTGGCGATCCAACACCTCAGGAGGGACCCCAGGACTACTCTGATACTGTGAGTACCAAAACCTGTCCCCCCTGAGCCCCCACAGCGCCGCCTGCAGAGGGAATCCCGAGGCTTCCCCTGACCGCGACTCTTTGAACCTAAAGTCCCGACGCCTGGGAGAGACCCTGCACCCGCAGCCCCCAGGACCTGAAGGACCGGACTTTCACTGGAGAAGTGACCCCCAGGAGTCCCTCTCCCTTGCCCAAGTGGAGGTTTCCCCGAGGAATCCCCCCCTTGCCTGCCTGCAGCGCTGAAGAGATCCCGAGATCTCTCATAGACTAACATTGCGAACCCGACGCTTGTTTCTACATTGCACCCGGCCGCCCCCGCGCCGCTGAGGGTGAAATTTCTGTGTGGGCTTGTGTCCCCCCCGGTGCCCTACAAAACCCCCCTGGTCTGCCCTCCGAAGACGCGGGTACTTACCTGCAAGCAGACCGGAACCGGGGCACCCCCTTCTCTCCATTCTAGCCTATGTGTTTTGGGCACCACTTTGAACTCTGCACCTGACCGGCCCTGAGCTGCTGGTGTGGTGACTTTGGGGTTGCTCTGAACCTCCAACGGTGGGCTACCTTGGACCAAGAACTGAGCCCTGTAAGTGTCTTACTTACCTGGTTAACCTAACAAATACTTACCTCCCCTAGGAACTGTGAAAATTGCACTAAGTGTCCACTTTTAAAACAGCTATTTGTGAATAACTTGAAAAGTATACATGCAATTTTGATGATTTGAAGTTCCTAAAGTACTTACCTGCAATACCTTTCGAATGAGATATTACATGTAGAATTTGAACCTGTGGTTCTTAAAATAAACTAAGAAAAGATATTTTTCTATACAAAAACCTATTGGCTGGATTTGTCTCTGAGTGTGTGTACCTCATTTATTGTCTATGTGTATGTACAACAAATGCTTAACACTACTCCTTGGATAAGCCTACTGCTCGACCACACTACCACAAAATAGAGGATTAGTATTATCTCTTTTTGCCACTATCTTACCTCTAAGGGGAACCCTTGGACTCTGTGCATGCTATTCCTTACTTTGAAATAGCACATACAGAGCCAACTTCCTACATTGGTGGATCAGCGGTGGGGTACAAGACTTTGCATTTGCTGGACTACTCAGCCAATACCTGATCACACGACAAATTCCAAAATTGTCATTAGAAATTCATTTTTGCAATTTGAAATTTTTCAAAATTCTTAAAAGTCCTGCTAGGGCCTTGTGTGTTAAGTCCCTGTTTAGCATTGTCTTTTAGAGTTTAAAAGTTTGTTAAAAGTTTGAAATTAGATTCTAGAAACAGTTTTAGATTCTTTAAAAAGTATTCCAACTCTTAGCAGAATAATGTCTGATACAGAGATGCAGGTGGTGGAACTCGACACCACACCTTACCTCCATCTTAAGATGAGGGAGCTAAGGTCTCTCTGTAATATCCAAAAAATAACCATTGGCTCCAGACCTACCAAAATTCAGCTCCAGGAGCTGTTGGCAGAGTTTGAAAAAGCCAACCCCTCTGATGATGACCTCACAGAGGAAGAAATTAGTGACTTGGAGGCCAATGTCCCTCCTCCAGTCCTAAATAGGGAGAACAGGACCCCTCAAGTCCTGTCTCCAACTGTGTTAGTCAGAAATAGTGAGTCCCTCACAGGAGGGTCCCACATTTCTGAAATCACTGAGGATGCTCTCAGTGAAGATGACCTCCTGTTAGCCAGGATGGCCAAAAGATTGGCTTTAGAGAGACAGCTCCTAGCCATAGAAAGGGAAAGACAAGAGATGGGCCTAGGACCCATCAATGGTGGCAGCAATATAAATAGGGTCAGAGATTCTCCTGACATGTTAAAAATCCCCAAAGGGATTGTGACAAAATATGAAGATGGTGATGACATCACCAAATGGTTCACAGCTTTTGAGAGGGCTTGTGTAACCAGAAAAGTGAACAGATCTCACTGGGGTGCTCTCCTTTGGGAAATGTTCACTGGAAAGTGTAGGGATAGACTCCTCACACTCTCTGGAAAAGATGCAGAATCTTATGACCTCATGAAGGGTACCCTGATTGAGGGCTTTGGATTCTCCACTGAGGAGTACAGGATTAGGTTCAGGGGGGCTCAAAAATCCTCGAGCCAGACCTGGGTTGACTTTGTTGACTACTCAGTGAAAACACTAGATGGTTGGATTCAAGGCAGTGGTGTAAGTAATTATGATGGGCTGTACAATTTATTTGTGAAAGAACACCTGTTAAGTAATTGTTTCAATGATAAACTGCATCAGCATCTGGTAGACCTAGGACCAATTTCTCCCCAAGAATTGGGAAAGAAGGCGGACCATTGGGTCAAGACAAGGGTGTCCAAGACTTCAACAGGGGGTGACCAAAAGAAAGGGGTCACAAAGACTCCCCAGGGGAAGGGTGATGAGACAACCAAAACTAAAAATAGTAAAGAGTCTTCTACAGGCCCCCAAAAACCTGCACAGGAGGGTGGGCCCAGAGCCTCTTCACAAAACAATGGGTACAAGGGTAAAAACTTTGATCCCAAAAAGGCCTGGTGTCATAGCTGTAAACAGCATGGACACCAAACTGGAGACAAGGCCTGTCCCAAGAAAGGTTCCACTCCAAACTCCCATCCAGGTAACACTGGTATGGCTAGTCTCCAAGTGGGATCAACAGTGTGCCCAGAGCAAATCAGGGTCCACACTGAAGCTACTCTAGTTTCTGAGGGTGGGGTGGATTTAGCCACACTAGCTGTCTGGCCGCCTAACATGCAAAAATACAGACAACAACTCTTAATTAATGGGACTAGAATAGAGGGCCTGAGGGATACAGGTGCCAGTGTCACCATGGTGACAGAGAAACTGGTTTCCCCTGGCCAATACCTGACTGGAAAAACTTACACAGTCACCAACGCTGACAATCAGAGAAAAGTACATCCCATGGCAATGGTTACTTTAGAATGGGGAGGGGTCAATGGCCTGAAACAGGTGGTGGTCTCCTCAAATATCCCAGTGGACTGTCTGCTTGGAAATGACCTGGAGTCCTCAGCATGGGCTGAGGTAGAACTAAAAACCCATGCAGCAATGCTGGGTATCCCTGAACTGGTGTGTGTGAAAACAAGAGCACAGTGCAAGGCACAGGGTGAACAAGTAGAGCTGGAGTCTGGAAGAATGGCCCAGCCTACCAAGAGAACAGGAAAGTCAGCTGGGAAACCAACTGCAACACAGCAAAAGAAAGGGAACCTCTCTTCTCAGGAAGAAGTTCTGCCCTCTGAGGGAACTGAGCCTTTGGAGCTTGAACCTTATCAGGTTGAGCTCTTAGGCCCAGGGGGACCCTCAAGGGAGGAGCTGTGTAAGGGACAAGAAACCTGTCCCTCTCTTGAAGGCCTTAGGCAGCAAGCTGCTGAAGAGTCCAAAGGCAAGAAAAATGGAACGCATATTGGGAAGATGGACTCCTGTACACTGAGGCCAGAGACCCCAAACCTGGTGCCACTAGGAGAGTGGTAGTGCCTCAGCTGTTCAGGAAGTTCATCCTAACATTGGCCCATGACATTCCCCTTGCTGGACATTTGGGACAAACCAAGACGTGGGAGAGGTTAGTCAACCACTTCTACTGGCCCAATATGTCCAACATGGTTAAGGAGTTTTGCCTCTCCTGCCCCACCTGTCAAGCCAGTGGTAAGACAGGTGGGCATCCAAAGGCCCCCCTCATTCCACTTCCAGTGGTGGGGGTTCCCTTTGAAAGAGTGGGTGTGGACATAGTTGGTCCACTGGAACCTCCCACAGCCTCAGGAAATATGTATATCCTGGTAGTAGTGGATCATGCTACCAGGTATCCTGAAGCTATTCCCCTTAGGTCGACTACTGCCCCTGCAGTAGCCAAGGCCCTCATTGGTATCTTTACCAGAGTGGGTTTCCCTAAGGAGGTGGTGTCTGACAGAGGTACCAACTTCATGTCAGCATACCTAAAGCACATGTGGAATGAGTGTGGAGTGACTTATAAATTCACTACACCATACCATCCACAAACTAATGGCTTGGTTGAGAGATTCAACAAGACATTAAAAGGCATGATCATGGGGCTCCCAGAAAAGCTCAAAAGGAGATGGGATGTCCTCTTGCCATGTCTGCTTTTCGCTTACAGAGAGGTGCCACAGAAGGGAGTAGGATTCTCACCCTTTGAACTTCTGTTTGGTCATCCTGTAAGGGGACCACTTGCTCTTGTTAAAGAAGGCTGGGAGAGACCTCTCCATGAGCCTAAACAGGACATAGTGGACTATGTACTTGGCCTTCGCTCTAGAATGGCAGAGTACATGGAAAAGGCAACCAAAAACCTTGAGGCCAGCCAACAGCTCCAGAAGTTTTGGTATGACCAAAAGGCTGCACTGGTTGAGTTCCAACCAGGGCAGAAAGTCTGGGTTCTGGAGCCTGTGGCTCCCAGGGCACTCCAGGACAAATGGAGTGGCCCTTACCCAGTACTAGAAAGGAAGAGTCAGGTCACCTACCTGGTGGACCTGGGCACAAGCAGGAGCCCCAAGAGGGTGATCCATGTAAACCGCCTTAAGCTCTTCCACGACAGGGCTGATGTCAATCTGTTGATGGTAACAGATGAGGATCAGGAGGCAGAGAGTGAACCTCTCCCTGATCTTCTGTCATCAGACCCAAAAGATGGCACAGTAGATGGAGTGATCTACTCAGACACCCTCTCTGGCCAACAGCAAGCTGATTGTAGGAGAGTCCTACAACAGTTTCCTGAACTCTTCTCCTTAACCCCTGGTCAGACACACCTGTGTACCCATGATGTGGACACAGGAGACAGCATGCCTGTCAAGAACAAAATCTTTAGACAATCTGACCATGTTAAGGAAAGCATCAAGGTGGAAGTCCACAAGATGCTGGAATTGGGAGTGATTGAGCGCTCTGACAGCCCCTGGGCTAGCCCAGTGGTCTTAGTCCCCAAACCTCACACCAAAGATGGAAAGAAAGAGATGAGGTTTTGTGTGGACTACAGAGGGCTCAATTCTGTCACCAAGACAGATGCTCATCCAATTCCAAGAGCTGATGAGCTCATAGACAAATTAGGTGCTGCCAAATTCTTAAGTACCTTTGACTTGACAGCAGGGTACTGGCAAATAAAAATGGCACCTGGAGCAAAAGAGAAAACAGCATTCTCCACACCTGATGGGCATTATCAGTTCACTGTTATGCCCTTTGGTTTAAAGAATGCCCCTGCCACCTTCCAAGGGTTGGTGAATCAAGTCCTTGCTGGCTTGGAGTCCTTTAGCACAGCTTATCTTGATGATATTGCTGTCTTTAGCTCCACCTGGCAGGATCACCTGGTCCACCTGAAGAAGGTTTTGAAGGCTCTGCAATCTGCAGGCCTCTCTATCAAGGCATCCAAATGCCAGATAGGGCAGGGAACTGTGGTTTACTTGGGACACCTTGTAGGTGGAGGCCAAGTTCAGCCACTCCAACCCAAGATCCAGACTATTCTGGACTGGGTAGCTCCAAAAACCCAGACTCAAGTCAGGGCATTCCTTGGCTTGACTGGGTATTACAGGAGGTTTGTGAAGGGATATGGATCCATTGTGACAGCCCTCACTGAACTCACCTCCAAGAAAATGCCCAAGAAAGTGAACTGGACTGTAGAATGCCAACAGGCCTTTGACACCCTGAAACAAGCAATGTGCTCAGCACCAGTTCTAAAAGCTCCAGATTATTCTAAGCAGTTCATTGTGCAGACTGATGCCTCTGAACATGGGATAGGGGCAGTTTTGTCCCAAACAAATGATGATGGCCTTGACCAGCCTGTTGCTTTCATTAGCAGGAGGTTACTCCCCAGGGAGCAGCGTTGGAGTGCCATTGAGAGGGAGGCCTTTGCTGTGGTTTGGTCCCTGAAGAAGCTGAGACCATACCTCTTTGGGACTCACTTCCTAGTTCAAACTGACCACAGACCTCTCAAATGGCTGATGCAAATGAAAGGTGAAAATCCTAAACTGTTGAGGTGGTCCATCTCCCTACAGGGAATGGACTTTATAGTGGAACACAGACCTGGGACTGCCCATGCCAATGCAGATGGCCTTTCCAGGTTCTTCCACTTAGAAAATGAAGACTCTCTTGGGAAAGGTTAGTCTCATCCTCTTTCGTTTGGGGGGGGGGGGGGTTGTGTAAGGAAATGCCTCCTTGGCATGGTTGCCCCCTGACTTTTTGCCTTTGCTGATGCTATGTTTAGAATTGAAAGTGTGCTGAGGCCTGCTAACCAGGCCCCAGCACCAGTGTTCTTTCCCTAACCTGTACTTTTGTATCCACAATTGACAGACCCTGGCATCCAGATAAGTCCCTTGTAACTGGTACTTCTAGTACCAAGGGCCCTGATGCCAAGGAAGGTCTCTAAGGGCTGCAGCATGTCTTATGCCACCCTGGAGACCTCTCACTCAGCACAGACACACTGCTTGCCAGCTTGTGTGTGCTAGTGAGGACAAAACGAGTAAGTCGACATGGCACTCCCCTCAGGGTGCCATGCCAGCCTCTCACTGCCTATGCAGTATAGGTAAGCCACCCCTCTAGCAGGCCTTACAGCCCTAAGGCAGGGTGCACTATACCATAGGTGAGGGTACCAGTGCATGAGCATGGTACCCCTACAGTGTCTAAACAAAACCTTAGACATTGTAAGTGCAGGGTAGCCATAAGAGTATATGGTCTGGGAGTCTGTCAAACACGAACTCCACAGCACCATAATGGCTACACTGAAAACTGGGAAGTTTGGTATCAAACTTCTCAGCACAATAAATGCACACTGATGCCAGTGTACATTTTATTGTAAAATACACCACAGAGGGCACCTTAGAGGTGCCCCCTGAAACTTAACCGACTATCTGTGTAGGCTGACTAGTTTTAGCAGCCTGCCACAAACCGAGACATGTTGCTGGCCCCATGGGGAGAGTGCCTTTGTCACTCTGAGGCCAGTAACAAAGCCTGCACTGGGTGGAGATGCTAACACCTCCCCCAGGCAGGAATTGTCACACCTGGCGGTGAGCCTCAAAGGCTCACCTCCTTTGTGCCAACCCAGCAGGACACTCCAGCTAGTGGAGTTGCCCGCCCCCTCCGGCCAGGCCCCACTTTTGGCGGCAAGGCCGGAGAAAATAATGAGAAAAACAAGGAGGAGTCACTGGCCAGTCAGGACAGCCCCTAAGGTGTCCTGAGCTGAAGTGACTCTAACTTTTAGAAATCCTCCATCTTGCAGATGGAGGATTCCCCCAATAGGGTTAGGATTGTGACCCCCTCCCCTTGGGAGGAGGCACAAAAAGGGTGTACCCACCCTCAGGGCTAGTAGCCATTGGCTACTAACCCCCCAGACCTAAACACGCCCTTAAATTTAGTATTTAAGGGCTACCCTGAACCCTAGAAAATTAGATTCCTGCAACTACAAGAAGAAGGACTGCCTAGCTGAAAACCCCTGCAGAGGAAGACCAGAAGACGACAACTGCCTTGGCTCCAGAAACTCACCGGCCTGTCTCCTGCCTTCCAAAGATCCTGCTCCAGCGACGCCTTCCAAAGGGACCAGCGACCTCGACATCCCCTGAGGACTGCCCCTGCTTCGAAAAGACAAGAAACTCCCGAGGACAGCGGACCTGCTCCAAGAAAAGCTGCAACTTTGTTTCCAGCAGCTTTAAAGAACCCTGCAAGCTCCCCGCAAGAAGCGTGAGACTTGCAACACTGCACCCGGCGACCCCGACTCGGCTGGTGGCGATCCAACACCTCAGGAGGGACCCCAGGACTACTCTGATACTGTGAGTACCAAAACCTGTCCCCCCTGAGCCCCCACAGCGCCGCCTGCAGAGGGAATCCCGAGGCTTCCCCTGACCGCGACTCTTTGAACCTAAAGTCCCGACGCCTGGGAGAGACCCTGCACCCGCAGCCCCCAGGACCTGAAGGACCGGACTTTCACTGGAGAAGTGACCCCCAGGAGTCCCTCTCCCTTGCCCAAGTGGAGGTTTCCCCGAGGAATCCCCCCCTTGCCTGCCTGCAGCGCTGAAGAGATCCCGAGATCTCTCATAGACTAACATTGCGAACCCGACGCTTGTTTCTACATTGCACCCGGCCGCCCCCGCGCCGCTGAGGGTGAAATTTCTGTGTGGGCTTGTGTCCCCCCCGGTGCCCTACAAAACCCCCCTGGTCTGCCCTCCGAAGACGCGGGTACTTACCTGCAAGCAGACCGGAACCGGGGCACCCCCTTCTCTCCATTCTAGCCTATGTGTTTTGGGCACCACTTTGAACTCTGCACCTGACCGGCCCTGAGCTGCTGGTGTGGTGACTTTGGGGTTGCTCTGAACCTCCAACGGTGGGCTACCTTGGACCAAGAACTGAGCCCTGTAAGTGTCTTACTTACCTGGTTAACCTAACAAATACTTACCTCCCCTAGGAACTGTGAAAATTGCACTAAGTGTCCACTTTTAAAACAGCTATTTGTGAATAACTTGAAAAGTATACATGCAATTTTGATGATTTGAAGTTCCTAAAGTACTTACCTGCAATACCTTTCGAATGAGATATTACATGTAGAATTTGAACCTGTGGTTCTTAAAATAAACTAAGAAAAGATATTTTTCTATACAAAAACCTATTGGCTGGATTTGTCTCTGAGTGTGTGTACCTCATTTATTGTCTATGTGTATGTACAACAAATGCTTAACACTACTCCTTGGATAAGCCTACTGCTCGACCACACTACCACAAAATAGAGGATTAGTATTATCTCTTTTTGCCACTATCTTACCTCTAAGGGGAACCCTTGGACTCTGTGCATGCTATTCCTTACTTTGAAATAGCACATACAGAGCCAACTTCCTACATTGGTGGATCAGCGGTGGGGTACAAGACTTTGCATTTGCTGGACTACTCAGCCAATACCTGATCACACGACAAATTCCAAAATTGTCATTAGAAATTCATTTTTGCAATTTGAAATTTTTCAAAATTCTTAAAAGTCCTGCTAGGGCCTTGTGTGTTAAGTCCCTGTTTAGCATTGTCTTTTAGAGTTTAAAAGTTTGTTAAAAGTTTGAAATTAGATTCTAGAAACAGTTTTAGATTCTTTAAAAAGTATTCCAACTCTTAGCAGAATAATGTCTGATACAGAGATGCAGGTGGTGGAACTCGACACCACACCTTACCTCCATCTTAAGATGAGGGAGCTAAGGTCTCTCTGTAATATCCAAAAAATAACCATTGGCTCCAGACCTACCAAAATTCAGCTCCAGGAGCTGTTGGCAGAGTTTGAAAAAGCCAACCCCTCTGATGATGACCTCACAGAGGAAGAAATTAGTGACTTGGAGGCCAATGTCCCTCCTCCAGTCCTAAATAGGGAGAACAGGACCCCTCAAGTCCTGTCTCCAACTGTGTTAGTCAGAAATAGTGAGTCCCTCACAGGAGGGTCCCACATTTCTGAAATCACTGAGGATGCTCTCAGTGAAGATGACCTCCTGTTAGCCAGGATGGCCAAAAGATTGGCTTTAGAGAGACAGCTCCTAGCCATAGAAAGGGAAAGACAAGAGATGGGCCTAGGACCCATCAATGGTGGCAGCAATATAAATAGGGTCAGAGATTCTCCTGACATGTTAAAAATCCCCAAAGGGATTGTGACAAAATATGAAGATGGTGATGACATCACCAAATGGTTCACAGCTTTTGAGAGGGCTTGTGTAACCAGAAAAGTGAACAGATCTCACTGGGGTGCTCTCCTTTGGGAAATGTTCACTGGAAAGTGTAGGGATAGACTCCTCACACTCTCTGGAAAAGATGCAGAATCTTATGACCTCATGAAGGGTACCCTGATTGAGGGCTTTGGATTCTCCACTGAGGAGTACAGGATTAGGTTCAGGGGGGCTCAAAAATCCTCGAGCCAGACCTGGGTTGACTTTGTTGACTACTCAGTGAAAACACTAGATGGTTGGATTCAAGGCAGTGGTGTAAGTAATTATGATGGGCTGTACAATTTATTTGTGAAAGAACACCTGTTAAGTAATTGTTTCAATGATAAACTGCATCAGCATCTGGTAGACCTAGGACCAATTTCTCCCCAAGAATTGGGAAAGAAGGCGGACCATTGGGTCAAGACAAGGGTGTCCAAGACTTCAACAGGGGGTGACCAAAAGAAAGGGGTCACAAAGACTCCCCAGGGGAAGGGTGATGAGACAACCAAAACTAAAAATAGTAAAGAGTCTTCTACAGGCCCCCAAAAACCTGCACAGGAGGGTGGGCCCAGAGCCTCTTCACAAAACAATGGGTACAAGGGTAAAAACTTTGATCCCAAAAAGGCCTGGTGTCATAGCTGTAAACAGCATGGACACCAAACTGGAGACAAGGCCTGTCCCAAGAAAGGTTCCACTCCAAACTCCCATCCAGGTAACACTGGTATGGCTAGTCTCCAAGTGGGATCAACAGTGTGCCCAGAGCAAATCAGGGTCCACACTGAAGCTACTCTAGTTTCTGAGGGTGGGGTGGATTTAGCCACACTAGCTGTCTGGCCGCCTAACATGCAAAAATACAGACAACAACTCTTAATTAATGGGACTAGAATAGAGGGCCTGAGGGATACAGGTGCCAGTGTCACCATGGTGACAGAGAAACTGGTTTCCCCTGGCCAATACCTGACTGGAAAAACTTACACAGTCACCAACGCTGACAATCAGAGAAAAGTACATCCCATGGCAATGGTTACTTTAGAATGGGGAGGGGTCAATGGCCTGAAACAGGTGGTGGTCTCCTCAAATATCCCAGTGGACTGTCTGCTTGGAAATGACCTGGAGTCCTCAGCATGGGCTGAGGTAGAACTAAAAACCCATGCAGCAATGCTGGGTATCCCTGAACTGGTGTGTGTGAAAACAAGAGCACAGTGCAAGGCACAGGGTGAACAAGTAGAGCTGGAGTCTGGAAGAATGGCCCAGCCTACCAAGAGAACAGGAAAGTCAGCTGGGAAACCAACTGCAACACAGCAAAAGAAAGGGAACCTCTCTTCTCAGGAAGAAGTTCTGCCCTCTGAGGGAACTGAGCCTTTGGAGCTTGAACCTTATCAGGTTTAGCTCTTAGGCCCAGGGGGACCCTCAAGGGAGGAGCTGTGTAAGGGACAAGAAACCTGTCCCTCTCTTGAAGGCCTTAGGCAGCAAGCTGCTGAAGAGTCCAAAGGCAAGAAAAATGGAACGCATATTGGGAAGATGGACTCCTGTACACTGAGGCCAGAGACCCCAAACCTGGTGCCACTAGGAGAGTGGTAGTGCCTCAGCTGTTCAGGAAGTTCATCCTAACATTGGCCCATGACATTCCCCTTGCTGGACATTTGGGACAAACCAAGACGTGGGAGAGGTTAGTCAACCACTTCTACTGGCCCAATATGTCCAACATGGTTAAGGAGTTTTGCCTCTCCTGCCCCACCTGTCAAGCCAGTGGTAAGACAGGTGGGCATCCAAAGGCCCCCCTCATTCCACTTCCAGTGGTGGGGGTTCCCTTTGAAAGAGTGGGTGTGGACATAGTTGGTCCACTGGAACCTCCCACAGCCTCAGGAAATATGTATATCCTGGTAGTAGTGGATCATGCTACCAGGTATCCTGAAGCTATTCCCCTTAGGTCGACTACTGCCCCTGCAGTAGCCAAGGCCCTCATTGGTATCTTTACCAGAGTGGGTTTCCCTAAGGAGGTGGTGTCTGACAGAGGTACCAACTTCATGTCAGCATACCTAAAGCACATGTGGAATGAGTGTGGAGTGACTTATAAATTCACTACACCATACCATCCACAAACTAATGGCTTGGTTGAGAGATTCAACAAGACATTAAAAGGCATGATCATGGGGCTCCCAGAAAAGCTCAAAAGGAGATGGGATGTCCTCTTGCCATGTCTGCTTTTCGCTTACAGAGAGGTGCCACAGAAGGGAGTAGGATTCTCACCCTTTGAACTTCTGTTTGGTCATCCTGTAAGGGGACCACTTGCTCTTGTTAAAGAAGGCTGGGAGAGACCTCTCCATGAGCCTAAACAGGACATAGTGGACTATGTACTTGGCCTTCGCTCTAGAATGGCAGAGTACATGGAAAAGGCAACCAAAAACCTTGAGGCCAGCCAACAGCTCCAGAAGTTTTGGTATGACCAAAAGGCTGCACTGGTTGAGTTCCAACCAGGGCAGAAAGTCTGGGTTCTGGAGCCTGTGGCTCCCAGGGCACTCCAGGACAAATGGAGTGGCCCTTACCCAGTACTAGAAAGGAAGAGTCAGGTCACCTACCTGGTGGACCTGGGCACAAGCAGGAGCCCCAAGAGGGTGATCCATGTAAACCGCCTTAAGCTCTTCCACGACAGGGCTGATGTCAATCTGTTGATGGTAACAGATGAGGATCAGGAGGCAGAGAGTGAACCTCTCCCTGATCTTCTGTCATCAGACCCAAAAGATGGCACAGTAGATGGAGTGATCTACTCAGACACCCTCTCTGGCCAACAGCAAGCTGATTGTAGGAGAGTCCTACAACAGTTTCCTGAACTCTTCTCCTTAACCCCTGGTCAGACACACCTGTGTACCCATGATGTGGACACAGGAGACAGCATGCCTGTCAAGAACAAAATCTTTAGACAATCTGACCATGTTAAGGAAAGCATCAAGGTGGAAGTCCACAAGATGCTGGAATTGGGAGTGATTGAGCGCTCTGACAGCCCCTGGGCTAGCCCAGTGGTCTTAGTCCCCAAACCTCACACCAAAGATGGAAAGAAAGAGATGAGGTTTTGTGTGGACTACAGAGGGCTCAATTCTGTCACCAAGACAGATGCTCATCCAATTCCAAGAGCTGATGAGCTCATAGACAAATTAGGTGCTGCCAAATTCTTAAGTACCTTTGACTTGACAGCAGGGTACTGGCAAATAAAAATGGCACCTGGAGCAAAAGAGAAAACAGCATTCTCCACACCTGATGGGCATTATCAGTTCACTGTTATGCCCTTTGGTTTAAAGAATGCCCCTGCCACCTTCCAAGGGTTGGTGAATCAAGTCCTTGCTGGCTTGGAGTCCTTTAGCACAGCTTATCTTGATGATATTGCTGTCTTTAGCTCCACCTGGCAGGATCACCTGGTCCACCTGAAGAAGGTTTTGAAGGCTCTGCAATCTGCAGGCCTCTCTATCAAGGCATCCAAATGCCAGATAGGGCAGGGAACTGTGGTTTACTTGGGACACCTTGTAGGTGGAGGCCAAGTTCAGCCACTCCAACCCAAGATCCAGACTATTCTGGACTGGGTAGCTCCAAAAACCCAGACTCAAGTCAGGGCATTCCTTGGCTTGACTGGGTATTACAGGAGGTTTGTGAAGGGATATGGATCCATTGTGACAGCCCTCACTGAACTCACCTCCAAGAAAATGCCCAAGAAAGTGAACTGGACTGTAGAATGCCAACAGGCCTTTGACACCCTGAAACAAGCAATGTGCTCAGCACCAGTTCTAAAAGCTCCAGATTATTCTAAGCAGTTCATTGTGCAGACTGATGCCTCTGAACATGGGATAGGGGCAGTTTTGTCCCAAACAAATGATGATGGCCTTGACCAGCCTGTTGCTTTCATTAGCAGGAGGTTACTCCCCAGGGAGCAGCGTTGGAGTGCCATTGAGAGGGAGGCCTTTGCTGTGGTTTGGTCCCTGAAGAAGCTGAGACCATACCTCTTTGGGACTCACTTCCTAGTTCAAACTGACCACAGACCTCTCAAATGGCTGATGCAAATGAAAGGTGAAAATCCTAAACTGTTGAGGTGGTCCATCTCCCTACAGGGAATGGACTTTATAGTGGAACACAGACCTGGGACTGCCCATGCCAATGCAGATGGCCTTTCCAGGTTCTTCCACTTAGAAAATGAAGACTCTCTTGGGAAAGGTTAGTCTCATCCTCTTTCGTTTGGGGGGGGGGGTTGTGTAAGGAAATGCCTCCTTGGCATGGTTGCCCCCTGACTTTTTGCCTTTGCTGATGCTATGTTTACAATTGAAAGTGTGCTGAGGCCTGCTAACCAGGCCCCAGCACCAGTGTTCTTTCCCTAACCTGTACTTTTGTATCCACAATTGACAGACCCTGGCATCCAGATAAGTCCCTTGTAACTGGTACTTCTAGTACCAAGGGCCCTGATGCCAAGGAAGGTCTCTAAGGGCTGCAGCATGTCTTATGCCACCCTGGAGACCTCTCACTCAGCACAGACACACTGCTTGCCAGCTTGTGTGTGCTAGTGAGGACAAAACGAGTAAGTCGACATGGCACTCCCCTCAGGGTGCCATGCCAGCCTCTCACTGCCTATGCAGTATAGGTAAGCCACCCCTCTAGCAGGCCTTACAGCCCTAAGGCAGGGTGCACTATACCATAGGTGAGGGTACCAGTGCATGAGCATGGTACCCCTACAGTGTCTAAACAAAACCTTAGACATTGTAAGTGCAGGGTAGCCATAAGAGTATATGGTCTGGGAGTCTGTCAAACACGAACTCCACAGCACCATAATGGCTACACTGAAAACTGGGAAGTTTGGTATCAAACTTCTCAGCACAATAAATGCACACTGATGCCAGTGTACATTTTATTGTAAAATACACCACAGAGGGCACCTTAGAGGTGCCCCCTGAAACTTAACCGACTATCTGTGTAGGCTGACTAGTTTTAGCAGCCTGCCACAAACCGAGACATGTTGCTGGCCCCATGGGGAGAGTGCCTTTGTCACTCTGAGGCCAGTAACAAAGCCTGCACTGGGTGGAGATGCTAACACCTCCCCCAGGCAGGAATTGTCACACCTGGCGGTGAGCCTCAAAGGCTCACCTCCTTTGTGCCAACCCAGCAGGACACTCCAGCTAGTGGAGTTGCCCGCCCCCTCCGGCCAGGCCCCACTTTTGGCGGCAAGGCCGGAGAAAATAATGAGAAAAACAAGGAGGAGTCACTGGCCAGTCAGGACAGCCCCTAAGGTGTCCTGAGCTGAAGTGACTCTAACTTTTAGAAATCCTCCATCTTGCAGATGGAGGATTCCCCCAATAGGGTTAGGATTGTGACCCCCTCCCCTTGGGAGGAGGCACAAAAAGGGTGTACCCACCCTCAGGGCTAGTAGCCATTGGCTACTAACCCCCCAGACCTAAACACGCCCTTAAATTTAGTATTTAAGGGCTACCCTGAACCCTAGAAAATTAGATTCCTGCAACTACAAGAAGAAGGACTGCCTAGCTGAAAACCCCTGCAGAGGAAGACCAGAAGACGACAACTGCCTTGGCTCCAGAAACTCACCGGCCTGTCTCCTGCCTTCCAAAGATCCTGCTCCAGCGACGCCTTCCAAAGGGACCAGCGACCTCGACATCCCCTGAGGACTGCCCCTGCTTCGAAAAGACAAGAAACTCCCGAGGACAGCGGACCTGCTCCAAGAAAAGCTGCAACTTTGTTTCCAGCAGCTTTAAAGAACCCTGCAAGCTCCCCGCAAGAAGCGTGAGACTTGCAACACTGCACCCGGCGACCCCGACTCGGCTGGTGGCGATCCAACACCTCAGGAGGGACCCCAGGACTACTCTGATACTGTGAGTACCAAAACCTGTCCCCCCTGAGCCCCCACAGCGCCGCCTGCAGAGGGAATCCCGAGGCTTCCCCTGACCGCGACTCTTTGAACCTAAAGTCCCGACGCCTGGGAGAGACCCTGCACCCGCAGCCCCCAGGACCTGAAGGACCGGACTTTCACTGGAGAAGTGACCCCCAGGAGTCCCTCTCCCTTGCCCAAGTGGAGGTTTCCCCGAGGAATCCCCCCCTTGCCTGCCTGCAGCGCTGAAGAGATCCCGAGATCTCTCATAGACTAACATTGCGAACCCGACGCTTGTTTCTACATTGCACCCGGCCGCCCCCGCGCCGCTGAGGGTGAAATTTCTGTGTGGGCTTGTGTCCCCCCCGGTGCCCTACAAAACCCCCCTGGTCTGCCCTCCGAAGACGCGGGTACTTACCTGCAAGCAGACCGGAACCGGGGCACCCCCTTCTCTCCATTCTAGCCTATGTGTTTTGGGCACCACTTTGAACTCTGCACCTGACCGGCCCTGAGCTGCTGGTGTGGTGACTTTGGGGTTGCTCTGAACCTCCAACGGTGGGCTACCTTGGACCAAGAACTGAGCCCTGTAAGTGTCTTACTTACCTGGTTAACCTAACAAATACTTACCTCCCCTAGGAACTGTGAAAATTGCACTAAGTGTCCACTTTTAAAACAGCTATTTGTGAATAACTTGAAAAGTATACATGCAATTTTGATGATTTGAAGTTCCTAAAGTACTTACCTGCAATACCTTTCGAATGAGATATTACATGTAGAATTTGAACCTGTGGTTCTTAAAATAAACTAAGAAAAGATATTTTTCTATAACAAAACCTATTGGCTGGATTTGTCTCTGAGTGTGTGTACCTCATTTATTGTCTATGTGTATGTACAACAAATGCTTAACACTACTCCTTGGATAAGCCTACTGCTCGACCACACTACCACAAAATAGAGGATTAGTATTATCTCTTTTTGCCACTATCTTACCTCTAAGGGGAACCCTTGGACTCTGTGCATGCTATTCCTTACTTTGAAATAGCACATACAGAGCCAACTTCCTACAATATGTTAATGGAGAATATGCATTAGTAAAAGGTGCATTCATAATGAATGTGTTTTTGTTCTAACAGTACCTAGTGGACACAGTTGTTGATTCTGTGAGGCATGCTTTTACAGGTGATACGGGCATCTTTCGGTCACTTACTAATAGAAGTTAGAGACTGCCTTGTCCAGCGTTTGAAAAGGATGCAATAATATTGATAACTTGCTGATATATTTCGATTTCTAGTATAAGGTCACTTATCTGGAAAGGTAAACTGCCGAAAGGAGTCAACCTGTTCTGTATATTGGAGGAGCCAACATAAGATATACTTTGCTATAATATGTTAGCAGAAAGGTACGAATCATTTGAATCGACTCAATTCTAGGTGTGAGCTTACCTTTGCTAATTCATGGTGGATTATGGACTCAAAATATATTGTATATACCACCTTTTTCATATAAACGCTTTGTTTGGATAGACAAGAAATGACCAAAAAAAGAATGTTTATATAATAGGAGATGTATTATTGTTGTGTATTTAATTACATGTGTTTATTTTTCTTATAAATTGGGTTATTGTTGGTATTTATATATGGAATGGAATGTGTCCTATACTTTATAGTATAACCAAGAAATACACACAAGCGATTAAACAAAGATATGGGGTGTTATGGTAATCTGTAAGAAGCCTTATAAAATTCACAGATATGAAAACAAAATAATTTTGTCTTGCGATAAAATAACTCTTGATTTACCCTCAAGCTTACCATTTTCCTGTTGTGGCAATAATAGCCCTGGGTTGTTGAGGTTATAGTGGGGTCCCCACTTTTCTACTGACACCTTCCCACAATGAGAGAGAGGGTTGATCCTTAGCCAGGTGGCGTAGGATTGGCCTTTTGGCCCTGGAGATTGGGTCCCCGGGCCGCAAAGGCCAATCATACGCTGCCTAGCAAAGCAGCGGAAGGGAGGGCTTGCAACCCCCCCCCTCCACGAGCCTCATCAGGCCCTGGGAGACCTCATCCCCAGGGCCTTTTTTGTTAAAGGAGCAGGGAAGTCGCATAGCCCCTTTCCTCTAGCCTCTTTAGGCCCTGGGAACCCCATCCTCCAGGGCCGAATATTTATTTTGAATAGGAGGGGGCAATATGGCCCCCTTCCTGTGCCTATTATGGCCCTGTGAATCACAGGACCCTACATATATAGTGAAAGCGGATGAGGGCCACTTCCTCCCCCGCGGCTATTATGGATATTTATGCTGTTCCATCCTCGTAGGCCCTGGGAACCCCATCCTCAAGGGCTGTATATTTATTTTGAAGAGGGGGGGCATGTGGTCCCCTTCCTGTGCCTAGTATGGCCCTGGGGACCCCAGGACCCTACATTTATAGTGAAAGAGGATGGGGGCCACTTGCTCCTCCCACGCCTATTATGGATATTATGCTGCTACATCCTGGTGGGAGCTATCTGTTGACCTGTTTCACTGTCCACATTAGTATAGGCAGGGAAGCAGATCGAAAGTCTGCTTCAATTGGCAAAAGCATTTTTATAGTTCCTGCCCACTGGGAGCAGACTTGATGTTTGCTACTGTTTGGTGGGTTTTTTTTTTAAATCTACTGGTGTGGGCAGGGAAAAAGCTGTGTCCCAGAGATGGTCTCCCCAGGACATAACATGTGAGCCAGCACCGGTGTTGGGCATCCCGGGGCATTCATGACTCAGGGAAAGGGGCTGTGTAGCCCTCCTACCTTTTAGCAAGTTTAGTGGCCCAGGGGATAGAGTCTGTGGGAATTTTAGATGCCCGGGTAACGGAGTCCCCTTTCCTTAAAAAAAATACAGCAGGCCACTGGGGATGGGGTCCCAAGGGCTGAAAGCGGCACGGGGAGGAGGGACACATATGCCCTTCCCCATAAAAATAACTGCCGGCCCCAGTTAATAAGGGTCACCAGGGCTGAAAACTCACATGTCCCCCTCAACATTTTTATTTTATTTAACACAAGCTTTATTCGGTCGTAAACCATCCAAGCAAAGAGAAAACACATAATTCATATAAATACATGTACAGACAAATCCATAAAAAATAAGTAACAATAAAAACATCATTCTTTATTAACAATAAGAACCAATAAAATCTATCAGCGCATTACGCAGAGCATACCTAAATTAAAACTACAGCAGTTTTAAAAAAATGCATTCGTATATACCATGCGGCCTCAAGAAACTTGCTAACTGTATGAATCAGAGTAACAGAAGTATTGCTCTTTAAAATCCTGAGAACTGTGACAAATTGGCTAAAACCCAACGTCTGACAAGCTGGGCGAATTCACTTGCTACGAGGAAGGGTGTATGCTGAACAGAAGAACATAAAATGTTCAACTGTTTCCACAACAGTTTTTTCAACATGGGCATAATCTAGTTTCTGTCGATAGCCTCCGGCTATTAACAAAAGCAAGTAGCGGTAAACACCCATAATGAAAACGAACATACCAACTCTTCCCCAAAATACTGGGGATGAGATCTAAAAAGGACTCGAACTCAGGGTACCATTTAAAACCAAGAAAGGTATTGGTCAATCGTCCGTGTGATAAAGCAAGGATGTAATTATTTCTGACAGGAGATCAATATGTTTTTTTCAAAAACAATTTATGGGCCTTCTCTAAATCCTGAGGGTTCTCCCAATAAGTCTTAAGGCCCAGGGTACAAAACTATTCGAAAACATGCCTGAACCATGGAACTGATGTTAGGTCTGTTTAAAAGATCAGAAAAAGAATCCCTGTAGCTAACAAGCTGGGGAGTCATCCAAATTCTTACCAAAAAGAGTAGTGGTTTCAAAGCTATCACGTCAGATGCGACTAAAACCAAGATCCAAAAAAATGGGTATCATGGGGGTACTGCCCGGGCACGCGAGTAATAATCTGTCAAAATTGTTCTCTCCCACTGCCAATTAAAAGTCTTACAAGAGCCCCACACTTCAGCGCCATAAGTAGCAGCATTCTGTGCTTTGGCTATATAAATCTATAAATCTAAATGGCCGGAGAAACCGCTTTTGTAATTATGCTCTCATAAAAACGCAGAATGGCCCCAGATCTATGTTGAAGAAGGGATACACTCTTGTTGATATGATCTTCCCAAAGCAGTTTGTTAGAGATCCTCACACCCAGGTAATCTATTGAATCTACCGTCCCCAGAGGAGCCCCAGCTAGAGTGATAGTACATCTCTTAGCTGAACGAGATCCAAGTACCATTAATTTGGTCTTAACAGCATTTAGTTCCAGCCCATAATCACTGCAAAAGGCCGTGAACTTATCCACCAGGATCTGGAGACCCACTGGGGTCTTAGAAATAAGGAGAGAGTCATCTGCAAAAAGCAATATAGGAATCTTCCGATTATTCAAGGATAGAGCATCGTTTTGGTAAAAGGACACAGCTTGTACCACCTCATTTATATATAAAGTAGTTAATAAGGTGGGTGCCAAAACACACCCTTGACGAACCCCCCGTTGAATAGCAATATGTTCTGTCAATTACCCTGGTTGCCCCACCTCATCTGAGCATATGTGCCCTTGTGTTATCTTTGTAAGAGGTGGATTATGTTTGGTGGAGTACCAATTTTGTATAAAACATCCCATAATTGCCTTCTAGGGACCATATCAAATGCAGACCAACGGTCTAAGAAGGCAACGTACAATTTGTGTTTGGCAAGCGTTACATATTTCCAATATAGGAGTGCCAACCTAAGAACCTGATCCATAGTGCTAGTTTTGGGGCGAAAGCATGTCTGAACTGGGGACATCTTGTAACAGGAATCAACCCAATCTGTAAGCCTTCTCAGAAGTTGTTTAGCAAAACATTTTTTGAAGATCATCAATAAGGCTAATCGGTCTATAGTTGCCAGGTGAACTCACCACTCCCCTTTTATAGATAGGAACTATTTCGGTCCCTTTCCACGTACTGGGTATTAAGCCCAAGCTGCTATTGCGTTGCATAACATGTTTATATAATTAGACTAATTAACCGGCTCAGACCTATATAGGTCCCCCGGTATCTTATTTGGGCCTGGAGCTTTGGAGGATTTAAAAAATCACTGCGGCTAATGTCTCCTCTAAGGTAAAGACTACGTAGTGATCTTGTTTACACATGTCCATCCCAAGATTGCCGAATGTTGAATTCACTACAGCAAGCTGTTGGGAATGAAAATTAAAAGGAGAAGGATCACATGGCATAGCATAAAGTTTAGCAAAATGGTTGACCCAGCTCTCAGGTTGAATGTGGTGCAAATTATATTCTTGCCCTCTCTCTGTCTATCAGATAGCACTTTCCAAAAGGACATATTATTCAATCTGGCAACATTCAATAAGTTCTGCCAAGTTAATGCGTTCTGACTTTTCTTGGCCTGTGCTATTGCTTTATGATAGGCTGATCTGGCTGTTCTAATCACCCCCTGAGAGCGGGACACAATAGCTTGTTTCAATAGGTGTTTGGCCTTGAAATAGAAGTTCTTTTGTAAAAAAAAAATTGTAGCTTATATATCAATACCTCATGGATGGTAAGAATTGGAATATCAGCAACCTTGTGTTCCTCATAATCTGCCATAACACCAATGAACAATTTATAAATCTCCCTGATCGTATATGGGGTGGACAGAACTTTTGGCCAGCTAACACGGGTAAGACTACTGTTCAATTGTGCTCAGGGACAACAGTATGATGGGTATTCCGAGACCTTCTGAAATCAACACTACATAACATAAGAAGCAGAGGATTATGATCACTATCATGGAGGAATTCCACTTTCATATCCTCCAACGTTGGCCATAACCTGACGTCCAGTAGAAAATAATCAACAACACTAGACGATTCCCCTCGTTTAAAGGTAAATGCAATGTCTGGATCGGAAGATGTTCGACCATACTTGACACAATGAAGTCACCTGTAAAGCTACACAAGAACAACTACAAAATTGCTCATTAACCAAACGAGGAATACCCCCCATTGCTCGTCCTCTTCATCAGCTAGGTCACTACTTAAATAGGAGAGTTCAAATGTGCAGTTCATACCTCCTGCAACTACTTCCTTAGTATTAGGTGGTAGGGTATCTAAATATTCAAACAACTGCGTTATAGTCTGAGATTCCTGTACCCGCGGGCACAGACCTTGCGTAAAAGTTAATTATCACAATCTTAAGACCTCTGTTAAATGTCAGCTGCACACCTAACAAATCCGGGGAATCAATTTTTAAAAGTGAATGGCTGCACTGTAATCTCTTATTAAGAAGTACCAATAAACCTCCTTTGGCACGACCACTATTTCCATCTGCAGGTAGGGTCATCACTTGGTAAGATAGGAACCAATCCAGGCAAACAGGGTCCATAGCCCATGTTTCCTGGAATAAGCATGTATCCAGTTTCTTTATATAATTAGCCCAATCAGGATCCAGCAGTTTCCTACCTAGCCCAGCCAGATTCCAAGACATAATAGAAAGCTCAGCTTTGGCTCCCGTATCGCTAAGCTCAAGGCCTTGAACTTCCCCATGGTCATCAGACTCAATACTCAAAACCTCAAACCAACCTGCCAGACTCCTACTAGGAGCGACCCAGTCAGAGCCAGGACACTGGGCTTCCCCACGGCCGACAGAGTTATTAGACACCCCCAGCCCACCCACCGAGCTCCAAGTAGATGGTATTTACTTTGTTATCGGTGGATAGTCAGTCAGTACCCTGAATGAAATCCAAGTTATTTCCTGTCAGAGTCCGATCACGTCTGTGGCTAATGTTAGCCTTCCTGCCATTTGCAACTTCATAATTTGTGAGTGGGCCTACGGAGGGTGGAGAGGATTTGAGTCTAAAACTAACTTCACTGGACTGTCTAAAATGACAAGTACACAGTTCGAAGTCAATAAGATTATTCACTAACAACCTGTCCACAAAACGAATAGAGATAAAATCAAATTTGGATCCAGGCAGACAAATTCGGTCCATCTCCACAATATCTGTACGGATAACAGAAAGACATTTCCGCTGGACTCTCAACCAATATATTACCTTGTCTAACAGGGAATCCAGAGTTTCCACAACCCCTTGAGACAGTTTAAGTACTTTAACCAAAAACAATGTCTCTCCTTGGTTCCCAGAAGCTTGGACCTGCTTTTTGGGTGCAGCCCGTCTCATCCCAACCGACTGTGAAGCATCATAAAGTAATTTTGAACGATGAGTTGTTGAAGTGGCTGCTCCACTCAGAACCTGTGGGCCAATTTCCCCTTATTGGTCCTTATTGTTATCATTAGATTTAATTTTACCAAAACTGCCAAGTCTTCTAGAACCCTGATCTTTAACATTGGTCACACGTTAAGGCTGAATGACCTCGGGAAAAGCCTGTCGTCCTTCAATATGTGGAGCTGGTGGAATAGAGGTGGGAATAAAACTCGGTTGTAGAGATTGATTATCTACTTGAAGCCGAGGGTTACATTCAGCTGCAATAGTGGATGTGCCTCTCGTGACAGAATAGGGTGCATCCAATCTTGATCGAGGACAGTTACAACCACATGCCATCCTGGGATTCCTCATCAATTATTTGGTCAATGACAGCACCAAATTCTTCACCTCATCTAATTTATGGTGAACAGAGGACAAGTCAAGGTTGTCATGCGGTCTCAACGAACTGTCCAAGGTCGGAGGTGGATTAGTACCAACACTGCCTTCCGCGCATGTGCCGGGATATTTATGTGTAATAACATTACAGAGTCCTTCATCATTCCCCAGGGGCCCAAACCGATTAGAACATGAAATCATAGGTATTACCACAATCTCAGGGCTCAGGGGTAGACGGAGGGCCTCGTCCCCTACTGGGAGGTCATCTGTACTGTTCACCACTGTATCCGACCCACTACAGGGTATTAGGGGTGATTCCAACCCAGTTGTTGCCATAGTCCTTTTTGGTACAATATCCTTGGCGGAGTTAGGTTGCCGTTGTTTTTTCTTAAATATGTCTGGTATTTTTGTAACAGGGGACCCTGTTGTAAAGGTAAAGAGTTGGAGTTCTCTCTTAATACAGCCTCCACTTCTTCTATTAGGATATCTATATCTTCTAGGGAATGGCTTCCTAGGTTAGGTATAATACTTGTTTTATTTGTGAGCCGATTTCTTTTGCCCACTGGCATATGTGGGAATATCCACAGTGTAAGGAAATGCCTCCTTGGCATGGTTACCCCCTAACTTTTTGCCTTTGCTGATGCTAAGTTATGATTTAAAAGTGTGCTGGGACCCTGCTAACCAGGCCCCAAGCACCAGTGTTCTTTCCCTAAACTGTACCTTTGTCCCCACAATTGGCACAACCTTGGCACTCAGGTAAGTCCCTTGTAACTGGTACCCCTGGTACCAAGGGCCCTGATGCCAGGGAAGGTCTCTAAGGGCTGCAGCATGTCTTATGCCACCCTAGGGACCCCTCACTCAGCACATACACACTGCTTCAAAGCTTGTGTGTGCTGGTGGGGAGAAAATGACTAAGTCGACATAGCACTCCCCTCAGAGTGCCATGCCAACCTCAGACTGCCTGTGGCATAGGTAAGTCACCCCTCTAGCAGGCCTTACAGCCCTAAGGCAGGGTGCACTATACCACAGGTGAGGGCATATGTGCATGAGCACTATGCCCCTACAGTGTCTAAGCAAAACCTTAGACATTGTAAGTGCAGGGTAGCCATAAGAGTATATGGTCTGGGAGTTTGTCAAACACGAACTCCACAGTTCCATAATGGCTACACTGAAAACTGGGAAGTTTTGCATCAAACGTCTCAGCACAATAAATGCACACTGATGCCAGTGTGCAATTTATTGTAAAATACACCCAGAGGGCATCTTAGAGATGCCCCCTGAATACATACTCGACTTCTACATGGGGAGAATGCCTTTGTCACTCTGAGGCCAGGAACAAAGCCTGTACTGGGTGGAGGTGCTTCTCACCTCCCCCTGCACTGCAACACCTGGTGGTGAGCCTCAAAGGCTCACCCCCTTTGTTACAGCGCCCCAGGGCATTCCAGCTGGTGGAAATGCCCGCTTCTCCGGCCACTGCCCCCACTTTTGGCAGCAAGGCTGGAGGAGATAATGAGAAAAACAAGGAGGAGTCACCCTAAGGTGTCCTGAGCTGATGTGACCCCTGCCTTGAGAAATCCTCCATCTTGAGTTGGGAGGATTCCCCCAATAGGATTAGGGATGTGACCCCCTCCCCACAGTGAGGAGGCCCAAAGCGGGTGTAGCCACCCTCAAGGACAGTAGCCATTGGCTACTGCCCTCCCAGACCTAAACACACCCCTAAATTCATTCAGTATTTAGGGGCGCCCCAGATCCCAGGAAATCAGATTCCTGCAACCTGAAGAAAGAAGAAGGACTGCTGACCTACAAGCCTGCAGAGAAGGAGGAAGACGACAACTGATTAGGCCCCAGCCCTACCGGCCTGTCTCCAACTTCGAAAACCTGCTCCAGCGATGCATCCGACAGGGACCAGCGACCTCTGAAGCCTCAGAGAACTGCCCTGGACTAAAGGACCAAGAAACTCCAGTGAACAGCGGCCCTGTTCAAAACCAGCTACTTCTTTGCAACAAAGAAGCAACTTTAAAAGACTGCACGTTTCCCGCCGGAAGCGTGAGACTTCACACTCTGCACCCGACGCCCCTGGCTCGAGATCCGGAGAACAAACACCACAAGGAGGACTCCCCGGCGACTGCGAGCCCGTGAGTAACCAGAGATGACCCCCCCCTGATCCTCCACAGCGACACCTGCAGAGAGAATCCAGAGGCTCCCCCTGACCCCGACTGCTTGTAACAAGGGTCCTGACGCCTGGAACCAACACTGCACCCGCAGCCCCCAGGACCTGAAGGAAATGAACTTCAATGAAGGAGTGACCCCCAGGCGACCCTCTGCCTAGCCCAGGCGGTGGCTGTCCCAAGAAGCCCCCCCAGTGCCTGCCTGCACCGCTAGAGTGACCCCCGGGTCCCTCCAATGATTCCTACCTGAAACCTGACGCCTGCTTTGCTCACTACACCCGGCAGCCCCTGTGCTGCTGAGGGTGTACTTTGTGTGCCATCTCGTGTCCCCCCTTTGCTCTACAAAACCCCCCTGGTATGCCCCCAGAGGACGCAGGTACTTATCTGCTGGCAGACTGGAACGGAAGCACCCCTGTTCCCCATAGGCGCCTATGTGTTTTGGGCACCTCTTTGACCTCTGCACCTGACCGGCCCTGAGCTGCTGGTGTGGTAACTTTGGGGTTGCCTTGAACCCCCAACAGTGGGCTACCTATGCCCCAAACTTGAGACTTGTAAGTGTTTTACTTACCTCCCCCAGGAACTGTTGATTTTTGCACTGTGTCCACTTTGAAAATAGCTTATTGGCATTTTTACAAAGACTGTATGTGATATTGCTTTCATTCAAAGTTCCTAAAGTATCTAAGTGAAGTACCTTACTTTTAAAGTATTACCTGTAAATCTTGAACCTGTGGTTCTTAAAATAAACTAAGAAAATATATTTTTCAATATAAAACCTATTGGGCTGGAGTAAGTCTTTGAGTGTGTGTTCCCCATTTATTGCCTGTGTGTGTACAACAAATGCTTAACACTACCCTCTGATAAGCCTACTGCTCGACGACACTACCACAAAATAGAGCATTAGAATGATCTACTTTTGCCACTATCTTACCTCTAAGGGGAACCCCTTGGACTCTGTGCACACTATTTCTTACTTTGAAATAGTATATACAGAGCCAACTTCCTACACACAGCCTTCCGTTTCCCCATCTCAACGTTGCACGATAGCAAACAACAGGGTATATAATCAAACTAATCAGTCTCAGAATAATAAGTTCCCAACTTACGTCTTAGAAAATAATGACGCCCAGCCCAGCCTCTGTCAAGCGATGACGGGCGAAGATGCGCCCTGCGTGAGGGAAGCGGCGCTTAATAGCGCAACTCCAGCCTCAAGTGTGCCTGGGGGACGTAGTCCCACCCCAGGCCAGATCTCCAGGGCCCCCAAACTGCTGGTACCAGTGCGTCCCCCTCCACATTTAAAACAATCATTAAGTCATTACCACGGCGGTCGCCACTACGTAGTTATAGTTAGGACCTAGTTTTTACAGAAAAAGATTTTTTAGTTTTGCTAATAACTTCGGCGCCGTTGTACAAGTTACATACCTTCGGTAACGAAATATCTGGTAGAGACATATTCTAGTTGCAGATTCCTTACCTTAGAATTTTCCCCCAGGCATCAGACTGGATCCAGAGATTTTTTCTTTGAGCAATACCCTTGCGCGTCAGTAGGTGGCATCGGTCGACTTCGCAGGCGTCGTAGTTGCCGTGATGACGTCGGGAGTAGTACGTAGACGCCGCCCTTGCGCGGTGACGTCAGTTTCTTTTAACGACTTTCCACCGCAGAGCCGCTAAGAACACTGATTTGTGCGCCAGAGCTAAGGACCTGAAAGGGGGGAATCCCTGTCCCTAGAAATCAGTTTGCAAGCGGGGAGGATGGGTGGGCGGTAAGAAATCTGCAACTAGAATATGTCGCTACCAGATATTTTGTTACCGAAGGTAAGTAACTTGTACATCTGATAGAGACTTATAGTTGTAGATTCCTTACCTTAGAATAGATAACCAAGCAATGCCATCCTTGGTGGTGGGCTGCAAACTAAGATCATACTAGAAAGTCCTGCAGGACCGAACGACCAAAGTAGCCGTCCCGACGGACCTGACTGTCCAGGCAGTAATGCTTAGCAAACGTGTGCAGAGACGCCCACGTAGCTGCCTGACAAATATCCAGGACAGGAACTCCGTGTGCTAGCGCAGTGGATGCAGCCGTGGCCCTGGTAGAATGAGCCTGCAAGCCGCCAGGAGGTTTCTTTTTCGCCAAAGCGTAGCACATTTTGATGCAAAGAAGCACCCATCGAGAGATGGTAAGTTTCTGCACCACCTTCCCTTTCTTCGCACCCACATAGCCAACGAAGAGTTGATTGTCCACCCAGAAGTCTTTAGTACGAGTGAGATAGAACGGCAACGCTCTTTTTGGGTCCAGATGGTAGAGCCTCTCCTCCTCATGGGAAGGATGTGGGGGTGCGTAGAAAGGTAGGCAAAGTGATGGACTGGCCTACATGAAACGGTGTAACCACCTTAGGAAGGAAGGAAGCTCTAGTGCATAACATCATTTTGTCTGAGTGAACGGACAAGTACGGATGCTTTGAAGAAAGGGCCTGAAGCTCACTCACCCTGCGAGCAGAGGTGATGGCGATAAGACAGACAGTTTTGAATGTGAGGAGCCGTAAGGGACAATTATGCATAGGCTCAAAGGGAGCACACATCAAGAAAGTAAGCACAAGATTAAGATCCCACTGAGGCATGATGAAGGGAGTGGGAGGAAATAAGTGGGTGAGCCCCTTTAAGAACCTACTCACAAGAGGAGATTTAAAGAGTGAGAGCTGATCAGGAAGCCTAAGAAAGGTGGAAATGGCAGACAGATACCCCTTAAGGGTACCCAATGCAGAGCCCTGCTGGGCTAAGGAAAGAATGAATAGAAGAACCTCTGAAAGAGGGGCAGATAGGGGGTCAACAGATTTGTTGGTGCACCATGCCACAAATGTATTCCAACGACAGGCGTATACAGTTTTAGTCCAGGGGCGCCTGGCTGCCAAGATAACATTGCAGACTTCGGGTGGAAGGGCAAATGCAGTCAACTGTTGCCGCTCAATCTCCACGCATGAAGGCGGAGGTTGGACAGGTTCGGGTGGAGGACCGTCTCCTGCTGCTGCGACAGAAGATCCGCCCGAAGAGGCAGTCTGAGTGGAGGATCGATGGACATGCTCAGTAGCTCGGGATACCACACTCTTCGAGCAGAGTCCGGAGCCACCAAGATAACTTGGGCCCAGTTGCTCTTGATCTTCTTGAGAACTCTGGGCAGAAGAGGGATAGGCGGGAAGGCGTAAAGGAGGCCGGAGTTCCACTCGAGACGAAAAGCGTCTCCGAGCGAGTGCCGCCTCGGAAACTCCAACACGCAAAATAGCTGACATTGCTCGTTCTCTGCAGAAGCGAACAGATCTAACCAAGTCTCTCCCCACTTGAGAAAGAGACCTTGCGCCACCTCCGGATGGAGACGCCATTCATGATCGACAGCGCGTCGGCGGCTGAGTTCACCTCCTCTGGCGTTGAGAGAGCCCGCCAGATGTTGAACCATCAGGGTAATGCCCTGATGTTCCAGCCATGTCCAGAGGAGTAGTGCCTCTTGACAGTGTCCAGGACCCTACCCCACCTTGTTTGATGGAGTACCACATGGCGGTAGTGTTGTCCGTGAACACCTGCACCACTTTCCCTTTGAGAGAGGGAAGGAATGCTTTCAACGCAAGTCTGATCGCTCGGAGCTCCAGCATGTTGATGTGGAGTTCCGACTCGGCTGGAGGCCAGATGCCTCTGATCATCGCCTCTCCCAGGTGGCGCCCCATCCCCAAGAGTGACATCTGTCACTACTGTCAGATATGGTTGGGGAAGGGAGAGAGACCTGCCTCTGACCCAACTGTGGTTCGTTAGACACCCCTGCAGATCTCGAGCAGTTCCCTCCGAGATCTGGACTATGCTGGAGAGATTACCCTGATGCTGTGGCCACTAGAACTTCAGATGCCACTGCAGAGCCTGCATATGCTGCCTGGCATATGCTCCAGCATGATGCAGGAGGCCATGAGGCCCAGCAGCCTCAAAGTCATTCTCACTGAAATCCAGGGAATATTCTGAAACATCAGCATTATAGCCTGAAGATACTGGAATTGCCGCTCAGGTGGGTAAGCCTGAAACTGCACTGTGTCTAGAACAGCTCAGAAGAAAGGGAGTATCTGACAGAGAGTCATGTCAGACTTCTGCATGTTTATAGTGAACCCCAGCAGATGCAGGAGGTCTGCCGTAGTCTGGAGGTGGGTAACAACAGCCTGGGGCGAGCCCACCTTCAACAGCCAGTCATCCAGATAGGGGAAGACTTAAACCCCTGGTTTGCGCAGATGAGCTGCAACCACCACCATCACCTTGGTGAACACCTTAGGGACGCTAGTAAGGCCAAAGGGGAGCACAGTGAGCTGAACATGGTTGTGGCCTACCGTGATCTGCAAGTAACGTCTGTGGGCGAGCAGGATGGGGATATGGAAATATGCAGTCTCAGAGTCCAACACTACCATCCAGTCTCCTGGATCCAGGGCAGATAGAAACTGAGCCAGAGTGAGTAATTTGATCTTCTTGAGAAAGATTGAGGGACCAAAGGTCTACGATAAGGCGGAGTCCCTTGTCCTTTTTGGGTACCAGAAAGTAGGGGGAATAAAAACCACTATCTACTTCTGCCACAGGAACCCTCTTTATGGCTCGCTTGGTCAAGAGAGCTGTAAATTTCTCTTGGAGACGTGTAAAGTGATCCTCCATTATCCGACCATAGGATGGTGGCATGGATGGAGGTGTAGTCCCAAAGAGGATGGTGTAGCCCCTTTGGCCTATCTGCAAAACCCAATATCTGATGTGATGGCTTGCCAGCGGAGCAGGTGATGGCGAATCGTGACTCTGACTGGTGGGAAAGAGTCTGACTAGAAAGGTTTGGAGGAAGCTACATTGGGGAGAGGGAGGTGAGAGGAGTTGGGTTGGCGGATTGGGCCAGACTGTGGGCTCCCTGATCCACGAGGACAGTGGATCCCACGCCCTCAGCCATGCAAAGACTGGGCAGCATGCATAGCACAGGGGCTGGAGGGGAATGAGTGTGGCTGGAGGGGAATGAGTGTGGCTGGGCGCACCTTCCGTAGCCATGAAAGGGGCAAAAAGCAGACTGAGGCGGACGAGGGGCTACCACAAAGCCCCACAAATTGGCCGTAGCACAAGAATCCTTGAAGTGCTCGAGCACCAAGCCTGCTTTCTCTCCGAAGAGACAGGTGCCATAAAGGGGCAGGTTCATAAGAATGGTTTGGACATCCCCCGAAAAGCCAGACATCCTCAACCAGGTATGGCGCCTCAAGGCCACTGTTGAAGCAACCACTGTGCCCAGTGCGTCGGCCTTGACCAGTCTTCATCGTATCTCCGATCAGCAATTGCTTGGGAAAGTACAGCCCGGGCCTCCTCCGGGACCTGTTCCAGCACTTGCACAACCGCATCCTATAGCGTGTGGGAATAGCGTCACAAAAGGCATGCAGTGTTCATGGGCCGCAATGCCAGGCTGGCGGAAGCAAGCATCTTCCCAAGTGTGTCCGCCCTTTTAAATTCCCTATCTGGAGGTGCGGAAGGGAAAGTGCCCTGGGAAGGCGACGCTTCAATGAGCAAGTGTAAGAAGCTGGCTCTCTATATAGCTATGAAGTACACTGTGCGGAGTGTCCAGTGGATCCCCAATTTTTATCGCAAAGGCAAACATAGATAGGACTAATGCTTAATTTGTGGTAGTGTGGGCGAGCAGTTAGGCTTATCAAGGAGTCGTGTTAAGAATTTTTTGTACTCAGAGGCAATAAATGAGACACACACTTAAAGAATAAATCTGAGACCAAATAGAAAAATAACATTTGCTTTTATATATGCTTTGAACCAAAGAACTTTGTTATAAGGTAAGCAGTTTTTAAATGAAAAATACTTTTCAGTTTAAAAAAAATCAACACTGCAATTTTCAAAGTCTTCAAAAAATGGGAGAAAAACAAGAATGCAGCTTTTCAGGTAAGTACTCGACTTACAAATCCAGTCTTTGGGGTTTTAGGTCAACACTTGGCATAGTTTAAACCAGTACCAAGAGTGCACCCACAGCGGCACAGGAGAGGCCGAGTGCAGAGGACAAATTCGGAGTTGGATGCCCGATGTTAACTAATGGAGACTCTGAGTGAACAAAGAAGCGCTGCTCACAGGCGAGTAAAAGGGGTGTCAGAGGTAGGTACAAGGGAGGCCACACAGCAGCACCAAACTTACACCCTCTGCGGCACAGGGGCAGCCGAGTGCAGAATGCCAAGACAGCGTCTGGTGCCCAGTGTTATCCAATTGAGGAGATCGATTTCAGAAACAGGCTGCAGGCTCTGGACAGGAGGATGGGCAACGACAACCCACAACTGCCCAGGTCTAGTGCAGAGGTGGGCCCGGAGGCGGTTTTGCGGTTCCTCAGGCAGAGTTCTTTTTCTTTAGTTATTTTCTTTTAGACAGGTCCGTTGTCCACAGGAGATCTTGGTCTTTATCGAAGGCAGACAGACCTCCCAAGGCTTTGGAGGTCCTCGGCTGCAGGAGAAGATGTCTTTTAGCGCAGGATCTCAGCTCCTGCTGGAAGGGCTGGAACAGAGTCAGTTGGTATCTGCTGGTGCGACTGTGGTATCCGGCTCTTCTTAGGTCGTCAGGAATCAAAGTTCTAGTATTCAGGGGTGCCACCAAAATACTGAATTTAGGGGCATTACAGGGAGTGCCAGGTGTTAGCCAATTGGCTACTCACTTTTGGGTGCATACACCTTTTTATGACCACTTCCGTTGGGAAGTGGGCATAACCCTAACCTTAGTGGCCTAATTCCTCCCAAACAAATTGAGGAATTTAAAAAGTAGTGTCCACTTCAGCTCGTCCACCTTAGGTGTGGGACTGGCATGAAGTGGGCACTCCTCCTAATTTAATTAATTGTCCCGCCTGCCAAAAGTGGGGTCAGGACAGGGGGGTTGGTCATCTCCACCATCTGGAGAGACTGGGTTGCATTACAAAGGCAGCAAGGCCTTTGAAGCTCCCCACCCTGTAATGTCCATCCTGCCTGGGAGAGTAGGTAACACTTCTGCCTAGTGCAGGTTTTTGTCTCTGGGCCTCACGAGCACTGGCTCTCACTGCGGGGGAGGGGTGGCTCCAGAAATGCATCTGTGGTGGTTGAACTGGTCAGAACCAGTCAGCACACTAGTAGCTGGAAGGTTTTCAGGGGGCACCTTTAAGATGTTGATACCAAACATCCTAGTGTTAAGAGAAGCCGTCATGGAGCTGGGGAACTTGGAGTGACCAGTGCCCAGCATATGCATTTAAAACGGCTTCCCTGTACACTTACTATGTCTAGGAATCAACAAAGACAAATAGGCTCATGCATATATTCCCTCACATGTAATATAATGAACCATGCCTTTGAGCTGCAAGATCTCATAAAGGGGTGACTTACATATATTGCATGCGTTGTTTGAGGATATGGCACAGTCCAAGTTGTGTTTTCAAATTAGGGAGCACCTTGTCACGCAGCCTGCAATGGCAGTCTGCATAAGGTTGTTGCTGGGTCCCTCAAAGAGTAGTACAAGATGTGCTGCAGCTCTGAAGGACCCTCTTCAGTACCCATGCCCTAGGTACTAGGGGCACCATTTACTAGGGACGTATATATGGGCTGAAGGGCCGGGTCACTTGAGATCACGTGACCAAGTGTCTTCTTTTAGGGAAGGAACACTGGAGACTTGGTTAGCAGGAACCCAGTGAACTTCAGTCGAGGTTGCATCTAAAAAGCAAGCAAAAAGTGTGTGTGTGTGGGGGAGTGGGGGGGGGGGCAGTGTTGTTTGGAGCACCTAAACCAGAACCCAGATGGTGGCAGGCAATTGTCTTATTCACAGGAGCCCCTGTGCTGGATTTGAATCAAGTGTCAAGTAGAACATCTGTAAGAGCTTCATTAAAGGGGAGCAGGGGTTCCAAGGAGGAAGCCTCAGGCTGAAGCACCTCTGTCAGGAGGTTATCCCCGACTTCCAAGAAGGCAGCTCGGGGTCCAGGACCTCTGACGCTCTCGGCACCACCACTGAATATGAAGCTCCCTCCTTCTTAGCCATGGTAGGGGGAAAGAGCATGATTTTATCTGGGGAGGTATCCAGTTCACTGGCTTCACCCTGGTCAGTACACCAGTCCATGGGGTCTTGAAGCTGTCATTCTAAAGGGTCCAGTGACCCCCTCCCATTCCTCACCATAACCTAGCCCATAGGAATAAGGCTTAGGATCTGCCATATGGAGCAAAGTCCCTGTCGGCTCCGGTGTCCCTCTCGTATGACACCTAGCCGGCTCCATGTCAGAGTTGGCAATGGGGATGGGAGGGCGCCGCCCAGGGGCATGAGCGGCGCCAGGAGCCTCAACATTGAGACTGGCGGCAGAGAAGCCCGATTGGGTTCGACCGATGTCGTTCCGGATCCAGTAACTGATCCATGGGTGCCCCTCGGAGCCAAGGCCTAAGTCACTGGCTCGGAACCTAAATGGGCTCCTTCTAACTCCACGGGGCCCGAAGGCATATCAGCAGAGTCGGTCTGCCCAAAAATGAGCTGCATGGCCTAATAAAACTCCTTACATTGGGTAGGGGTTGTTCTGGCAGAAACTCGGTTTGGCATAGGGTAGGGCCAGACACAGGATCCGCAGAGGGAGGCCTAGATCGACTATGCTCCCCTCTCCTCCTCCTCCTCGGCTGATGGACAGACGTGAAGTCGAAGAATGTTTCACCTTCTTTGATTTCTTATGCCACAAATTACTTGACTGTCCAGAGGACTTGAAATGGGACAACAAAGAGGATGAATTCCGCAACCAATCCCAAGACGTTCCTCTCAACCAAGATCGGGAGTTACGCAGAGTTAAGCGCCGGGCCGCCATCAGCTTCAGGGACTGCTCTCTCAAAGCCTTCAGACTCATGGCCCAGTACCCAGAGCATGGCACCAGACACCAAAAGCAAATGAGATGCAGCTCTGTTACAGACATTGTCCGATGGCAGGATCTGCAGGGCTTAAACCCGGTCTTACGCAAATACATCCTTGGTGCATTAAGAGCTGATAGACTCAGAAAAGCTTCAACAAATTTGAAAAAAGAAGAGTTTAAAAGTGACTTTAGGGGTAGCTTTTTCTTCGGATCAGCGCTGGCTGGCACGAAAAGAAAAGGAACTGACGTCAGCGTGCCGGCATGGCACCTATTTAGGATCTGCAACATCATATCCGGTGTGGACCATGCTAATGACAGAGCTAATCTGCTTGGGAAAAATCTCCAGATCCAGGAGAACGCCTCGAGGGAATTCTATAGTAAGGAATCTGTAACTCAATGCCTTTCTAAGATAAGCCAAATGTAAGGAAATGCCTCCTTGGCATGGTTACCCCCTGACTTTTTGCCTTTGCTGATGCCAAGTTATGATTTGAAAGTGTGCTGAGGCCTGCTAACCAGGCCCCAGGACCAGAGTTCTTCCCTAACCTGTACCTTTGTTTCCACAATTGGCATACCCTGGCAAGCAGATAAATCCTTTGTAACTGGTACCCCTGGTACCAAGGGCCCTGATGCCAGGGAAGGTCTCTAAGGGCTGCAGCATGTCTTATGCCACCCTGGGGACCCCTCACTCAGCACAGACACACAGATTGCCAGCTTGTGTGTGCTGGTGGGGAGAAAATGACTAAGTCGACATGGCACTCCCCTCAGAGTGCAATGCCATCCTCACACTGCCTATGGCATAGATAAGCCACCCCTCTAGCAGGCCTTACAGCCCTAAGGCAGGGTGCACTATACCATAAGTGAGGGCATTGATGCATGAGCACTATGCCCCTACAGTGTCTAAGCAAAACCTTACACATTGTAAGTGCAGGGTAGCCATAAGAGTATATGGTCTGGGAGTCTGTCATACGTGAACTCTACAGCACCATAATGGCTACACTGAAAACTGGGAAGTTTGGTATCAAACTTCTCAGCACAATAAATGCACACTGATGCCAGTGTACATTTTATTGTGAAATACACCCCAGAGGGCATCTTAGAGATGCCCCCTGAAAACATACCCGACTTCCAGTGTGGGCTGACTAGTTTTGCCAGCCTGCCACACACCAGACATGTTGCTGGCCACATGGGGAGAGAGCCTTTGTCACTCTGTGGCTAGTAACAAAGCCTGTACTGGGTGGAGGTGCTTCTTCACCTCCCCCTGCAGGAACTGTAACACCTGGCGGTGACCCTTAAAGGCTCACCCCCTTTGTTACAGCGCCCCAGGGTACTCCAGCTAGTGGAGATGCCCGCCCCCTCTGACCATGGCCCCACTTTTGGCGGCAATGCTGGAGGAGATAATGAGAAAAACAAGGAGTCGTCACTGGCCAGTCAGGACAACCCTTAAGGTGTCCTGAGCTGAAGTGACTGACTTTTAGAAATCCTCCATCTTGCAGATGGAGGATTCCCCCAATAGGATTAGGGATGTGCCCCCTTCCCTCAGGGAGGAGGCAAAAAGAGGGTGTAGCCACCCTCAGGGCTAGTAGCCATTGGCTACTAACCCCCAGACCTAAACACACCCCTAAATCGAGTATTTAGGGGTTCCCAGAACCTAGCAAGATAGATTCCTGCAACCTGAAGACGAAGAAGGACTGCTAACCTGAAAGCCCTGCAGAGAAGACGGAGACACCAACTGCTTTGGCCCCAGCCCTACCGGCCTGTCTCCCCACTTCAAGAAAAACTGCAACAGCAATGCTTTCCCCCAGGGTCCAGCGACCTCTGAAGCCTCAGAGGACTACCCTGCATCTAAAAGGACCAAGAACTCCTGAGGACAGTGGCTCTGCTCCAAAGAAGAAACAACTTTGCAACAAAGAAACAACTTTAAAAAGGACTCCACGTTTCCCACCGGAAGCGTGAGACCTTGCACTCTGCACCCGACGCCCCCGGCTCGACCTGCGGAGAAACAACACAACAGGGAGGACTCCCCGGCAACTGCGACCCTGTGAGTAGCCAGAGTTGAACCCCCTGAGCCCCACCAGCGACGCCTGCAGAGGGAATCCAGAGGCCCCCCCTGACCGCAACGCCTGGTGAAGACACTGCACCCGCAGCCCCCAGGACCTGAAGGATCCTACCTCCAGTGCAGGAGCGACCCCCGGGTGGCCCTCTCCCTTGCCCAGGTGGTGGCAACCCAGAGGAGCTCCCCCCCCCTTGCCTGCCTGCTTCACTGAAGAGACCCCTGGGTCTCCCATTGAACTCCATTGCAAACCCGACACCTGTTTTCACCCTGCACCCGGCCGCCCCGTGCCGCTGAGGGTGTACTTTTTTTGCTGACTTGTGTCCCCCACCGGTGCCCTACAAAACCCCCCTGGTCTGCCCTCTGAAGTCACGGGTACCTACTTGCTGGCAGACTGGAAACCGGGACACCCCTTCTCCATTGAAGCCTATGTGTTTTGGGCACCACTTTGACCTCTGCACCTGACCGGCCCTGAGCTGCTGGTGTGGTAACTTTGGGGTTGCCCTGAACCCCCAACGGTGGGCTACCTTGGACCCAACTTTGAACCCTGTAGGTGGTTTACTTACCTGCAAAACTAACAAATATTTACCTCCCCCAGGAACTGTTGAAATTTGCACTGTCTAGTTTTAAAATAGCTTATTGCCATTTTGGTGAAAACTGTACATGCTTTTTTGCTGATTCAAAGTTCCTAAGATACCTGAGGGAAATACCTTTCATTTAAAGTATTGTTTGTAAATCTTGAACCTGTGGTTTTTAAAATAAACGAAGAAAATATATTTTTCTATATAAAAAACCTATTGGCCTGGAATTGTCTTTGAGTGTGTGTTCCTCATTTATTGCCTGTGTGTGTACAACAAATGGTTAACACTACCCTCTGATAAGCCTACTGCTCGACCACACTACCACAAAATAGAGCATTAGAATTATCTCTTTTTGCCACTATCTTACCTCTAAGGGGAACCCTTGGACTCTGTGCATGCTATTTCTTACTTTGAAATATTACATACAGAGCCAACTTCCTACACCAAACCAAAAACATGCACCTGTGTGCAACAAAATGAAAGTGACCTAGCAGTGAGCTACACAAAATACTACTTGGAGGACATGATAGTTGGTCACTAGGAAAAAATAATCCCAATTTGCAGAACAACAATGACTGTCTTTCATTCACTATGGGCTTCATCAAAAGTATCAAGAAAGCACAAAAAATAAAGTAGACTACATATGAAAAGTTTTAAGAATTACTACATGAACAACTAAAATACATATGTACGTCAAATGATTATTTATTAGTTTACATACATAAATACAACAGATAAAAAGAAAGGAATCCCATTAAATCTGATTGTCACTGCAGTTATAGGTAATATTCCCAGAGAAAGGAATTCCTTGGATTTCTGCTCCCTAATTACTTTCCACCTGCTTCAAGAATCACTACAAACCTTGGCAGAACTATAGCATTTTCTGCATTTTGGGATAATATAAATGTTTGTGGTGAATCGTTACCGGGATGCAGAGATAAAAAGGGGTGGAGGTACGGTTGAAAACAGCTGAATGGATTGGATTCACATGAAATGTGGCATGATTATACATACATACACAGATGATGCTGTTTGGGTACTGCAGTTAAGTAGAGTAAGAATTTGTTTTAAATTATAATACATAATATATGCTCTGTGATGGCAGTACTTTCTCATAATTTCAAAAAAATCTTGCGAAACTACCAAGGTACATGGCCATAAACATATTAAAAATATATTTAAAAAATATAAATATATTTCCCTACCTATTACTACTTTAAGTGGTAATGGGTAGGATCCTACTACTTACCTATATCTAACGCTCTAACAATGAACATAGTCAAAGCGCAGTAAAAAATATATGACTTCCTCTTTATTCTCTATATACAGCCATTACCCAATTATAGACTGGCTCGTCATTGCCATGTACCACAATACACTGCTAAGTTACCGCAATACACCATAGCATGGCACAAAATATAAATAAGACCCGGCTTTACTGGCAGTGCAATTCACTGTTTTGCCTTACTCTGCACACCATAATCTACATTCCTGCTAAATTTTACATACATCCGTACGCCACACCACTGTACTCCACTCGACGGCATTCAATTCTATGCCTCTCCACTGTATGAGATTCCACTTTAGGCCACTCCACACAACTCCACTGTATGCGACTACACTCTTCTACTCTATGAACCTCCATTCTACGCTGCTCCAGTTTACATAATTCCACTGTATGCCCCTCCACTCTACGCTACTCCTCTGTATGCCACTCTACGCTATTCCACTACACTCTACAACACCCTACTGTACGCTATTCCATTGCATGCCACTCCCCTGTACGCTACTGAACGCCATTCAACTACAAGATACTCCACTCTCCGCCATTTCATTCTGAGCTATTCCTTTGGATGCCACTCCGCAGTATGCTATTACAACCTTCCCCACTCCATGGCACTCCATTCTACACCACTCCACTATATTGCATTCTAGTCTACACCTCTTCACTGAATGCCACTCTGCTCTATGCTATTCTACTCTACGCCACGCCAATGTACTCCACTCTACACTATTACACTATTACACTCTACACCACTCCAGTATTCGCTACTCCACTGTGCATCACACACTATTCCACTGTATGCTACTCCACTCTATCCCACTCCAGTACTCTCGTCCACTCTAAATAACTCCACTATACAAAACTCTACTACACTCTATTAGATTCTACTCCACTATATCCCCATACATTCCACTGTCCACATTTCTACTCCGGTCCATACCAGTATAGTCTATTGTACAACACTCTACTCCCCCCAGTTTAACATTTAACACAGCACACCACTCTATTGTATGAGATGCCACTCCGATTTGTAGCAATTTCCTCAACTCTACAATAATTCAATGCATGCGACCCACTCTACGATAATCCACGGTACCCTACTCCACTGTGCACCACTCCACGCGATATTCCTCTGAATTTTACTCTCTTTACAGAAATCTACTCTATGCTACAGTGTACGCCACTCCACTCTGCTATATGATATTCTCTTTTACTCTATATAACTTCACTCTAAAGTCTACCACACTTCATGGCACTCTACAACATCCTACGCAACTATCCCCGAACACTCTACTGTCCAACTCTATACTCCACTCTATGCCGTACAATCCATTATACAACCCTCTATTCCACTATTCAACACTTTTGTAAATGGCACAGCACTCTAATGTTCAAGACCCCATTCCATTTTATAGCAGTTTACTACCTACTCTATGTCACTCCACACCACTCTACTCTACACCAATACACTCTATTACGTTATGCTACTCCAACTGACAAAACTTTACCTCACTCTACACTACTATATAACAATCCACTATACACAAAACCACTGTTTCACACACTACTGTACTCTATCCAACTCTAGTCTACAACACTCAACTACAGTGTATGCCACTCCAAAACTGTACTCCTGTCTATACAGCTACACTCCATGGAATAACAATGTACTATACTGTACCACACTATTCCACTCTGTGCTGCTCTACGATACTCTAGTGCACTATACAACACTGTATGGAGCTCTTTGTATGCTACTGCACCCTACTTTACTCCACTCTACTCTACTCTACGGCCGAGTACTCACCCTCTACACCATTTTATTCCATTGTACTTTACCACAATGTATGTCAATCCACTATCACACACTAGCGCTGTTTATCACTCCACAAACCCCTACTAGACAGTATGCCACTCTATTCTACTGTAGTCTACATCGCTTTCCAATGCTGAAGACACACCACTATACAACACAGTACTCCAATTTATGACACTTTACTCGACTGTATGCTACACCACTCCACTCTATTGCACTCAACACTTCTATAGTCGACGACACCACTCTCACACTTCACTCCATCCTACACTACTCTACTCCAGTGCACTCCACTCTACACCTCTCTTCCACCATACTCTACGTCACTCTACTTGACAGTACATTACTCTACAACACTCTGCTCTGACAGTCTATGACACCCTACTCTAATCTTCAAAACGCCAGTTCACTGTACAATTCACTGCCTGAGTCTACGATAACTGAAACCACTATATGAGACACCATGCCACTACACTATGTAACATTGTACTACACTGTACAATACACCATTACACATTGATTTACTCCACTCTATTCCAATCTAAAATACTGCAACCTATGACAACAGAATTTACAACACTCTCCTCCACTCTACGACACTTCACATAACTCTCCATTCACAACACCGGACTCTAAGTTCTGAAATACATTTTTAGTCAAAATTAAAAATAAAACTGAAATTCAATGAAAAAAACAAAGGTTCAAGTTTAGTTGTAGTTAGGAAAACTTTGAAACGTCTACAGTTATAGTTATAACTTTTCATATACAACTTATCCTCCACCCTCAAATTATTACAAGCAGAGCACCCCGTTACACACACTTCACAGCTCGCAAACCACACAACACTAACTATAACTCGCATAATTTTCTTGTTTTCTCATCTTTTAAGTACACCATTTTACTCATCTGGAATTAAAGGGTGTTTTTTTTATATAAAGATAAAGGTAGAAACTGAAATTCAGTATTGTCTATTGTGTCATTCGTTTTATCCTGAGAAAAGCACGTGTGAAAAGGGAGTATCTTGGCTACCCATTTGAACTGAAAGTGCATTTTACCCATGCAGGATAAGGTCCAGGAATCTGCCATCCGAGGACTCAAAGAAAATTTCTTGTAACTACTTCCAGGAATATTTCAACATTCTTAGTTCTTTCTCTTATATTATTGTTCCACCCTAGCCACTCCCTCAGTATGTACATCTTCTAAACATTCTGTTGCAAATCTTTTTATACAATCCCCAATGTGGGGGTTGGCCCAAGAAAGGGCAGGCACAACACTCTTGGGTGTACTGTATAAAATAAGTGACAGTATTGCTAAGGTGTATGCATTTTTAAACCAGTTGTAAATACACAAACTCTATGATGGGGAGATCGGTGAGGAATCTGCAGTTAGAGTCCCTATCAGAAAGAGTGTTCCTGTAGGCAAGAAACTTGTTCTTCTGACAGAGACTTTTAACCACAGATTCCTCACTGTTGAATAGCAAAGCAGTACCTTTGTTTAGGTGGAACTAGGAATTGACTCAAACAAAAAAGTTCTGTAGGATCAAGCGGGTGAAATGCCTCTCTTGGCGAACCTGGTAATCCAGACAGTAGTGCTTTTTGAAAGGATGGAGTGATGCCCAAGTAGCTGCCTGACAGATGTATAGGACAGGAACTCTGTGTGCTGACGCAGTGGTAGCAGCCTGGGCTCTGGTAGCATTAGCTTGCAGTCTTCCAGAGGCTGCTTTTTTGGCCAATTCACATAAGATCGTAAAGCAGACCATGATCAAGTGGAAGATGGCCTGCTTCTGCACAGTCTTCCCTTTTTTTTTTTGCCCCCTTCCCCCACCTCACAAACAGAGGATCATCCACTCAGTGTTCTTAAGTACGATCAATGTAAAAGCTCTGTGTTCCTTTGGGATCAAGCGTTGGAGTCTCTCCTCACAGAGAGGTGAGGCGGATCAATGAGTGATAGGGTGATATTTTCACTGATGTGGGACAGTGTCGCAACGTTTGTCAAGAAGGATGCTTGCGTCTGCTGAACCAGTTTGTCTGGGGAGAAGGTGGTATACGGTGGTGTGACACAGAGCTGGACGCTCACTTACAAGCTGGGCTGGTAAGGCAAAGAGGAACACAGTTTTGAAAATGAAAAGCTGCAAAGGAAAGTTATGAAGTGGCTCAAAAAGAGTAGACAAAAAAAAAAAAAGGATCATTAAGTTAAAGGTCCTATTGTAGCATGACAAAGAAAGGGGGGGGGCATATGCTGTAGGCCTTTTAAAATAAACACATCACAACAAGTGATTTAAATAATGGAGGCTGATTCAGTAACTGCAAAAAGATCGAACATGTGAACAATACCCACTAACTGTGCCTAGAGCAAAGCCCTGCAGGGCGAGATAAAAAAACAACAAAACGTCAGATAACCTTACCTAGAGGGAGGTCAATCTGCTGTGTGCCACACCAAACACAAATGTGTCATAAGGAAAGGAGTATACAGTCTTTGTTGAGGGGCGTCTGGCTGCCAAGATGACAACCACCACCTCTGGAGGAAGGTTTAGGTTGTTCAATGATTGCCACTCACTTTTGAAGGTGGCGACTGCAATAGCCCGGGTGCAGGCCCTTGCCCCTTTGCTGCAATAGTCTGATCAAAGGACAGATGCTCATACCCATTATTCCTGGAAAATATACTCTATGTGCCCAATCCGGGGCCAAAAAAAAATGCCTTGGTCCTGGTCGGTCCTGATCTTCAGAACTTGGGGCAGAAGATGTATTGGTGGGAAGGCATACAGGAGTCCCATGTTCCTCCCTAGGTTGAACGCATCACCTAGCAAGAGACACCCTAGAAACTCTAACAAAGAACTGGGGACACAGCATTCATGGCAGTAGCAAATAAATACAGCCAAGGGTTAACCCATTTGAGGAAGCAACCTTGTGTCCCCTTAGGTGCAACTGCCACTTGTGAACCGTTAACCGTCAGCAGCTCAGCTTGCCCTCGCTGGTATTCAAAGATGCTGCCAGGTGGTTCACCACAAGGAAAATTCCTTGATGATCGTTCCATTTCCAGAGGCATAGTGCCTCCTGGCACACGGTACAGAATTCCACCCCACCCTATTTACTGCAATACTACATGCCAGTGGTGCTGTCCTTAGGCACCTGTACCAGCCTCTCCTTGGTGGATGGAAGGAAGGCTTTCAACGCCAAGTTAGTGGTGCTCAGCTTCGGAAGGTTGATATGTAGCTGGGACTCTACCAGACAACACAGACCTCTGATCACCACCACTTACAGGTGATCATCCCAAACCAGAAGTCACAAGCGCATCAGTCATCACTGTTGGCTCAGGGGGTAGGGAGAGGGGTCTGCCGCTAACCCAAACGCGGTCCAATAATCACCCCCTCCAAATCTTATGTAGTCTCCTCTAAAATCTGGACATGGTCGAGAGGCCCCCTACTGAAACTTCAGATCTCACAGCCGAGCCTGCATATGCCTTTTTGCATGCTTGACAAGCAGGATGCCTGCGTCGTAGTAATTATTCAATACAATTGGGTTTTCTATAGTGCGTGGCTACCCGAACCAGATCTCCCAGCGCTGGTTGAACCACTCCCAGATCACCAATTTAGACTCCCCAGCAAGATCATAGACCAAATGGGATGGGTTTTAAGAATGCTTCCAAAGACGAGTTCAGACTGCTGCTTCCGAAGGGCTATGGGGAGGCTATTCCATAGCCTAGGAACCAGAAATAAAAATGCCCGGCACCCACATCTAGCTCTTTTGACCTTTGGTACTTACAGAAGTCCCTGGGAGCTAGACAGAAGGGATCTTCCTGGAACATAAGCAGACAATAGATTCTGGATAATTATCAGACCTCTCCCACGAATGGCCCAGTAAGCAATACACAAAGCCTTGAAGCAAACCCTTTTTTCCATTGGTAGCCAAAGGAGCACTTTTAGGGCATGTTGGGGAGAGTCGTGCTTAGGGATCTTATACAGTATTCTTGCAGCTGCATTCTGGGCTACTTGGAGACGATTTGTTACATCTTTGGGCTTCCCAGAAATAGGTAATTAATGTAGTCCAGGCACAAATTGATAAGACCCTGCACCACAATTCCCCTTGATGGGAAAGGTAGCATGTGTAGAAATTTTCTAAATAATCTAAGGATCCCAAAACAGGACCTTGCAAATTTTTTGGCTTGTGTTTCCATAGTTAGTTTCTCATCGATCCAGAACCCTAGACTCTTGGGGCCGGGTTGAGAAATTCTCCCAATTGTATGGGCCCTCATAGTTGCCACCCTATTAATTTGTCCTTTCCAAACATCAAGACCTCCATTTTATCACCAATGAGTTTACCGCAGCTCCCCGACATCCATTCTATGACCTCGCTCAGGCTGGGAGGACACACAACTGGTCTCTGGGGTAAATGCCATAATATTTTGAGGTCCTCAGCGTATGACGAAGGCTAATCCATGGAATTGTACAGTCTCTGCTAGCAGACGGACATACAAATTAAACAGAATAGGGCTCAAGGATGAGCCCTGAGAAACCCCATGATGTAGTGGGTGGATGGAGGAAAAACAGGAACCGTCCCTCACCTGGAAGCTTCTGTCCCCTAAGAAAGATTTTAACCACCTAAGCACATCTCCTGAGATACCTACTTCCTTCAATCTCTGAAGGAGGAGTGGGTATGACACCGTGTCAAAGGTGGTACTAAGATCCTTCATAATCATGGCAGCTGAATCTCTTCGATCTAAGATTGCGTGGATTTCCTCTGTTGCCAGGAGTAGCACTTTCTCTGTGCTACTACTCTCTCTAAAACCAGGCTGAGTGGGGTGCAGAATACCCTGGCCTTCTACGAAGCTTGAAAGATGCTTATTTACATGCTTTTTTAGGACCTTGGCTATGTATGGAAGCAAGGAAATGTGTCTGTAGCTCTCTGCTGTGAGAGGGTTTGCTTCAGGTTTTTTTAATAGCTGCTTTATTATCATGTTTCCAAGCTTGAGGAATATAACATTTTAACGATGAATGGTCGAGAATTTCCATCAAGATGGGTAACAAAGTCTACCATCCTCTCACTAGAACATCTGGAGGGGCAGGATCCAGGGGGAAACCTGATTTGACTGATTTTATTATACTTTCTACCTCTCCTAGAGCCATCAATGGGAACTCAGATTGGGCTGAGCCATGCCATTTCTTCCCCGAGGCTGTACTTTCCTATAGGGCGGATGATACGGGGGGAGGTAACTAGCTTAGAAGTTTATTGACTTTTTTTTGCAAAAAAGGTGGCTAACCAATCACATTGTTCCACCTATGGGTGAGGGCCAGAGGAAACACCAGGGAGTTGCCTGACATCTTTGACTATTTTAAATAGTTCTTTGGAGGCGTTCGGGCCATACCTATTTTTAATTCAAAATGAGTAATTCTAGCTTCCTTTATAGCTCTCTTATAATTTTTCACATCAGTTCTGTAGCTAGTTTTACTTTTGCCATTATAGTCTTTCCTCCACTTTCTCGACCTATTTTTTTTGCTTCTTTCTTTAGCGAAGTAAACTCTGGCATGTACCAGGCAGCTCTTCTCTTTCCCAGATTAAGTTTGATAGTTTTATAGAGAACTGTTAACAGTAATGAACTAGATAACCAATTTACAGATCTCCTATATATTTCACCTGTATCTACCACTAGAGTCGGCAATGACTCGTCAGGGTGGCTTGTCACTCTCTTTTATCCAGTTTCGACCAAAGGCGCCTGACCTTTAATATAGATGGCTTCTTGCCCGCCGATTGCGGAATTGTCAGGCGAACAGGGCCTAAGAAATGATCAGACCATAAAATTGGAATTAGGTCCCCTGTCACTAATTCATTCAAATTACTAAACACTGGATCCAGGAGCTGACCATTATTGTGTGAGAGAGAGTTTACAATTTGTTGAAATTGCAAAGCTTCCATATCATTCGTGCCACGGTATGCCTTATATACGGGTCATGCTCCGACCCAAACAAGAGAAAGACTAGACCGCTCTGCCAAAATGGAGGTTTCTAGTGAGTATTAGCTGCAATCAGGACGTAATTCAAATCAATGTGGCACTAAACACAGCCACAACCAGTGCACAGATAGACCCTACCCTCCACCCGACAAACAAATCTTTTCCTCAAAATAAAATGAAATTAGTATGAAAAGGTTAAAAATTATCTTCAGGAAGAATACTCGAGATCAGGGAAGTTGTTCTCAACATGCATCTGCGCCGTGGTATGCCTTACATGCCGGGCTAGGCCCAAACAAGAGAAAGACTAGACCGCTCCGAGAAAATGTCAGTTTCTAGCGAGTATTCTTGGCAATCAGGGAGTAATTCAAATCAATGCGGCACTGAATATGGCCACAACCAGTGCACAGATAGCCCCCTACCATCACTAGACAAACAAATCTTTGCTGACAAAATAAAATGAAATTAGTATTAAAAAGTTAAAAATGAACTTCAGGAAGAACACCCGAAATAGGGGAAGTTGTTATCAACAACTATCGGAGTATGTTTCCAACAAGGAATGTAGCATATGAGACCTGCCTTGTGGAGGTGGGACGATAAGTGTGTCAGATGGGGAAGAATGTGGTTCAACAGAAAATGAGTACAGTCTCATTCGAGGTTGGTGTGGTACAGACTCTGAGCCAGAGAGCACAATGGCAACTTCATCCTTCGGTGTCAATGGAGTCGCCATCTTGTAAATTCTCTGGGAACTGGTGAGGACTGTGGAACCTGAGGCAGAGTCGGTACAGGTGCCAGAAGAGGGCCTCCGATTGGTTTGAAGGATCCTTGGGGGCCCCTGATGCCGAAGAGTTGGAGCACGGTCACAGGGAACTCCTGGATCTACCTTGTTGTTGCTGATGGACCCGGGACAAGCTGCAAGATGGACTCAGACGTTTTCCCACTTTTTGTGCGGGACCAAAGGCATGAAGACACCCTTGCACCTTGACAGGTATACTAGAGTGCAGGCCAAACCCAAGTCAGCCCACAACCTGGTAGAAGGGGAAAAAGCCACATACCATTTTTAGGAATGGGTGCACAACAGGCAGAAGCTGAACTTGATACTCTGGTAGGTAACGGCAGCATAACACTAAGCACTTGTAGCAAGCTGAGTGCTCAGACTGTTGAGTGCACAAGGCGGGAAAAAAAAGAGCTGTCAAAGCCTATATCTCTCACCTTTCAGGACTGCTAATGCCAGACCATTTGGCTTTTCCAAATCCTTTTATTGATGCTGTTCAGCATCAACAAAAAGAAACACTGGTTATTAACAATACTGAACAGCATAAAGGAAAACTAAAACAGTGATATATATGCATGTGCTGGGAAGGGATTGTCCCCTGCATGATATACAGCTGCGTGCCCCTGCCTGAGTATCCAACTGAGGGTATTTGGTATGCTGTTTTTTTTATTTGGGCCCCAGCTTCATGCTTAACTAGTATGCTGGCAAGGGCTTGGACAGGCCTGTCCCTTGACAGAAGTGAGGTCCTGGGCCAGTCCTGCACCTAGAGAGGTGCATCAAACGTGTTCTCAATTGTTTGGCAGAGGACTGCTGTGCCAGACTAGGGTCAGCAGCGGAGGGAAAGTACCCTGTTTTGTGAATCAGTAGTTGTGAAGAACAAGTTACTTACCTCCGGTAAAGCCTTATCTGGTAGAAACTATCTAGTCGTAGATTCCTTAACTTAGAATATTCCCCAAGCATCAGACTGGACTGGATCTGGAAATGTTCTTGCAGTACCCTTGCGAGCCAGTAGATACCATCACTCAGCTCTGTGTCAGCACCTCTGGTGTCATCCTAACAAGATGTGACGTGCGGGTGCCTATATAGGTGCCACCCTACCATGCTAATGTCCGTTTCTTTTTGCAACTCTCCATGCCCGAAGCGCAGAGCCAAGAAGAATGATGATACACCAGTGTGCATTACTAAGGCCCTCAGACTCGAGACTGTGAGGAAATGGGGTGCATTATATGGTGTTGTGTGACCACCACTGTGTAGTACACGTCTCCAAGCCCTTTAAGAGCCGTAGGTTTAATTTGTCAAACCTTCAGCTCAACCTTGGATAGCTGTGGCTCTGAGCATCAAGGCTTACACAAAGGAACAAGTGTAAAGCATTTAAACAGCACCGAAACAACTGAAGAAGAAATCAACAAGACATTAAAGAAATTCAACATCAATAAATAAAAACAGGTTGTATTTTTTGTAGTATTAGACACCATAATGAAAAAGATCCACACAGGGTTCCCAAGTTACAGAATTTACATGGTATAGTAAATAAAAACATTTCACTCAACTACAAACAAGCAACAAATTTGGCACTTGGAAACCTTTTCAGTAAACATGTTTAGGCTAGTTGTAATGTGGTCACTTGGAGTCACTTTAGGGGATAAACTCTAGTAGGGAGTCAGTCAGGGGGACCAGCAAGCTCCTCCTAAAGAGTTACCTCGGCAGCTGAAGCAGTCCTCAGTCAGTTCCAAGCATTTTTATCCTTTGCAGGGCTTACCTATGGAAGTGGCCCTGGAAAAGATGAAGGATGCTAAGAATGTTGAAGACATTCAATGTATGCTGAGATAAGTTGTCCCTCGCTAACTACCTCTTGGCCTCCCTTCCTGTGCTCCTAGAGGAGGTATTGGAGGAGTTCCTCCATCTTGTCCCCGATTACACAGTCATATCAGGCTAACAGCCCTTGAGTGTATGCTATACGCCAATGGTTGGCGGCTTGGGCTGCAACCCATTTTCCGGAGGCATCTTTAAAAATATCTTCTGAATGCCTCAACATTCCCTTTAGCATTGCAAGGTACTGTGTTGCCCTGTGAGAGGTGGACAAGAGGAAATCATCCTCAATGGGCTCCTTATCTAAGAGTACCTGATGATGTGTGGCCGCCCTACCAATAAGCTCCTGAAAAGAGGTGCTGTCATCTGGTGAGATAGTCTGGAAGGGTAGACCTCTAATAACTCAATCCGATGTGCTTTAGATTCCGCTGACACCGCTGCCAGAGGAATTAACACCAGCATCCTTTTGCACCGGCATGCATGGCAACTCACAGGCCAAGGACAGACATCCTCCCACAGAGGCTTCTCTGGGTGTCAGTGTGCAGTTCTACATCAAAGGTTGACCAAGGGTCTTTGTATTGGGAGAAAGGGAGCATGTTGTCCCCTGTTCCCCGGTAAAAGCGTAAGGGGGGACTCCTGAGGGGTAATGTCAAGAGGGTCACCCCTCTGAATGAGGAGGGGAAGGTGGTGGAGGAGGAGATGTAGGTAGAGGAGGGCATGCAGCAACAGTCTTTATCCATCCTCTTCTGTTTGGCAGGAGGCACAGGTAGATCAATAGTCTCTGAAAACGAAAGTGGTCTCTTTGAAGGGGTAGTGACAACAGCTTCCACCAAGACATAGCCTGTCTGTGGCAGTCTATGGAGCTGTGTCTGTTTAGTATTGAGATGCTACTTCATCTTATGGAGGATGGGCTGAATGGAAGTGCTTGGCTCCGAAGATAGTGTAATCTTAGATATGTTTTGGCGCTGAAGTGCTCTTATGTTTCGAGGCCAAAGTAGTCGGTGCTGAGGTGGTCTGTGCCGACTTGGAGCCTGAAGCTGTCGAAGTGGGAGATGGTCGGCTTGGCACCAAGATGGTATGCTTAGGCTTCAACTTCGGTATCAAGCTCAATGGCAGAGCATCCAAAAGTGTCTTTCGGTGCCGACCAAGGCCTGAAGCCAGTGATGGCCCAGTAGACTTTGCTTCGGTGAGAGGTGGTGGTTTCTTAGGCAGGACAGGGGTGTCTGTACTTTGCTCCAGAGGGAGATCTTGCATCTCGAGGGCTGTCTATGTTGGACTTGAAGCACTCTACCGAAACAGCCTCCTCCTCAGCCACCAAGGACTCTTGTAGTTCTTGTTCCTCCTACGACTTGACATCTTGTTCTCCAAAGATGTCCAGTTTCTCCCCGATCTCCTGTTGCTGCATTTCTTGATGGCAGGCTCTTTGCTCCCGGAGAGTTTTCTTAGATCTAAAAGATTGGCATGCCAACCAGTCCTCCCCTGTGGTCTGGAGACAAAAAGAGATTGCAGACCTGGTGTTGGTCGGTCCGCAGGATCTTAGCATGGCACTTAGGGCTGAAACCGCAGTCCTTTCCATCAGGAGTTTATCCTCGAGTTGGTTGAATAGAGAAAATGGCGGGCTCAAGGGTGCAGGGCCAGAGGGCCTCTGTAGGAGCTTATCAATCAGACGGGTGATTGTTCTGTTCCCGTAACGCAAAGAATGGAGGTGTGCATTTAACAACAATACAGACGGTAGAGGATGTATCCCAAACTGAAAGAGTCCGAAAAGATGGCCTTGTCCAGGAGCTCAGTGAAACACAACCAGACCTGATGGGGGAAGAAAGAAATCTAACAATGGAGTCAATGCCCATGCGCATTACCAGTAAGAGGAGGGGTCAATACACCTCATGACACGAAGAAAAACAACTTTCCAGACCCAACACTTGATGGCAGAAGTATGTATAGCATATGTATCTACAGCCACATATGCCATTATATATATATATATATATATATATATATATATATATATATATATATATATATATATATATATATATATAATGCCACTTACGCAGTGTACATCTGTTCGTGGCATGAGACGCTGCAGATTCACATGCTGTGCATTTTCCTGCTATCTAGTGTTGGGCTCGGAGTGTTACAAGTTGTTTTTCTTCGAAGAAGTCTTTTCGAGTCACGGGACCGAGTGACTCCTCCCTTTCGGCTCCATTGCGCATGGGCGTCGACTCCATCTTAGATTGTTTTCCCCGCAGAGGGTGAGGTAGGAGTTGTGAGTATACTAGAGTTGCCCATGCAATGGAGTAGTAATGTATGTACATAATGTCTATTAAAATAATATTTATTTACATATTTACAATTTTTATGCAACTAAAAACGGCTACAGGCTACCGGGGAGGTGGGAAGGCACATGTGAACCTGCAGCGTCTCATGCCACGAACATATGTACACTGGGTAAGTGACATTTTCCGTTCGGTGGCATGCGTAGCTGCAGATACACATGCTGTGCATAGACTACAAAGCAGTAATCTCCCCAAAAAGCGGTGGTATAGCCTGTAGGAGTTGAAGTTGTCTGAAATAATGTTCTTAATACAGCCTGTCCTATTGTGGCTTGTTATGTTGCTAAAACATCTACACAGTAATGCTTAGTAAATGTATGAGGCGTAGACCATGTTGCTGCCTTACATATTTCGTTCATTGGAATATTTCCTAGAAAGGCCATGGTAGCACCTTTCTTTCTGGTTGAGTGTGCTTTTGGTGTAATAGGCAGCTCTCTCTTTGCTTTAAGATAGCAGGTTTGAATACACTTAACTATCCATCTAGCAATGCCTTGTTTTGAAATTGGATTTCCTGTATGAGGTTTTTGAAAGGCAATAAATATTTGTTTTATTTTTCGAATTAGTTTTGTTCTGTCAATGTAGTACATTAGCGCTCTTCTAATGTCTAATGTAGGTAGTGCTCTTTCAGCTACAGAATCTGGCTGTGGGAAGAACACTGGTAATTCTACCGTTTGATTCAAGTGGAACGGTGAGATAACTTTTGGTAAAAAGTTTGGATTTGTCCGTAGAACTACTTTATTCTTGTGTATTTGAATAAATGGTTCTTGTATGGTAAATGCTTGGATTTCACTCACTCTTCTTAGAGATGTGATGGCAGTCAAAAATGCAACTTTCCACATTAAGTATTGCATTTCACAAGAGTGCATGGGCTCAAAAGGCGGACCCATGAGTCGTGTTAAGACAATGTTGAGGTTCCATGAAGGAACTGGTGGTGTTCTTGGTGGTATAATTCTCTTTAGGCCTTCCATAAACGCTTTTATGACTGGTATCCTAAATAATGAAGTTGAGTGCGTAATTTGCAGGTAAGCTGAAATTGCGGTAAGATGTATCTTTATGGAAGAGAAGGCTAGCTTTGACTTTTGCAAATGTAGTAAGTATCCTACTATATCTTTTGCAGATGCGTGTAAGGGTTGAATTTGATTATTATGGCAGTAATAAACAAATCTTTTCCACTTATTTGCATAGCAGTGTCTAGTGGTAGGTTTCCTAGCTTGTCTTATCACCTCCATACATTCTTGTGTGAGGTCTAAGTGACTGAATTCTAGGATTTCAGGAGCCAAATTGCTAGATTCAGCGATGCTGGATTTGGATGTCTGATCTGTTGTTTGTGTTGTGTCAACAGATCTGGTCTGTTTGGTAGTTTGACATGAGGTACTACAGAAAGGTCTAGTAGTGTTGTGTACCAAGGTTGTCTTGCCCATGTTGGTGCTATTAGTATGAGTTTGAGTTTGTTTTGACTCAACTTGTTTACTAGATATGGAAGGAGTGGGAGAGGGGGGAAAGCGTACGCAAATATCCCTGACCAGTTCATCCATAACGCATTGCCCTGAGACTGATGTTGTGGGTACCTGGATGCGAAGTTTTGGCATTTTGAGTTTTCCTTTGTTGCAAATAAATCTATTTGTGGTGTTCCCCAAATTTGGAAGTAAGTGTTTAGTATTTGGGGGTGAATCTCCCATTCGTGGATCTGTCGGTGATCCCGAGAGAGATTGTCTGCTAACTGGTTCTGAATTCCTGGAACAAATTGTGCTATTAGGCGAATGTGGTTGTGAATCGCCCAATGCCATATTTTCTGTGTCAGGAGACACAACTGTGTCGAGTTTGTGCCTCCCTGTTTGTTTAGGTAATACATTGTTGTCATGTTGTCTGTTTTGACAAGAATGTATTTGTGGGTTATTATGGGTTGAAATGCTTTCAGCGCTAGAAATACCGCTAACAGTTCTAAGTGATTTATGTGAAACTGTCTTTGCTGTATGTCCCATTGTCCTTGGATGCTGTGTTGATTGAGGTGTGCTCCCCACCCTCTCATGGAAGCATCTGTCGTTATCACGTAAATTTATACTGTTCCACCATTGAAGCGAGATGTATGTTTGGCGGTCTATCAACACCAGATCTAGAAGCTGACCCTGTGCTTGTGACCATTGTGATGCTAGGCACTGTTGTAAGGGCCGCATGTGCAACCTTGCATTTGGGACAATGGCTATGCATGAGGACATCATGCCTAGTAGTTTCATTACCATTTTGACTTGTATCTTTTGTTTTGGATACATGGCTTGTATTACATTGTGAAATGTTTGAACTCTTTGTGGACTTGGAGAGGCAATCCCTTTTGCTGTGTTGATTGTTGCCCCTAAGTATTGCTGTGTTTGACACAGCAGAAGGTGTGACTTTGCGTAGTTGATTGAGAACCCTAGTTTGTGTAGGATTTCTATGACATATCTTGTGTGTTGTGAACACCGTCTTAGCGTGTTGGTTTTGATTAACCAATCGTCCAGGTACGGGAACACATGTATTTGCTGCCTTCTGATATGTGCAGCTACTACTGCTAGGCATTTTGTAAAAACTCTTGGCGCAGTTGTTATTCCGAATGGCAACACTTTGAATTGGTAATGTATCCTTTGGAATACAAACCTTAGGTACTTTCTGTGTGAAGGATGTATTGGTATATGGAAATATGCATCCTTTAGGTCTATTGTTGTCATGTAGTCTTGTTGTTTGAGCAGTGGGATTACGTCTTGTAATGTAACCATGTGAAAGTGGTCCGATTTGATGTAGGTATTTAATGTTCTGAGATCTAGTATAGGTCTCAGACTCTTGTCTTTTTTGGGTATCAGAAAGTACAGTGAGTAAACTCCTGTGTTTATTTGTTGTTTTGGTACTAATTCTATTGCTTCTTTTTGTAGCAATGCCTGAACTTCTAGTCCTAGAAGATCTATATGTTGTTTTGACATACTGTGTGTTTTCGGTGGGACGTTTGGAGGGAATTTGAGAAATTCTATGCAATAACCATGCTGGATAATTGCTAAGACCCAAGTGTCTGTTATTTCCTCCCAATGTGTGTAAAACTTTGTTAGTCTCCCCCCCACAGGTGTTATGTGTTGGGGATTTGTGACCCTGAAGTCACTGTTTGTTTGGAGGAGTTTTGGGACTTTGGAACTTTCCTCTATTTCTTTGAAATTGTCCTCCTCTATATTGTCCCCGAAAACCTCCCCGCTGATACTGGCTCTGGTAAGTGGGCTTTGTTTGTGAGGTTGTGGCTTCTGTGGTCTGCCCTCGAAACCCCCCTCAAAATTGTGTCTTTCGAAATGTGCCTCTGCTCTGCGGGGAGTAGAGTGCGCCCATGGCTTTGGCCGTGTCAGTGTCTTTCTTAAGTTTTTCTATTGCAGTGTCCACCTCCGGCCCAAACAACTGCTGTCCGTTGAATGGCATATTCAGCACAGCTTGCTGTATCTCTGGTTTAAATCCGGATGTACGCAGCCATGCGTGTCTCCTTATTGTTACTGCTGTGTTGACAGTTCTAGCAGCTGTGTCTGCAGCATCCATTGCTGACCGTATCTGATTATTGGAGATACTCTGTCCCTCTTCTACCACTTGCTGCGCTCTTTTTTGGAACTCTTTTGGTAAATGTTCAATAAAGTGTTGCATCTCATCCCAATGGGCCCTATCATATCTGGCTAACAAAGCTTGGGAATTTGCAATACGCCACTGGTTTGCTGCCTGTGCCGCCACCCTTTTGCCTGCAGCATCGAATTTTCTACTCTCTTTATCTGGAGGTGGTGCATCTCCTAAGTATGAGAGTTGGCTCTTTTGCGCGCTGCTCCCACTACAACAGAGTCTGGTGTTAGCTGTTGTGTGATGTACACTGTTGGTGGCGGTTTATATTTTTTATCTACTCTTGGAGTAATGGCTCTCCCTTTGACAGGCTCCTCAAACAGTTGTTTGGAGTGTTTTAGCATTCCGGGTAACATCGTAAGACTCTGATATTGACTGTGTGTGGACAATAGTGTATTAAAAAGAAAGTCGTCTTCAATGGGTTCTGAATGAAGGCTGACATTGTGAAATGCCGCTGCTCTTGACACCATCTGAGCGTAGCCTGTACTATCCTCTGGTGGCGATGTTCTCGCTGGATAGCATTCAGGACTATTATCTGACACTGGTGCGTCATAAAGGTTCCATGCGTCAGGGTCATCTTGACTCATTCCTGTATGAGTTGGGGATTGCATCATTGGTGGAGTGGCTACCGGTGATGGTTGCGGAGAGTGATGTGGGGATGGTGGTGGTGTTACTTGTTTAGCCACTTTTGCGTGTGGCTGTTTGTCCTTGTCTTGGAAGGCAAGTTTACGTTTCATTTTGATTGGAGGAAGAGTGTTGATCTTCCCCGTATCTTTTTGAATAAAGAGCCGTCTTTGTGTGTGATCTGGCTCTATTGTCTCTAATTCTTGTCCAAATCTGTGTGTCTTCATTTGTGAGGACAGTCCTTGTTCCTCTGAATAGGAACTTATTTTCGGTTCCGAGGCCGGATGTTTCGGTACCGAAACCTTTTCGGCTGCTTTTTTCGGCTCAGACGAAACTTTCTTTACTTTCGGCGTCGTGCCCTCTCGGTGCCGACCCATTTCGGTGCCGCTGTCTCGATGCTGAATCTTCTCGGAGCCACTCTCTCGGGCCCGAGATTGCTGTGTGCCGGTATCTCGACCGGAGTCGGATGACTTCGACACCAGCTCGCCCTTTTTCGGTGCCGATGGACGGTCACCTATTTTTCGGGTTAAGCCATGGCCTGTTGGCGGTGGCGTCCCCTGGGCTTTAGCGGTCTTCTCATGAGTTCTTTGTTTCGACATCTTACTCACGGTTTTCGGCGTTTCTTCAGGGTCGATCTCCTCAGAGTCCGAATCCTGGGTGGAGAATGTTTCTTCCTCCTCCTTGAAACGCCCTTGTCCTGGCGGCGCCGACGCCATTTGCAGTCTTCTTGCTCTTCGGTCCCTGAGTGTCTTCCTGGACCGAAACGCTCGACAGGCCTCACAAGTATCCTCCTTGTGTTCTGGTGACAAACACAAGTTACAGACCAGGTGTTGATCTGTATATGGATACTTGTTATGGCATTTTGGACAGAAGCGGAATGGGGTCCGTTCCATCAGCCTTGAAGAGACACGTGGCCGGGCCGACCAGGCCCCGACGGGGATCGAAAAAAACCCGAAGGGCCACCGGAGCTCTTCTTAATTCGGTGTCGATCTGTTGTAAATATCCCGATACCGAACGCAAACAATACCGACGATTTTTCCGAGATTCTAACTAACTTTCCGACCCGAAACACGGAGCGAAAAGGAACACGTCCGAACCCGATGGCGGAAAAAAAACAATCTAAAATGGAGTCGCCGCCCATGCGCAATGGAGTCGAAATGGGAGGAGTCTCTCGGTCTCGTGACTCGAAAAGACTTCTTTGAAGAAAAACAACTTGTAACACTCCGAGCCCAACACCAGATGGCGGGATGTGCACAGCATGTGTATCTGCAGCTACACATGCCATCGAATATATATATATATCTATATATATATCTATATATATATATAGATATATATATATATATAACCAATAACCTTGTGCAATAAATACCGCAGAACTGCTTGTCCTACTGCTGCATCCATCCTGTCTGCGGCATCTAGGCAGTAGTGCTGAGTGAAGGTGTGGGTGCTAGACCACATTGTTGCTCTATATATTTGCTGTATAGGTACGCCTGCAAGAGAGTTGTGGAGGTGGAGACCGCTATGGTGGAGTGCGCTTTGATGTTGGTTGTCAATGGTTTTCCTGCTAGCTGGTGACAACATTGTATGGTAGTGGCGATCCACCAAGCTATAGTCGGTTTGGTAACAGGATATCCCTTTCTTAACTGTCCCTAACCTACAAACAAATGATCAGCTTTGCGAAAGCTACTAGTGTTTTGTATGTAGAATTTGAGACATCTAAGGAATGCAGCGTTCTTTCTGCTGGAGTTTGACGATTTGGGAAAAAAGTTTTCAATATCACTCGTTCATTCAGATGAAAGTTCGAGGGAACTTTAGGGATAAATTTAGGATTAGTTCTAAGGATGACAGTGTCAGACTTAAACTGGAAAAAAGGCTGAGTGATTGTGAATGCCTCAATGTCACTGACTCTCTTTCTTGAAGTAAGTGCTAGGAGAAGCACTGTCTTCCAGGAAATTTATTTCACCTCTGCCTTGTGTACAGGCTCAAATGGATGCTTCATCATTTGTGAAAGTACAATATTTAGATGTCATGGAGGAGGAGGGATTTTAACTGGAGGAAATAACCTAAATAGTCCCTTAAGGAATAGTTTTACTATTCTGGAGGACCATAAAGATGGAGAATTAGCAGTATGGCGAAATCTAGAAATGGATACCAGGTGAACCTTGATGGATGAATGAGTAAGACCTGATTTTGCCAAGTGTAGAAGATACGGAAGTATCTGCTCTGGAACAGATGTCAGAGGGTGGACATCAGAATCCTTACACCATATGCACAAATGGAAATCCTTTCCATTTGAGTTTGTATGTTTTATTTGTAGTCTGGGCTCTAGCATTAGCGAGCACTTCACGACAATCGGTTGGAATGTTTAGGTCAGCAAATTCATAGAAGTCAGGAGCCAGGTCGATAACCGAAGAGAAGTCAGGTTGGGATGACGACCCTGGTCTCAATTCATCGTTAGTAAGTTCGGTATTGGTTCCAACAGAATGTGAGGTTGTTCCGAGAGGAGTAGGCGCTCTGTGAACCAAAACTGGCGTGGCCACTTTGGAGCTATCAGTAACAGCTGGCAAGGTTCTCTCTTCATCTTCTTTAGATCTCTTGGGATTAGTGGAAGTGGGGAAAAAGCATAAGCATAGATTCCTGATCATTTGTTCAAAAATGCATTTCCCCCACAACCCTCTCTGCGGTTGCCAGCTCACGCAGTACTGGCATTTTTTGTTTTCCTTTGTTGCAAAGAGGTCCAATCTGGGCTTGCCCCATTGAATAGAAAAAGATGATTGAGATTTGTCTGGTTGAGCTCCAACTCGTGGTAGGTTGTTGAGGTCCTGCTTAATGAGTCCGCAAGGGTGTTTGATAGCCCTAGAACGTGTTCTACCCCAAGAGTTATGTGATTTCGAAGTGCCCAATTCCATATCTCTTGCGCCTGGAGAGACAGCGCTGGTAAATTTGTACCGCCCTGCTTGTTGAGGTAGTGCATGCTTGTGGTGTTGTCAGTTCAGATCAGAACAATGAGTCCCTGATCTTGGTTAGGAAGGATTTGAGGACTAGGAAGACTGCTTTAAATTCTAGCAAGTTGATGTGGAGCATTGCTTCCTGGGTGGTCCATTTGCCTCCCACTGTCAGGTCTTGGAGATGCGCGCCCCATCCATCTAGGGACATGTCTGTGGTCAGAACATGTTCCGGGCTTTGATTCAGAAAGGAGAGACCTTCGGAGATGTTTGGTGTCTACGACTCCCATTTCATGGCCTGCTTCATTGGTGGGGTTATTTGAACGATGTCAAAAGATCCTTTCATTTGTGTCTACTGGCTGTCTAACTGTTGTTGAAGTGATCTCATATGGAGACAGCAGTTTGGTATCAACGGAATGCAAGAGGAGAGCATTCCCAGAAAAGATTTGTAAATCCAGATAGAAGAGGACTTTCTTTTGTCGAGGCGCAGCGCTAGATTTCAAATCTTCTGCCTGTCTTGGGAAGCAAAGGCTTTCGCTTGTTCCATATCTAATACAGCTTCTAGAAAGGAGATGTTGGTTGACAGAGTTAGGTGTGATTTTTGGTAATTCACTGAGAGGTCTAAGGTCTGCAAGAGAGATAGGCATGTTGGTGTGTCTCTGGCTGCTTGGGACGCTGTGTTCGCTTTTATGAGCCAAATGTCCAAGTAGTGAAACACCTGAGCTCCCTTTTGTCTGAGATACGTTGCCACCGGAGCTAAGACCTTGGTGAACACTTGAGGAGCTGATCTCAGACCGAATGGTAACACTCAGAATTGGTAGTGGGTGCCTGCTACCTTGAAGCGTAAGAATTTCCTGTGTCTGGGGTGAATAGGGATATGAAAATAGGCATCCTGGAGATCTAAGGCAGTCATGTGATCCCCCCGATTGAGCCACTGTAACACATCCTGAAGCGTGACCATACAAAATTATTTTTTTTCAGGAATTTGTTCAGCTGTTGAAGATCTAAGATGGGGCGCCAGTCTCCTGTCTTTTTCCGAACGAGGAAGAAGAGAGAGTAGAAGCCAGTTCCCCTCTTAGACTTTGGTACCCTCTCTATTGCTCCCTAAAACTAAATTCCAGGGTATGCCCTCTGGTGATAATATCGAGAACCCATCAGTCTGAGGTGATCTGGGAACGTTGCTGGGAGAAGCTGGAAATTCTGTCCCTATCTGAGTATTGGAATAGGAGTTGGAGGCAGGCACCTGGTGGAGGCCAGTGTTTTCTGGATGTGTCCTTGCCCCTATAGGAAGACTTTCTTGTGGTGGTATGCCTGTAGGCTGCAGATGGTGGTTGCCTATAGGGGGGTTGTTGCTGCGTGGTGGCTGAACGAAACTGGCTCTGATAATGTTGGTACTGTCTATATTGGTGGAGGCCCCCTTTGTAAGAGTAAAGTTTCCCCTCGAAGAGGCTGCCTTCTAAATTGTAGGGTACCCAAAGATCTAGCCGTGTCTGTTTTTATTGATTGTAGTGCCTCATCGACATGCTTGCCAAACAGTAGCTCTCCATCATACGGCATTGTCTAGAACCTTCATCTGAACCTCTGGGAGGAAGGAAGTGGCCTTTTGGCCATCCCTGATGTCTTAGTACTGCAGCTCCGACTATCTTGAGAAAGCCTGTGGACGAAACATCTATTGCAGAATCTATGATCTCAGCGGAGATCTTTTCTCCCTCCTGTAAGATCTTCTGCGCTTCAGCTCTAGCATCTTTTGGAAGGAGATCAATGTATTGGGAGATGTCTGACCACATCTGGCAGTTGTATCGTCCTAGGATCGCTAATGGGTTTGCTGCCCGGACCGTTGTAGCAGCCATTGTGCAGAATTTCTTTCCTATTGTGTTCAAGCTACGCCCTTCCCTATCCGGGGGCACAGAAAGCGGAGAGGATGGGTTTCTGGACCTGCGTTGGGCATCCTGAGTTATCACGGAGTCAGGTTTGAGTTGACCAATCAAACAAGCTGATGAGTTTTCTGGCGCCTTGTACTTTTTTCTAATCTGGGAAGTACAGCTGGTATGGAGGATAGGGTCTGCATCACCTTAAGGACCTCTTCCCAGATCCAAATTAACAATCAGGATTGCATGAACGGACTTTCTGTTGTCTTCCTTAAAGTAATAAAGCAATCAGATTGTTTTGCGACAATGGGAAGCTGGAATCTCTTGGCTGCTCTTTCCATAATACTATGGAACCCTCCTATATCTTGTGTCGGAGAATCTATTAGTGGTGTAGTAGAGGGGAATGGTGTTTACGTCTGTTAGTCATCCCATTCATTGGGGAGTGAGACAGTGTCCTGGATTTCCCCTTCTTCTTGGTCCTCGTCAGAGGAAGGCAGACCATTTTCGGGAGGTGAAGATGGAGGTGGTAACAGTGTTGTAGGTAGCTGAAACTCTGAGGATTGGTCTCTGGAAGAGAGTCTTAACGGCAGTGGTTGATGCAGTAGTGCAGTTCTTGATCCCGGTGGTAGTAATCTCTTGTAGTAATCTTGCATCATATGCTGCAAATTGGCAATCCTTGACAATGGCATCTGCACTGTTGGTTCATGTTGCTGTGAATGTGTGCGTTGTGGGTCATCAAACGATTCTTGAACATACAACTGTTCATACTGCTGGTCTTACTCATCATCTTTTCATTCATAGGTCTGAAGGACTATGAGCCACTGCAAACAAAGCATCATCGGAATAATCATCTCCATATTCCTCTTCATCCTCATCAAGATGATGTTCTGGAGGTACAGGCAATACCTTACTGGGTGACGCATGTGACAACAGCAATGTGCCTTGAGCGGATTTACACCTTACTGTTATTAACATTAAGGGTGAAAAGGAAGATTTCGCTGAATCAACTGCCATCAATGGTGTAGGCGTTGTGTCTACAGGAAAGAAATGGACCGTCAACTGTGTTGTCCTCGAAGTTGCAGTCAATGGAGCTGTTGCTGATGGAGCTGGGTTCGTCGGAGCTGCCGTCGACAGAGCTGTTGTTGTCGGTATGTATGTTGACGTCAATGGAGCCGTCGACGGTATCATCGTTGACGATTTAGAAGCCTTTGCGGTAGCCGATAACTTAACCGACGTTGACTCTTTGTAGATGGCTCTATGATGGATGATTTCTTCAAGGCTTTCTTACCTTGGGGGGTTGTTGACGATAAAGGCCAATGCTTTATGCTCACCGATGTTATTGTAGTCGATAACGGCGACAACGTTATCATGGGCGAAGGCGGCGCTGTAAATGTTGCAGTCGCTGTGGTAGCAGTGGGAATCAAAACTGTTGTCAAGACTGAAATTTTTTAAGTCAATGGTGGCACAGAACTGGATGGCGGTTTAATTTTTATTGCACTGGCAGTTGGTGTGGAAGGTTCAGAATGACACTTCTACTTGTGTTTCTTTGAAGTGGAAGGAGTTTCCTTTGTTTTTCCCCTCACAGGATGCATTTTCATGACTGTCTTACTTCGTTTTGAAAAGAAACACTCCACAGATCTTTTTCTCTTTCTTGATGTTACTGAGGTGTAACTGTCATCAGAGAGGGGGTATTCCTTGAATTTAAGCTTTTGAAGCCAAAGCAAGAGCCTAACCTCTCTGTCTCTCAAGGTCTTGTGAGGAAAGGTTCGACAAATTTTACAATCTTTCACCTTGTCTTCTGGGTGAAGACAGTAAATGCAGTCCTTGTGAGGATCCTCACATTGAAGCCTTAGCTCTCCACAGGTGCTGCAAGGTCGAAATAAACCTTTCTTGGCTGTAGACATGATGTAGAAGTCACAGCTGTAGAAGCAAAAAAAACAGTATTGAGAAGAATTCCTGTCAGGAAAAAGTAAACTGAGCAGAGCTTAGGGAGACTCCCTTCACACAACGTGCAGTAGAAAATCTGAGACTGGAGCCTCTGTGGAGAGGGTTCTAAAGGGTGCTCTCGCCTAATTGGCTGGACTTTCGGTCATTTCTAACACTGATAAGCTAATAAAGTGAATGTATTTTTCCATTAACTTCAATGTAAAATTTTAATTTACTGCTTTCTATGTACCGTGGGACTCCCACTTCAACGTCCGGAAATGATTCAAGCATGTGAATCTATAAAAGATACCCCAATACTGGAGAATATGGAAATATTCTGAAGGACAGTAGAGTAGGATTTCTGATGTAGGAGGGGAAATGTACTTTAGACAGTCAACTTATCAAGAAACTATTTTCATCTAACAGCACAACTAATGCACAATTTCATTGAAGAAGACAAATCCATAGTCTGTTTGGTGCCTACAATTAAAGAGTACTTTAATGAACAATTACTGAAACTGGAGAAAGAATATATTTTGGAAATTACAGCTATTGATAAAATAGAACACCTGGGAGTAATAATACTGCTAACTGAAAACTATAAGTAAAATTGGATTCTTTGGAGAAGCATGTATCCAGGTTTCAGGAGTAGGAGAATGTTTTTGCGTGTAAAAACTGTCAAGAAATTTTGCTGTGTAATTTAAATGTTGAGGAAGGTTAGTAAATGGTATTATGGGTAAAGTTATTGATTTCATTAATTTCCCAAATGGGGATGAGGTTGAATATTTGGCTATAAAATCTGAACAGATTGATGCCGTGAAGCAGATTGGTTGGTGTATTGTACATTTTTTGCTTACGAAGGACTTGTATTTCCAGTGGCCACAGTTCCCACTCTCTCTAGTGTATGCTGTAACTATCCATAAAGCTCAAGGTTTAAGTATAGACGCAGCTTTAATTAATATTGAAAGCACTGTATTTAAAGAAGGTATGTCATATGTAGCATTATCTTGCGATCGAACATTGTCCGGTTTGCTTTTAGTTGAATTTGATGATAGCAAAGTTAGTGCTGAAGCAAGCTGTGTACAAACGGTTAAGAAGTCTATATGCTCCTCATTTGGGTCAGTATCCTATTAATGAGATATGTATAATCTGTCCGAAGTGAAATCTTACAAAAGAGGTCATAGATGCACAAGAAAAGAAGGAAAACAAGGACAAGTCAGAAGGTGTTAAGAAGAAAAAAGTAGAAAATGAGGGCGATATTGCAGGCTACCTGTTGGAAAACATTACAGGTGACAACTGCTAGGTAAATGTTGTTCTCAATGCACACTTGCATTTTACCACATCTTGTAAATGGAATTCAACAAAAACTAGATAACAGATTGTGTTCTGCACTATATCTTTTTGCTCCAACGTTAACTCAGTGATAGGACTGTAATACATTCTGCTTCAGGCATTTGAGACCTTGTAGGCATGTGGATCTTTAGTATTTACCCCCAACAGTCAACAAGATGCACAAGAATTTATAATGGTCATCCTTAGAGTATTAGAAGAAGTAAATATTGATGAGTTATTTGGACTGAGTTACAAATGAAACCATGACTGTGAAGATTGCTCTTTTACATTGCAACTCAAATAAATTCTGAGAAATTTCTGTACTTAACACTACCGGATTGCAAAGTTGTATCTTTCGACAGATTGATTAAAACCGCAAACCAAAACATGACCTGCCCAAATTGCAGATCAGATCTTATGTCTTTGTTGCATTTACAAAGAACTGGAAAATACCTTGTATTAATGTTACAACAATGCAGAACAGATGGATCTAAACTGCCTTTCTGACTACAAAATTCGTATCTTTGGTTTCTTCAACCAAAGTTGTAAGTAGTATCTCTGGTAAAAAGTAATGAATGAGATTTCGTCAATGTGGATCATCAGCGTTTTAGAAATCATTCCGCCTACCAGGGATGATGTCTTCAAAAAGGTCTCCAAATTACAAGTGTCCTTTATATTTATTAGTACTATTGTACTAGTTATAATAACTATTTTTAGCTTGTTTGTTTAGATTACCTTAGTAATTGTAGGTAAAACAATTGAATACTTGTAGTGGGTGTAATGCAGTCACTTATTTGTAGATATACACTGTGCAGTTTGTTCCCCCCCCCTACATTCTATGCGATTGTATTTTCCCCACTTTTCAATGATGTTTCTTTATACAGGACAATATTTAAGTTGTGCAAGTATAAAAGATGAAAACAGGAAAAAAGGGAAAATGAAAGGTTTCACTATAATGTGATACAGTGTAACGGCATAAGTAATGTGTACTTTTCTGTTTTTAGAAATTTGTAAATGTAATACTAACTTATGTTTATGTTATTTTTCTTTATCAATATTGGTTGGAGTTATGTCTCTTCAGATGTGTCAACATACTTGTAGTGCCACACACACATTTGTCTGTGGTACCCTGGAAAGGGTCTTCTCGAACAAAGAGCACTTCATATGCTTTGCCACCATTTTATTTTGCCAAAAGGAAATGGTGGAAAACTTGCATGCAATTTATTGCTGCTTTGCTAGGGGGTTGCTCCTCCAAAGAACTGGGTTCAACATTATGTGGCAACTGATCCTCACTGCTACGAGTTGCCATTTTATTGGCAAATGTCTGGGTAAACCGCCAAAATTTAATTTGGAAAAAGAAAAGAGCAGAATTGACAACAGGGTTGTTTTTAACAATCTTTATGATTGTTTTCCCCCCCCACTGTTCCAAGGATGAAACTTTAAACACTACGTTCATTATGGTGTACAAGTACAAAAGCCGAGAACAGTACAAACAGGGAAAAGGAAATAAAGTTATAATGTTACATACTATTGCAGCATAATAAATGTTTACTGCTTGGATTATAGTATGAACCTATGCATTCCAGAAACAAAAAATATATCATACAGTTTTGCAAAGAGTAATACTAACTTCTATTTATGCTGTTCTTTTTAAACAGATAAATGACAATATCTATTGGTGAAAAGAAATTTCCTAATTACTCCTTTCTCAGTAGTACTATAAACTAACAATGTGAATGCATACACCAAGATATCATAGAGCCACTCAGACATCCAGAGACACACTGACAGAGCCACTCACACACTCACCCATTAGATCACTCACACACCCACTCAGTCACCGATATAGTCAGCAACATATTCAATCACTTACAAATACATCTGCTACTACATCTACTTACTTATCCATACAGCAGCTCAAACACTCACTGACTCACTAGTACAGGTACCAACACATGCACTCACTTACCCATACAGTCACTCATACAACCACTCACTCATGTATACAATCATTAACACACCCATTCAGTCTTCCATGCAATTACTAATACACCTAATCACTTACCTCCATACAGCTACAAAGACATCCACTCACTCATGTAAACAGTCACTTACCAATGCAGCTGCTAACAGTCACTCATATAGCTAGTGCCATACACATTCAGTATTACATACAGGCACTGGCTCAGTCAGTCACTCACCCGTAGAGGCACTAACACAGCCACGTACTCACTGTTACAGACACACACACACACACGTATTTACCCATATAGATACTCACACACCGATTCACTCACCCATGCACTCTCTCATTCACCATTTATAACCACTAACACATCCAGTCGCTTTCAAATACAAACATGCACACACTCATTCACACACTGTTACAGACAAGGACATACCCATGCAGACACTCATGCATACACTGACATCCCCATGCACACACTAATACATACACTATTACACCCAGGCACGCACACGCACACACACACACACACACACTGACACGCAGACACATACTCATGGATACACTAACACACCCAGGTATACACTGATCCTTACACTAACAGGGGCAGGCATTAACAAATGTATACAATGACAGAATTAGGCTAATACTCTTCATTACACTAAGACACTCAGGCACACAGTTATGCATACACAAACACACCCTGGTACACACTGTCCATACACTAACCCACTCAGGCACACACTGATGCAATCACTGACAGAACCAGGGAGAGATTCATGCATACATTAACACACTCAGGCACACGCTGATGCATACATTAACAGAACCAAAAACACACTTAAACATATACTGACACTCAAGTACACAGTCATGCATATATTGACACATTCAGGCAGACTCATGCATATTCCAACACATCCAGACACACATTGATGCATACACTGACACAGCCACTCACTTACCCATATAGCTACTCAAACACACATTCTCTCACCTATAGAGCCACTCACGCACCCACTGACTCACCCATACAGACACTCCTGTGCTGTCTTATAGCTCCATACAACCATTCTCACACTCTCTCACCCATCCTGCCACTCACACACACACACACAATATTATTAAAACAGACATTTACAGTCCCTTACTCACCCATAGAGCCACTCACATCGATCCACTCACTCACACAGACACTTGATCACCTAAACAACCACACACATGGCCACTGGCACCCTGTAGCTCACTTATACAGAAGCTCACGCTCCCAGTCACCACTTTAACAGCCGGTTACACACCCAGTCACTCACTTACACCACCAATCAGTCACTCTTACAGGCACTCACACACCTAGTATCTCACTCATACAGCCACTCACACCCCAGGTCGCCCACTCATACAGTCACTCACCCAGCCACTCACTCACAACCACTCACCCACCAGTCGCTCATCAATACAGCCACACACCCCCACACACTCACTAACCAATATAGTGTGTTATGGACCCACTGACACACCAATACAAAAGCTCACACATTCACTGAAAAACACATGCATGCACTGCCACACCTATTCACCTAACTTCATACCCTCTCATGCGAACACTGATATATCCACTTACTCACTCATGCACCAACTCACTCATTTGCACACAAATTTAGTCACTCATACTATTTCTTATATACACACATTCAGTTTACCTTTTTTTTTTTCTTTTTAAAAGGTCATAAAAGATGGTTGTAACAAGACCCTTGCTTTCATATTTTTGGGAATTTATATTTTTTTACTATTTTTACTTTTTTGCTTTTTCTTTACAAATAAAATGGCAACTGTAAAAAAATATTAACTGAATAAACTAAAAAATGGGGTAACTCACGTACGCAAAAAAAAAAATAACAGCTGTGGTTCTTTGCAGCCTCTAGAACTGCAGCAACCAATTTCTCCCCCACTGCGAGGACTTTTTTGCTGTCCAAACAAAATGTCCAAATTCTTCTCAGCTCTGGGGACTTCTCTGAAAGACATTTCTCTACTTAGGTGGGAACCAGCTCTCCCTGTGTAATTGGTGCTGCAGTTCAAGTAGATGATTCTACTGCACTGTGCTCCCTCTGCGCTCTAGCCAAGTGCTTGCTGTGGTATGTCTTCGGGTGGACTACAAGAATGTTGACTCCACATGAGTATTTTTCAGATGTCCCCCTGGACAGAGTCTTCTCGCACAACTAGTATTTAACATGCTTGGACACTTTTTTTAATCCCCTGAGGGGATAGTAAAACAATCCCAGGCAATTGATTGCCATTGTGCCGGGGGTTCCTCATCAGAAGAATTGTCCTCTTCAGATTGTGGCTCCTGCTGTTTACTCTCACCAGATGCCATTTTATTTAAAAAAACTAAACAAAAACAAAAACCTGAATATGTCTTTCCAGTTTTGGAAAATTAGAGAGGGTTCAAAAGATGCTTCCAATCTCTCCACTCGAAGTGTGAAAAGAGAAAACTAGGTGGGGCTTCAGTTGTAGGATAATGAAGGGTCTTGCCCAATGAAACCCCTTTGTTACGGATTCATGTGAAATTTGCGAATGCCGGCGTTCTAGGACTCAGAGTTGTTGCAATGAGCGGGATTACAGGGAAACGACGTGGCTATATATCTTGATAGAGTTTCTTGATAGTGCTAAAACAATTTCAACATTTTGTAGCACCCTATGTTATACTGTAAGTAATACAAGTGTAAAATAATGAATTAGATTGTGACAGGGCTTTCTGTCACAAAATAAAAAATATATTAGTACGAAACTTACACAAGTCACTATTTTCAAATGTTGCTATTCTTATTTACTTCTATGGCTCTCTGATGACAGGCAGACATTTGCAGTGTATTAACTAATAAGGGGACATTTTAGTTAGGATATAGTTTAAAAAAAAAAATAGAAATTCACTGAAAAAAACACAAATGTTAAAGGAACAGCATAATTAAGATATAGAATATAAAAAAAAAAATAGTAATTCACTGAAAAAAACCAAAATGTTACAGCAGCGTTATAGTTAGGGAATAGATTTGTTTAAAAACATTAAAAATTCACTGAAAAAAAAAAGGTTACAGGGACGTTATAGTTAGGCTCAGATTTCACTCAGAAATTTAGCAGTTATAGTTACCAGACCTAAGTATAACTTACTCCCCTGCAATGCACTGCTTATGACCTCACATATTACATCACTGATGACATGGTCACTGACATTACTGACGGCTTCTCAAATGACACCACTGATGGCATCCACCTAATGACACAAACTGCAACTCACACCTCCATCCAGCCTCTCATGCACCTACTCACACACCCACTCATATACCCATTCTCAGACCCATAAAAGTAATCACACACCCACTCACTCATTCTTACAAACATTCACACACCTATTCATTTACTCATACAGCCACTCACCCATACAATTACTCTCACACCGACTTATACATCCATAGAACCACTCACACAGCCACACACTCATCCATACAGCTGTTATTACCCTCACTTATTCTCCTATACAGCCACTGACCGCTATTCACACACCTATACACCCACCCACTCACCAATACAGCTACTCAAACACCCAGTCATACAGACAAACAGCCACTCAGACCCTCAGTCATACAAATATGCAGCTACTTGCACACCCACCCACCTATACAATCATTAACACAACCACTCTTGCCCACAGATACTCATGCACCCACTCAGTCATACAAATCCTAACTATAACTACCTAGTGGTGGTTGCCACTAGGTTATATATATAACAGCATCATGGCCATGACGAAGACCTGTTGGTTAAAACACATTACTGAACAAAGCTTACTTTTTAAAGTGCATCTGGGAGTGTGAGGTTTCTTTTGGTAACGAGGACGGGAAATATATATATATATATATATATATATATATATATGGAAAATGTCACTTACCCAGTGTACATCTGTTTGTGGCATGTTGCGCTGCAGATTCACATGCTGTGCACTGTTCCTGCCATCTAGTGTTGGGCTCGGAGTGTTACAAGTAGTTTTTCTTCGAAGAAGTCTTTTCGAGTCACAGGACTGAGTGACTCCTCCCTTTTGACTCCATTGCGCATGGGCGTCGACTCCATCTTAGATTGTTTTCCCCGCAAAGGGTGAGGTAGGAGTTGGTAAAGTAAGGATACTAGAGGTGCCCATACAATGGAGTAGAAATGTATGTACATAGTGTGTAGTAAAGGAATATTTATTTACATATTTACAATTTACATGCAACTAAAACGGCTACAGGCTCCCGGGGATGTGGGAGGGCGCATGTGAATCTGCAGCACAACATGCCACGAACAGATGTACACTGGGTAAGTGACATTTGCGGTTCGATGGCATGTGTAGGTGCAGATACACATGCTGTGCATAGACTACAAAGCAGTAATCTCCCCAAAAGCGGTGGTCAAAATGTAGGAGTTGAAGTTGTTTGAAATAATGTTCTTAATACAGCCTGTCCTACTGTGGCTTGTTGTGTTGCTAACACATCTACACAGTAATGCTTAGTAAATGTATGGGGCGTAGACCAGGTGGCTGCCTTACAAATCTCTCTCATTGGTATATTACCAAGAAAAGCCATTGTGGCACCTTCCTTTCTAGTGGAGTGTGCCCTTGGAGTAATGGGTAATTCTCTTTTAGCTTTAAGGTAACAGGTCTGAATGCATTTGACTATCCATCTGGCAATGCCCTATTTGGATATAGGGTTACTTGCATGAGGTTTTTGGAAAGCAACAAACAATTGTTTTGTTTTGCGAATTTGTTTGGTTCTATCAATGTAGTACATTAGTGCCCTTTTGATGTCTAATGTATGTAACGCTCTTTCAGCTACAGAATCTGGTTCTGGAAAGAACACTGGGAGTTCCACTGTTTGATTTAAGTGGAACGGTGAAATGACTTTAGGTAAGAATTTTGGATTTGTGCGTAGAACAACTTTATGTTTGTGTATTTGTATAAAGGGTTCTTGTATGGTAAATGCCTGTATTTCACTTACTCTTCTGAGAGATGTGATGGCTATTAGAAAGGCTACTTTCCATGTTAAGTACTGTATTTCACATGAGTGCATGGGTTCAAATGGTGGACCCATGAGTCGTGTTAATACGATGTTGAGGTTCCACGAAGGAACTGGTGGTGTTCTTGGTGGGATAATCCTTTTTAGACCCTCCATAAATGCTTTTATGACTGGGACTCTGAATAATGAAGTTGAGTGCGTAATTTGGAGATAAGCCGAAATTGCAGTCAGATGTATTTTAATGGATGAAAAAGCTAACTTGGACTTTTGTAAGTGTAGTAGGTAGCTTACGATGTTTTTAGCAGATGCGTGTAATGGTTGAATTTGATTATTATGGCAGTAATAAACAAATCTTTTCCACTTGTTTGCGTAGCAATGTTTTGTGGTTGGTTTCCTAGCTTGTTTTATGACCTCCATGCATTCTTGTGTAAGGTTTAGGTGTCCTAATTCTAAGATTTCAGGAGCCAAATTGCTAGATTGAGCGATGCTGGATTTGTGTGTCTGATCTGCTGTTTGTGTTGAGTTAACAGATCTGGTCTGTTTGGTAGTTTGATATGAGGCACTACTGACAGGTCTAGTAGTGTTGTGTACCAAGGTTGTCGTGCCCAAGTTGGTGCTATCAGTAGGAGTTTGAGTTTGTTTTGACTCAATTTGTTTACTAAATATGGAAGGAGTGGGAGAGGGGGAAAAGCATACGCAAATATCCCTGACCAACTCATCCATAACGCATTGGCATTTTGCGTTTTCTTTTGTTGCAAATAGGTCTATTTGCGGTGTTCCCCATCTTTGGAAGTAAGTTTTTAGTATTTGGGGATGAATTTCCCATTCGTGGATCTGTTGGTGATCCAGAGAGATGGTCGGCTAACTGATTTTGAATTCCTGGTATGAACTGCGCTATTAGGCGAATGTGGTTGTGAATCACCCAATGCCATATCTTTTGAGCTAAGAGACACAATTGTGTCGAGTGTGTCCCTCCCTGTTTGTTCAGATAATACATTGTTGTTGTGTTGTCTTGTTTTGACAAGAATGTGTTTGTGGGTTATTAGAGGTTGAAATGCTTTCAACTCAAGAAATACTGCTAGTAGTTCTAAGTGATTTATATGAAGCTGTCTCTGCTGAGTGTCCCATTGTCCTTGGATGCTGTGTTGGTTGAGGTGTGCTTCCCACCCTACCATGGAAGCATCCGTTGTGATTACGTATTGAGGCACTGGGTCTTGGAAAGGCCGCCCTTTGTTTAAATTTATTGTATTCCACCATTGAAGCGAGGTGTATGTTTGGCGGTCTATCAACACTAGATCTTGAAGTTGACCCTGTGCTTGTGACCATTGTGATGCTAGGCTCTGTTGTAAGGGCCGCATGTGTAATCTTGCGTTTGGGACAATGGCTATGCATGAGGAAATCATGCCTAGTAGTTTCATTACAAATTTTACCTGGAACCTTCGGTTTGGGTGCATGGTCTGTATTACGTTTTGGAATGCTTGTACCCTTTGTGGACTTGGAGTGGCAATCCTTTTTTTTGTGTTGATTGTTGCTCCTAAGTACTGTTGTATTTGACACGGCTGTAGGTGTGATTTGTTGTGGTTGAGTGAGAACTCTAGCTTGTGAGGGGTTTCTATAACGTACTTTGTGTGTTGTGAACACCGTTCTTGCGTATTGGTTTTGATTAACCAATCGTCTAGATACGGGAACACATGTATTTCCTGTCTTTTGATATGGGCTGCCACTACGGCAAGGCATTTTGTAAAAACTCTTGGCGCTGTTGTTATTCCGAATGGCAACACTTTGAATTGGTAATGTACTCCTTGGATTACAAACCTTAAGTACTTTCTGTGTGAAGGATGTATGGGTATATGGAAATACGCATCCTTGAGGTCTAGTGTTGTTATGCAGTCTTGTTGTTTGAGCAATGGGATCACGTTTTGCAGTGTCACCATATGAAAGTGATCTGATTTGATATAAATGTTTAATGTTCTGAGATCTAGGATAGGTCTTAGAGTTTTGTCTTTTTTGGGTATGAGAAAATACAGGGAGTAAACACCCGTTCCTTTCTGTGCACAGCATGTGTATCTGCAGCTACACATGCCATCGAATATATATATATATATATATATATATATATATATATATGGAAAATGTCACTTACCCAGTGTACATCTGTTCGTGGAATTAGTCGCTGCAGATTCACATGCTGTGCACATCCCGCCATCTGGTGTTGGGCTCGGAGTGTTACAAGTTGTTTTTCTTCGAAGAAGTCTTTTCGAGTCATGAGATCGAGGGACTCCTCCCATTTCGGCTCCATTGCGCATGGGCGTCGACTCCATCTTAGATTGTTTTCCCCACAGAGGGTGAGGTAGGAGTTGTGTATGCTAGTAATAGTGCCCATGCAATGGAGTGAATACGTATGTACATAATGTAGTTTAAAGTAATATATTTACAAATTTACAAATGTTCAAGATCAATTTCTAAACGGCTACAGGCTCCCGGGAAGGCGGGTGGACGCATGTGAATCTGCAGCGACTAAATGCCACGAACAGATGTACACTGGGTAAGTGACATTTTCCGTTCGATGGCATGTGTAGCTGCAGATACACATGCTGTGCATAGACTAGTAAGCAGTTATCTCCCCAAAAGCGGTGGTTCAGCCTGTAGGAGTTGAAGTTGTTTGAAACAATGTTCGTAGTACTGCTTGACCTACTGTGGCTTGTTGTGCCGTTAACAAATCTACACAGTAGTGTTTGGTAAATGTATGAGGCGTAGACCATGTAGCTGCCTTACATATTTCGGTCATTGGAATATTTCCTAGAAAGGCCATGGTAGCACCTTTCTTTCTAGTTGAGTGTGCATTTGGTGTAATAGGCAGTTCTCTTTTTGCTTTAAGATAACAGGTTTGAATGCACTTAACTATCCCTCTAGCAATGCCTTGTTTAGAAATTGGATTTCCTGTATGAGGTTTTTGGAAAGCAATAAATAATTGTTTTGTTTTCCGAATTAGTTTTGTTCTGTCAATGTAGTACATTAACGCTCTTTAGATGTCTAATGTATGTAGTGCTCTTTCAGCTACAGAATCTGTCTGTGGGAAGAACACTGGTAATTCTACTGTTTGATTCAAGTGGAACGGTGATATGACTTTTGGTAAAAATTTAGGATTTGTCCGTAGAACTACTTTATGCTTGTGTATTTGAATAAATGGTTCTTGTATGGTAAATGCTTGAATCTCACTTACTCTTCTTAAAGATGAGATGGCAATTAAAAATGCAACTTTCCATGTTAAGTATTGCATTTCACAAGAGTGCATGGGCTCAAAAGGTGGACCCATGAGTCGTCTTAAGACAATGTTGAGGTTCCATGAAGGAACTGGTGGTGTTCCTGGTGGTATAATTCTCTTTAGGCCTTCCATAAACGCTTTTATGACTGGTATCCTAAATAGTGAAGTTGAGTGCGTAATTTGCAGGTAAGCTGAAATTGCGGTAAGATGTATCTTAATGGAAGAAAAAGCTAGCTTTGACTTTTGAAAATGTAGTAAGTATCTTACGATGTCTTTGGCAGATGCGTGTAAGGGTTGAATTTGATTATTATGGCAGTAATAAACAAATCTTTTCCAGTTATTTGCATAGCAATGTCTAGTGGTAGGTTTCCTAGCTTGTTTTATGACCTCCATACATTCCTGTGTAAGGTCTAAGTGTCCGAACTCTAGGACTTCAGGAGCCAAATTGCTAGATTCAGCGATACTGGATTTGAGTGTCTGATCTGTTGTTTGTGTTGTGTTAACAGATCTGGTCTGTTTGGTAGTTTGACATGAGGCACTACAGAAAGGTCTAGTAGTGTTGTGTACCAAGGTTGTCTTGCCCATGTTGGCGCTATTAGTATGAGTCTGAGTTTGTTTTGACTCAACTTGTTTACCAGATATGGAAGGAGTGGGAGAGGGGGAAAAGCGTAAGCAAATATCCCTGACCAACTCATCCATAACGCATTGCCCTGAGACTGATCTTGTGGGTACCTGGATGCGAAGTTTCGGCATTTTGCGTTTTCCTTTGTTGCAAATAGATCTATTTGTGGTGTTTCCCAACTCTGGAAGTAAGTGTTCAGTATTTGGGGGTGAATCTCCCATTCGTGGATCTGTTGGTGATCCCGAGAGAGATTGTCTGCTAACTGATTCTGAATTCCTGGAATAAATTGTGCTATTAGGCGAATGTGGTTGTGAATCGCCCAATGCCATATTCTCTGTGTCAAGAGACACAACTGTGTTGAGTGTGTCCCTCCCTGTTTGTTTAGGTGATACATCGTTGTCATGTTGTCTGTTTTGACAAACACTCCGAGCCCAACACCAGATGGCGGGATGTGCACAGCATGTGTATCTGCAGCTACACATGCCATCGAACATATATATATATAAAAAATAATGTCACTTACGCAGTATACATCTGATCGTGGCATGTAGTGCTGTACCTTCACATTCTTTGCATAAGTTCGACATCTAGGATTTGGCTCGGAGTGTTACTAGTTGTTTTTCTTCGAAGAATCTTTTGAGTCACAAGATCGAGTGAATCCTCCTCTCGGTGATAGTGCGCATGGCCATTGAGTCCTTTGTTAGATTGTTTTCCCGCAGGAGGGCAAAGCAAGGAGTGAGAAATTGTATATGTACATGTGTATATATAGTAAGTAATGTCCATGCAATGCATATACATATTGACATAAGAAAGTACCACAACGGCTACAGGCTTCGGTGGAGGAGGGAGGGCGCATGTGAATCTGCAGCACTAGATGCCACGAACAGATGTACACTGGGTAAGTGACATTTTCCGTTCAATGGCATGTGCAGCTGCAGATACACATGCTTTGCACAGACTTAAAAGCATTCCCTTCCTAAAATAAGCAGTGGCTAGCCTGTAGGAGTTGGAGTAGTTTGAAATAGAGTTTTAAGAACTGCTTAACCAACATTTGCTTGATGGTGAGACAGCACATCCACACAGCAGTGTTTAGTAAACATGTTTGGTGTGGACCATGTGGCTGCTTTGCATGTGTCTGCCATTGGTATGTTTCCTAAGAATGCCATTGAAGCTCCTTTCTTTCTAGTAGAATTTGCTTTAGGAGTTACTAATAGTTGCCTTTTAGCTTTAAGATAGCAAGTTTGAATACACTTTACTATCTATCTGGCCAGTCCTTGTTTGGAAATAGGATTCCCTTTATGAGGCTGTTGAAAAGCCACCAAAAGTTGTTTAGATTTTCTAAAATCTTTTGTTCTGTTTATATAATACTTGGTAGCTCTTTTGAGATCAAGAGTGTGGAGAGCTCTTTCAGCAACTGAACCTGGCTGTGGAAAGAAACCACTTTAGGTAGACATTTTGGATTTGTTATAAGTACTATTTTGTGTTTGTGGATTTGGAAGAAGGGTTATTCTAAAGTAAATGCTTGAATTTCACTTACTTTCCTTAAGGAAGTTATTACTACCAAGAAAGCAACTTTCCATGAGAGAAATTGAAGAGCGCAAGAATGCATGGGTTCAAATGGTGGACACACAAGCATTGTCAGCACAATGTTAAGATTCCGGGCAGGAGCTGGTGGAACTCTAGGTGGAATAACTCTTTTAAGGCCTTCCATAAAAGCTTTTATGACAGGAATTCTAAACAGAGAGGTAAGCTGTCTGTTTTGAAGGTAGGCTGATATTGTTGTTAAATGAAATTTAATAGATGAAAATGCAAGATTCGCTTTTTGTAAGCAAAACAAATAACATACAATATCCTGTACAGATGCTTTAAATTGATCAAAGTTTTTGGGTTGACAGTAATATACAAAACATTTCCATTTAGCTGCATAGCACTGCCTGATTATAGGTTTATGCGCTTCCTTTAGAATGTCCATACATTCTGATGAAAGCAGTAGATATCCAAATTCTATGATGTCAGAAGCCAAATCGCCAGGTTGAGCATACTGGGATTGGGATTCCTGATCTGACCCTTGTTTTGAGTCAGTAAGTCTGATCTGTTTGGGAGCTTGTGATGTGGTACTACAGACAGATCCAACAGTGTTGAGTACCAGTGTTGACGTGCCCACGTGGGAGCTATAAGTATCATAGTGACTGATCTTGTTGACCAGAAACAGAATTAGTGGGAGAGGGGGAAACGCGTAAGCAAATATCCCTGACCAATTGATCCATAGAGCATTGCCCTTGGATCGAGGGTGTGAGTAACTGGATGTGAAGTTTGGGCATTTTGCGTTTTTGCTTGTTGAGAAGAGGTCTATGTTTGCGGTTTCCCACATCTGAAAGTACTGTTGAATTACTTGTGGGTGAATCTCCCATTCATGTATTTGTTGCTGCGTCCTGCTTAAGAGGTCCGCTAGTTGGTTGTGCATCCCTGGGATATACTCTTCTAATAGGTGAATGTGATTGTGAACTGCCCACTTCCAAATTGTCCGTGCTACAAGGGACAACTGAGATGAGTGTGCCCCCAGTTTCTGCAGATAATACATTGTTGTCATGTTGCCTGCCCTTATTAATACTGTCTTGTATGTGATCTGTGGCTGGAATGCTTTGAGTGCTAAGAACACTGCCAGCAATTACAAGTGGTTTATGTGGTAAGTCTGCTGGATTGAGTTTCATTCTCCCTGTATCGTAAAAGTGTTGAGATCGGCTCCCCAACCTGTCATTGATGGATCTGTGATCATTATGATCTGTGGCACAGGGCCCTGAAATTGCCGACCTTTCGATAAGTTGGTGCGATTTCACCATTGCAGAGAGTTTTAAGTTTGGCTGTCCAACAACACTAGATCATGAAGTTAACCCTGTGCCTGAGACCATTGTTGTGAAAGACCCCGTTGCAGGGGTCTGATATTTAGACGCACATTGGGCACTATTGATATGAAGGATACCATCATTCCCGAAAGTTCCATAATAAACCTTGCTGTAGAAGTTTGATTGTACTGCAGTTGATATATGAGACTGTGGAACGCTTGACTTCTTTATGGGTTTCGGAAGGCTAATGCTGACTGAGTGTTCAGAACTGCTCCCAGATATTGTTGTATTTACACTGGCTGAAGGTGTGACTCCTGGTAATTGATTGTGAACCCTTGACTGTGTAGGGTATCGATTGTGTATTATGTGCGTTGTTGACAGGTTTGAATGGTGCTGGCTTTTATGAGCCAGTCGTCCAGATAGGGAAAGACATGTATATACTGTCTTCTGAGGTATGCTGCAACTACTGCTAGGCATTTGGTAAATACCCTTGGTGCTGTTGTTACTCCAAAGAGTAGCACTTTGAATTAGTAGTCCTTGCCTGCTATCACAAATCTTAGATATTTACCATGTTATGGACGTATGGGAATATAGAAGTAAGCGTCTTTTAGATCTAATGATGTCATGTAATCCTGTTTTTGTAGTAAAGGAATGACATCCTGAAGAGTGACCATGTGGAAATGCTCTGAGAGATTATTGATTGAGGGGTCTGAGATCGAGGATTGCTCTGCGAGTGCCATCTTTCTTTGGTATGAGGAAGTATAGAGACTATACTCCTGTCCCTTGTTGAGTTATAGGTACAACTTCTATTGCATCTTTGAGTAACAGTGATTCTACCTCTTGTTTTAGCAGAACGAGGCGTTCTGGAGAGAGCCTGTGTGAGCAAGGGGGAATATTTGGTGGAGTGGAGATGAGTTCTAGACAATAACCATTGTGGATAAATGACAGTACCCATTGATCTGATGTAATGGTGTGCCATTGATGGTTTAAATGTTGCAGTCTTCTTCCCACAAGAGATGTGTGCTGTGTGGGAATGCAGAGAAAGTCACTGCTTTAATGAGGTGGAGGCAACTCTTTTGGCAGCGGATTTGCCCCTAATTCTAAAGTTGTGTCCTCTATTGGATCCTCTGAAAGATCCCCTAGAATAATACTGTTGTCTCTGTTTTTGTTGGGATGTGGCGGCCTCTGATGTCTTGGGTTTAAAACCCCCTCTAAATTGGGGCTTGCGAAAAGTACCCCGAAAAGTTGTTGTGTAAAGGGCACCCATGGCCTTTGCTGTATCTGAGCCCTTTTTTAATTTTTCGATGGTGGTACCCACCTCTGATCCAAATAGCTGCTGTTTGTTAAATGGCATATTAAGCACCGCTTGCTGTATATCGCAGGTTTGAATCCAGAGGACCGCAACCAAGCATGCCTTCTGATCATGACGCTAGTATTTATACCCCTAGCTGCAGTGTCTGCTGCATCCAGGATGGATCTAATTTGATTGTTGGCAATAGCTTGTCCTTCTGCCACTACCTGCTGTGTCCTTCTCTGATGTTCTGGAGGGAGATCTGCATCTCGTCCCAATGGGCCCTATCATTCCTGGCTAAAAGAGCTTGGGAGTTGGCAATTCTCCACTGATTTGCGGCTTAAGTCACCACTCTTGCCTGCTGCATCGAATTTGCAGCTTTTTTTTTTTATCAGGGGGAGGAGCGTCTAAATCATATACATCCCATGGGTGTACACTAAGTATTGTCGCCCATATAATCCCCATGTGAAGAGACAGTTTACACAGAATACTGTGTAGGTGAAGGTGGAGTTTGAGGTGGCGGAGAAGTGGGAAGCACAGGAGAGTGCGGTGGAGATGACTGTTGTACTGTCTTAGGTTTCTCCTTGTGCTTAAATATTTTTGCAGGTGAAGGCCCAGGATCCAAACTTTCCTGGAAAGACAGCTTCATCTTTGTTATTGAAGGAGGAGATGCAATAATCGTCCCAGTGTCTTTTTGAATCTGTACTTTCCGTTGTTTATGGTCCATCTCTTCAAGAATGGGCCTAATGTCTGCTGATTCCTCTGTGGATGGAACATATCTGCTTCCCATAGTTGTGTGCTCCGAAAGCTTGGTGATTGCATTAATGGGGCCGGAAATGTGGATTCTCAAGCAGATTGTAGTTTTTTTGGCTCCGAAGAGGAGCTTGGCTGCTTCACCTCCAAGGTGGTATGCAAACATTTCGGTTCCGAAGTGAAAGCCTCTATCTTGCTACTCAATCCCGAAATAGGTGTGGTAGTCTGCTCGGTTGAACTCCTTTTGGCCTTTTTCGACGCCGAACCCGAGGGCTGGTCGTCGAGATCTAACTTTCGGGCTCGACCATGGCTGGTGAGCAGTGGTAGACCCAAGACCATTTCTGCTGACTTTCTGGAGATGGGAAGGGGCTGGCGTACTCCTGTACTGCCCCAGAGGAATAACTTAGCTGTTCCCATCTGATTCCCGGTTGGAGTCTGCGATGGAAACTGCAGTCGGCGCCTGTTCCTCACCGAAAAAGTTGGGAGTTTGTTCGGTCTACTTACATGCCATCTCCAGCCGGAGCACTCTCCGATCTCGCAGAGTCTTCTTGGAGCAGAAGGATCCACACACCTCAAAGGTTTCTTCCTTGTGGTCCGGAAAGAGGCATAGGTTACACACCGAGTGCTGGTCGGTGTAGGGGAACTTAGCATGGCACAGATGGCAAAATCGAAACTGAGTCTGATCCATGAGCCTGTGATGCAAAAGGCCCAAGAAGGGCGCAGCCGCCCTAAAGGGCGTCTAATCGATCCCAACGCTACAATCAAATCGAGTGTAGTATGGAAAACGCGTTTGACAATGATACCAACGTTTAAAGGAAAGAGAGAGAGGTTCAGATAGTACCAAACCAAGATCTACCAGACCGAGAGAGAACACGTCCGAACCCGATGGCAGAAACTAAATCTACAAAAAGGACTCGATGCCCATGCATACTATCACTGAGAGGAGGAGTCTCTCAATCTTGTGACTCGAAAAAGATTCTTAGAAGAAAAACAACGTGTAACACTCTGAGCCCAGCACTAGATGGCAAACTTATGCAAAGCATGTGTATCTGCAGCTACAAATGCCATCAAACACACACACACACACATATATATATATATATATGGAAAATGTCACTTTCCCAGTGTACATCTGTTCGTGGCATGAGACGCTGCAGATTCACATGCTGTGCACATCCTGCCATCTAGTGTTGGGCTCGGAGTGTTACAAGTTGTTTTTCTTTGAAGAAGTCTTTTTCGAGTCACGAGATTGAGGGACTCTTCCCCTTTCGGCTCCATTGCGCATGGGCGTTGACTCCATCTTAGATTGTTTTCCCCGCAGAGGGTGAGGTAGGAGTTGTGTATATAGTAATAGTGCCCATGCAATGGAGTAAATATGTATGTACATAATGTGTTTAACCCCTTAGCTGCTGGGCCTTTCCCCCCCCAGTGCTGAGCCCTTTTTTGGCTATTTGGGGTAGTTCGCGCTGAGGGCTTCATAACTTTTTGTCCACATAAGCTAACCACGCCAAATTTGCGTCCTTTTTTTCCAACATCCTAGGGATTCTAATGGTACCCAGAGTTGGTGGTTTCCCCTGGAGGAGACCAAGAAAATAGCCAAAATACAGTGAAAATTTTGTTTTTTCCAAAAAAATGGGAAAAAAGGGCTGCCGAAGAAGGCTTGTGGTTTTTTCCCTGAAAATGCCATCAACCAAGGGTTTCTGGTGCTGAAATCACTATCTTCCCACCTTTCAGGAACGGGCAGACTTGAATCAGAAAACCGAATTTTTCAACACAAATTTGGCATTTTACTGGGACATACCCCATTTCTACTATATTTGGTGCTTTCAGCCTCCTTCCAGTTAGTGACAGGAATGGGTGTGAAACCAATGCTGGATCCCGGAATGCTAAACATTTCTGAAAACTAGACAAAATTCTGAATTCAGCAAGGGGTCATTTGTGTAGATCCTACAAGGTTTTCCTACAGAAAATAACAGCTGAAATAAAAAATGAAAATGTCACTTACCCAGTGTACATCTGTTCGTGGCATCAGTCGCAGTAGATTCGCATGTTCTGCAATAGCTCGCCATCTGGTGTTGGGCCGGAGTGTTACAAGTTGTTTTTCTTCGAAGAAGTCTTTCGAGTCACGGGACCGAGTGACTCCTCCTTTTGTCTCCATTGCGCATGGGCGTCGACTCCATCTTCGATTGTTTTTCCCCGCAGAGGGTGAGGTAGGAGTTGAATTGTAGTAATAGTGCCCATGCAATGGAGTGACTAAGTATGCACTTATTTAAGGTTGAGATGATACATATATAAATAATTGAAGGTAACTTCCAAACTGCTACAGGCTCCCGGGGAGGCGGGTGGGCACATGCGAATCTACTGCGACTGATGCCACGAACAGATGTACACTGGGTAAGTGACATTTTCAGTTCGATGGCATCTGTCGCTGTAGATACGCATGTTCTGCAATAGACTAGTAAGCAGTTATTTCCCCAAAAGCGGTGGATCAGCCTGTAGGAGTGGAAGTAGTCTGAAATAATGTCCTTAATACAGCTTGACCTACTGTGGCTTGTTGTGCGGATAACACGTCTACACAGTAGTGCTTGGTGAATGTGTGAGGCGTAGACCATGTGGCTGCCTTACATATTTCTTGCATTGGGATGTTTCCTAGAAAGGCCATGGTAGCACCTTTCTTTCTGGTTGAGTGTGCCCTTGGTGTAATGGGCAGCTGTCGTTTAGCTTTAAGGTAGCAGATTTGGATGCATTTAACTATCCATCTGGCTATACCTTGTTTTGAAATTGGGTTTCCTGCATGAGGTTTTTGAAATGCAATAAAGAGTTGTTTAGTCTTTCTGATGTTCTTTGTTCTGTCAATGTAATACATTAATGCTCTTTTGACATCTAATGTATGTAGTGCCCTTTCAGCTACGGTATCTGGCTGTGGAAAGAACACCGGAAGTTCCACTGTTTGATTTAGATGGAACGGTGAAACAACTTTTGGCAAAAATTTAGGATTGGTCCTTAGGACGACTTTATTTTTGTGTAGTTGTATAAAAGGTTCCTGTATAGTAAACGCCTGAATCTCGCTTACTCTTCTCAGGGAAGTAATGGCGATGAGAAATGCCACCTTCCAGGTTAGGAACTGTATGTCGCAGGAGTGCATGGGTTCAAAAGGTGGACCCATAAGTCTAGTTAGGACAACATTTAGGTTCCATGAAGGAACAGGCAGTGTTCTTGGTGGTATAATTCTCCTAAGGCCCTCCATGAATGCTTTAATGACTGGTATTTTATATAGGGAAGTTGAATAGGTAGTCTGCAGGTATGCAGATATTGCTGCAAGGTGAATCTTAATGGAAGAGAAAGCTAGGTTAGATTTTTGTAAGTGAAGCAAGTAACCCACTACATGTTCTGGAGTTGTGTGTAATGGTTGTATTTGATTAATATGGCAGTAGCAAACAAACCTCTTCCATTTACTTGCATAGCAGTGCCTGGTGGATGGCCTTCTTGCTTGTTTTATGACTTCCATACATTCTTGGGTAAGTTGTAAGTGCCCGAATTCTAGGATTTCAGGAGCCAGATTGCTAGATTCAGCGATGCTGGATCTGGGTGTCTGATCTTTTGGTTGTGCTGTGTCAACAGATCTGGCCTGTTGGGCAATTTGATGCAGGGTACCACTGATAGGTCTAGCAGCGTTGTGTACCAGGGTTGCCTTGCCCAAGTTGGTGCTATCAATATGAGTTTGAGTTTGCTTTGACTGAGTTTGTTTACCAGGTAAGGAAGGAGAGGGAGAGGAGGAAAAGCGTAAGCAAATATCCCTGACCAGTTCATCCATAGGGCATTGCCTTGGGATTGTTTGTGTGGGTATCTGGATGCGAAGTTTTGGCATTTTGCGTTCTCCCTTGTCGCAAACAAGTCTATCTGAGGTGTTCCCCAGAGTTTGAAATAAGTGTTCAGTATTTGGGGGTGAATTTCCCATTCGTGGACCTGTTGGTGATCTCGAGAGAGATTGTCTGCGAGTTGATTTTGTATCCCTGGTATAAACTGTGCAATTAGGCGAATTTGGTTGTGAATTGCCCAATGCCAAATTTTTTGTGCTAACAGGCTTAACTGCGTGGAGTGCGTCCCTCCCTGCTTGTTTAGATAATACATTGTTGTCATGTTGTCTGTTTTGACGAGAATGTATTTGTGAACTATTATTGGTTGGAAAGCTTTTAGTGCTTGAAAAACTGCAAGAAGTTCTAGGTGATTGATATGCAGTTTTGTTTGATGTACGTTCCATTGTCCTTGTATGCTGTGTTGATCGAGGTGTGCTCCCCACCCTGTCATGGAAGCATCTGTTGTTATTACGTATTGTGGCACTGGGTCTTGGAAAGGCCGCCCCTTGTTTAAATTTATGTTGTTCCACCACAGAAGCGAGAGGTAAGTTTGGCGGTCTATTAACACCAGATCTAGAAGGTGACCCTGTGCTTGAGACCACTGTGATGCTAGGCATTGTTGTAAGGGCCTCATGTGCAGTCTTGCGTTTGGGACAATGGCTATGCATGATGACATCATGCCTAGGAGTTGTAATACCATCTTTGCTTGTATCTTTTGTGTTGGATACATGCGTTGTATGATGGTGTTGAAATTTTGAATTCTTTGTGGACTTGGAGTGGCTACTCCTTTTGATGTGTTTATTATGGCTCCCAGGTATTGTTGTACCTTGCGTGGCAGAATTTTGGATTTTGTGAAATTGACGGTGAACCCTAGTTTGAAGAGGGTTTGTATGATATGATTTGTGTGATTTGAGCACTCTATTAACGAATGGGCCTTGATTAGCCAGTCGTCTAGATATGGGAACACATGTATTTGCTGCCTTCTGATGTGTGCAGCGACTACCGCTAGACATTTGGTAAAGACTCTTGGTGCGGTTGTTAATCCGAAAGGCAGTACCTTGAATTGGTAATGTATTCCTTTGAATACAAACCTTAGGTATTTCCTGTGCGATGGGTGTATTGGTATATGGAAATAAGCATCCTTGAGGTCTAAAGTTGCCATGTAGTCGTGCAGCTTTAGCAATGGCAATACTTCTTGTAGTGTGACCATGTGGAAGTGGTCTGATTTGATGAAAGTGTTGACTACTCTGAGGTCTAGGATTGGTCTCAGTGTTTTGTCCTTCTTTGGTATCAGAAAGTACAGTGAGTAAACTCCTGTGTTTATTTGTGTGTTTGGCACTAATTCGATTGCATTCTTTTGCAATAGTGCCTGCACTTCTATCTCTAGGAGATTGGAATGGTGTGTTGTTAAATTTTGTGCTTTTGGTGGTATGTTTGGAGGGAACTGTAGAAATTCTATGCAGTAACCATGTTGGATAATTGCTAGAACCCAAGTGTCTGTAGTGATTTTCTCCCATGCTCTGTAATAATAACGTATTCGTCCCCCCACTGGTGTTGTGTGGAGGGGGTGAGTGACATGTGAGTCACTGTTTAGTAGTAGGGGTTTTGGGGCTTTGGAATCTTCCTCTATTTCTAGGGAATTGCCCTCCTCTATATTGTCCCCGAAAACCTCCTCTATACTGTCCTTGGTAACTGGACGGTGTGGCTTGTGAGGTGCTGGCTTGTGTGCTTTGACCCCGAAACCCCCCTCGAAAGGGCGTTTTACGGAATGAGCTGTAATTCCCTCTGCTCTGCGGGGAGTAGAGTGCGCCCATGGCTTTGGCAGTGTCCGTATCTTTTTTGAGTTTCTCAATCGCTGTGTCCACTTCTGGACCGAACAGTTCTTTTTCATTAAAAGGCATATTGAGAACTGCTTGTTGAATCTCTGGTTTAAATCCAGACGTTCGGAGCCATGCATGCCTTCTGATAGTTACAGATGTATTAATTGTCCGTGCAGCTGTATCTGCAGCGTCCATGGAGGAGCGGATCTGGTTGTTGGAGATGGCCTGTCCCTCCTCAACCACTTGTTTTGCCCTATTTTGGAAGTCTTTGGGCAGATGTTCAATGAGATGTTGCATCTCATCCCAGTGGGCTCTGTCATAGCGCGCAAGTAGTGCCTGGGAGTTCGCGATGCGCCACTGGTTTGCAGCTTGTGCTGCGACTCTCTTACCAGCTGCATCAAACTTGCGGCTTTCTTTATCTGGGGGTGGTGCATCTCCAGATGTGTGAGAGTTGGCCCTTTTCCTAGCTGCTCCTACAACAACAGAGTCTGGTGGCAGCTGTATTGTGATGAAAGCCGGGTCCGTAGGAGGCGGCTTATACTTTTTTTCCACCCTTGGTGTGATTGCCCTACTTTTGACCGGGTCCTTAAATATGTCCTTTGCGTGCCGGAGCATACCAGGGAGCATAGGCAGGCTTTGGTAGGAGCTGTGGGTGGAGGAGAGTGTGTTGAACAAGAAATCATCCTCGACCTGTTCTGAGTGGAGGCTTACGTTGTGAAATTGTGCTGCTCTAGCCACCACCTGAGAGTACGCGGTGCTGTCTTCTGGTGGAGATGGTTTTGTAGGGTATGCCTCTGGGCTGTTATCTGACACTGGGGCGTCGTATAGGTCCCATGCGTCCTGGTCTTGGTCACCCTGGCTCATGGTGGTGTGAGCTGGGGAGTGTGATGGCGTTTGTGCTGGTGAAACGTTAATCACGGGCGGAGGAGAGGGTGGTGGTGTAACTCTTTTCACCACTTTTGGTTGTGGTGCTTGTTCCGTCTGGAACTCCAACCTTCTCTTTCTCCTAATGGGGGGAAGGGTGCTTATTTTTCCTGTCCCCTGCTGAATGAAGATACGCTTTTGCGTATGGTCCGCATCAGTTGCTTGTAGCTCTTCCTCAAACCTATGCTTCTGCATTTGGGAGGTTAGCGAGTGCTCTTCTGTATAAGAGCCTGAAGCTGGGTCGCTTGCAGTTTGTTTCGGCATCGAAACTTTGTCTGCGTGTTTTTTCGGCTCCGAGGTGACTTTTTTCCTTTTCGGGGCCGAAACCTCTCGGCGTCGATCTGTTTCGGTGCCGCTGTCTCGGCGTCGAGCCGTGTCCACACCGGCATCTCGGTGTCGAGGCTTGTCTCCAGCACTTTCTCGGTCCCGAGAAGGCTGCGTGCCGGTGTCTCGACCGGAGTCGGACGATCTCGGCACTGTTTGGGCCTTTTTCGGTGGCGACGGTCGGTCACCGATTTTATGGGTTGAGCCATGGCCTGGTGGCAGTGGCGTCCCCTGGGCCTTGTAAATGTTTCTTTGTGTGGTTTTCGACGTCTTACTCACGGTTTGTGTATCGTCGAATCCTTCGGAGTCTGAGTCTTGGATCGAGAAGGTACCTTCCTCTTCCTGTTCCTCGAACTCCCGTCGGGCTGTCGGTGCGGACGCCATTTGAAGTCTTCTGGCTCGACGGTCTCGGAGTGTTTTTCGGGACCGGAACGCACGACAGGCCTCGCAGGTGTCTTCGCTGTGCTCAGGTGACAGGCACAGGTTGCAGACCAAGTGTTGGTCTGTGTAGGGGTATTTATTGTGGCATTTGGGGCAGAAACGGAACGGGGTCCGTTCCATCGGCGTTCCTCAGCACGCGGTCGGGCCGACCAGGCCCCGACGGAGGATCGAAAAACTACCCCGAAGGGTACCGGAGCTCTTCGATCTTTGATGCGGTGTTGAATCTAAGTACGCCGATCCCGAACGCAACAATACCGACGAAAATCTTCCGAAATTAACTATTTTTTCTGCTCCGAAACTCGGAGCGACAGGAACACGTCCGAACCCGATGGCGGAAAAAAAACAATCGAAGATGGAGTCGACGCCCATGCGCAATGGAGACAAAAGGAGGAGTCACTCGGTCCCGTGACTCGAAAGACTTCTTCGAAGAAAAACAACTTGTAACACTCCGGCCCAACACCAGATGGCGAGCTATTGCAGAACATGCGTATCTACAGCGACAGATGCCATCGAACATATTGAAATTGAGCTGAAAACAACAGCCATTTTTCTTTATGTTTTACTCTGTAACTTTTTCCTGCGATGTCAGATTTCTGAAAGCAATATACCGTTTTGTCTGCTGGACTCTTCTGGTTGCGGGGATATAAAGGGCTTGTAGGTTCATCAAGAACCCTAGGTACCGAGAGCCAATAAATAAGCTGCACCCTGCAGTTGGTTTTCATTCTATACTGGGTATACAGCAATTCATTTGCTGAAATATGAAGAGTGAAAAAGAGGTATCAAGAAAACCTTTGCATTTCCAAAATGGGATCAAGATAAGGTTTTGAGGAGCAGTGGTTATTTGCACATCGCTGAATTCCGAGGTGCCCATACTAGCATGTGAATTGCAGGGCATTTCTCAAATAGACGTCTTTTTTACACACTCTCTTATATTTGGAAGGAAAAAATGTAGAGAAAGATAAGGGGCAATAACACTTGTTTTGCTATTCTGTGTTCCCCCAAGTCTCCCGATAAAAATGATACCTCACTTGTGTGGGTAGGCCTAGTGCCCGCGACAGGAAATGCCCCAAAACACAACATGGACACATCCTATTTTTTTTATAGAAAACACAGCTGTTTTTTCCAAAGTGCCTACCGAACGAGTTACTTACCTTCGGTAACGACTTTTCTGGTGGATACATTAGCTACCTGTGGATTCCTCACCTGATGAATACTCCCATGGCGCCAGCATTTGACGGAAATCTTCTTACTAGTCTCTGCACGTCGACGAGGACGTCACTCTAGCCCACGCGACGCCGTCTGACGTCATACAGGCAATAAGAAGTCCTCGCCGACGTGCCGATGACAGTACCAACATTTTTTACGTGCATGAGAATAATAATAATAACCCAATGCAATGAAAGAGCAAAGCAACATCTCTTAATATTGTAAATCACACAACATTGCAATAAAATAGCTGTAGATTTAATATAACCTTTTTTTTTTTTTTTTTTTAAACAAATAAATATATTTATACATACGAATCATGTATATACCCAATATATATAGATTTATATATAAATATACACATATATACAAATATCATACATGCAAAATGTATTGCAACTTTGAAGACCAAAAGGAGCACACTCAAGGATTGCTTGGAGAGACCAAAAAGGCAACGGGGAGGCGGGTGGGACCGTGAGGAATCCACAGGTAGCTAATGTATCCACCAGAAAAGTCGTTACCGAAGGTAAGTAACTCGTTCTTCTGATGGATACAACTACCTGTGGATTCCTCACCTGATGAATAGAGTCCCAAAGCAGTACCACGCCCGGCGGTGGGTGCCTAAATGGTCAAACCAAGAAATCCTGCAGCACTGACCGTGCAAAATGACCGTCCCTTCTGACCTCAGAGTCCAAACAGTAATGTTTCACAAAAGTGTGAAGGGACGACCAAGTTGCGGCCTTGCAGATGTCAACCACAGGAACACCCCTGGCCAAGGCCGAAGAGGCCGACTTAGCTCTGGTGGAGTGAGCTCTAATGCCCTCAGGCGGATCCTTCTTTGCCAAAGAGTAACAGATTTTAATGCAAAGAACAACCCACCTGGAGAGTGTTCTCTTGTGGACTGCCTTTCCTCTCCTCTTGCCCACGTATCCGACAAACAGCTGATCCTCCAGCCTGATATCCTTCATTCTGTCGATATAGAAGCTCAACGCCCTTTTTGGGTCCAGGCGATGTAGTCTTTCTTCCTCCTTTGAAGGATGAGGCGGAGGATAAAACGTGGACAAAGTGATTGTCTGAGCCAAATGGAAGGGTGAAACAACCTTCGGAAGGAAAGCAGCCTTGGTCCTCAACACCACCTTATCCCCATAAAACGTTATATAAGGGGGTTTAACCGATAAGGCCTGCAACTCACTCACTCTCCTTGCAGATGTTATAGCTACCAGGAATACTGTTTTAATAACCAAATACCTTAAGGGGCAAGAATGCATAGGCTCAAAAGGGGACCCCATAAGGAAAGTCAGGACCAAGGACAAATCCCATTGAGGCATAACGAATGGTTTTGGAGGATATTGATTCAGAAGACCTTTCAAGAATCTGAGAACAATAGGGGATTTAAATAACGATGGTTGGTCTGGAAGACAAATGAAGGCTGACAAGGCCGACAAATAACCCTTAATGGTAGCTACTGCACAACCTTTCTGCGCTAGAGACAGTGCAAAAGACAAAACATGTGACAGATGAGCATGTAAGGGATCAATCTGTCTCTCTCCACACCACATAACAAATTTAGACCACCTATTAGCGTAGATAGATTTAGTGGAGTGTCGCCTGGCCGCTAAGATAACATCCACTACATCAGGCGGGAGAGAGAAGGAACTCAGGTTGCCCCGTTCAATCTCCAAGCATGTAGGTGCAGACTCTGGAGGTTGGGGTGTAAAACCTGCCCCTGCGACTGCGAGAGGAGGTCTGCCCTGAGAGGGAGACGGAGCGGAGGGCACAGTGAGAGTTGGAGAAGGTCGGAGTACCATACCCTCCTTGGCCAATCCGGAGCTATTAAGATGACTTGGGCCCGGTCTTGGCGAATTTTCCTCAACACTCGAGGAATCAAGGGTATGGGGGGAAACGCGTAAAGCAACTGGTCGCACCAGGTTATCTGAAACGCGTCCCCCAACGCTCCCTGCATCGGATACTGGAGGCTGCAGAATAACGGGCAATGCGCGTTCTCCCGAGTGGCAAACAGATCTATCCGAGGAAACCCCCACATCTGGAAGATTAAACAGACTTGATCTGGATGGAGACGCCACTCGTGGTCTGCCGAGAATTGGCGACTGAGACTGTCCGCACGTACATTCAAGACCCCGGCCAGATGATTTGCCACCAAGCAAATCTGATGGTCCTTTGCCCAGGACCATAGCCGAAGAGCTTCTCTGCAGAGAAGGTACGACCCTACTCCTCCCTGTTTGTTTATGTACCACATCGTGGTAGTATTGTCCATCAGGACCTGTACCGACTGACCACGAAGGGATGGGAGGAAGGCCTTGAGAGCCAAACGTACAGCCCGTAACTCCAACAGATTGATATGAAACACCTGTTCCTCTGGAGACCAAAGCCCTTTGATCTCCAGATCCCCCAGATGAGCTCCCCATCCTAGGGTGGAGGCATCCGTTATTACCGTGGCCACTGGTGGCGACTGCGCGAACGGCTTCCCCTGTGAAAGATTGTTGCCCGCAATCCACCACTTCAATTCCACAGCAGCATCTCTGGAGATCTTGACAGTACCTTCTAAATCTCCCTTGTGTTGAGACCACTGCCTTCGGAGGCACCACTGAAGAGCCCTCATGTGCCAGCGAGCATGCGTGACCAACAGAATGCAGGAGGCGAACAGACCGAGCAGACGAAGGACCTTGAGGACTGGAACTACCGCTCCATTTCGAAACATTGGAACCAATTCCTGAATATCTTGAATCCGCTGAGGCGGAGGAAAGGCTCGACTCAATGTTGTATCCAATACTGCCCCTATGAACAGGAGGCGCTGAGAGGGCTCCAGGTGAGATTTGGGCACGTTCACCGAAAAGCCCAGGTCGAACAACAACTGGGTTGTTGACTGCAGATGATGCGACACAAGCTCCGGGGACTTGGCTTTGATCAACCAGTCGTCCAAGTAAGGGAATACTGCTATCCCCTTTCTTCTGAGCTCCGCCGCAACCACTGACATCACCTTTGTGAAGACTCGAGGTGCTGAAGTAAGACCAAACGGGAGGACCGCAAACTGATAGTGCTGCGACCCTACCACAAACCGGAGATACTTCCTGTGCGACTTGAGTATCGGGATATGAAAGTAAGCATCCTGCAAGTCGACAGACACCATCCAATCTTCCTTGTTCAACGCCAAAAGCACCTGTGCTAGGGTCAGCATCTTGAACTTTTCCTGTTTGAGGAACCAATTCAAGATCCTCAGATCCAGGATTGGTCTCAACTGACCATCCTTTTTGGGAATCAGGAAGTATCTTGAGTAACAACCTCGACCCTTTTCCTGCTCTGGGACCAACTCTACCGCGCCCTTTGAAAGGAGGACTTGAACCTCCTGTTCTAGCAACAGGAGGTGTTCTTCTGAACAATAAGATGGGCGGGGCGGGATGAGGGGCGGGAACTCCCGAAAGGGAAGGGCGTAGCCTCTTCCCACAATGCCGAGAACCCAAGTGTCCGTTGTGATAGACTTCCACTTGTGGAGAAAACGCTGTAATCTTCCCCCTACAGGAGAGGAGTGAGTGGGAAACGGTGGAAGCCTAAGGCTGCTTCCCCTGCTGCACCCCTCCAGAGGACGAGGAAGAGGCAGAGTGCTGTTGAGAGGCTCCTCTGGTACGGACCCCACCCCTCCCCCTCCCTCTAAATGACCTATAGGGGAGGGAAGAGGCGGGTTGCTGGAACCTCCCCCGAAAGGAAGAGGAATAAGAGCCACGCCCAAATCCCCGAAACCTCCTGAAAATTCTAGAAGAGGCAGAGGAAGAAGGAGCTTGCAGTCCTAACGATTTGGCTGTGGCTCTGCTCTCCTTAAATCGTTCCAAGGCTGAATCTGCCTTGGCTCCAAACAGTCTGTCCCCATCAAACGGGAGGTCCAGCAGGGTCGACTGCACATCCGCAGAGAACCCTGAGTTTCGAAGCCAGGCCTGTCTTCTTGCCACCACAGCCGTGCCCATCGCCCTGGCCACCGAGTCGGTCGTGTCCAGCCCAGACTGGATAATCTGGGTCGCGGCAGCCTGGGCGTCCGAGACCACATCCAAAAGACCCTGGGGAAGCTCCGTGAATGAAGACGAAATATCATCCATCAGCGCATGGATGTACCTCCCCAGAATGCACGTGGCGTTGGTGGCCTTCAACGCCAAACTGCATGACGAAAATATTTTCTTGGACTGCGCATCCAGTTTCTTGGAGTCTCTGTCTCCAGGCACCGTCGGGAAGGAACCAGGCGCTGACTTTGAGGAACAGGAGGCTTGCACCACCAAGCTCTCCGGCGTAGGGTGTCTAGAGAGAAAGCCAGGGTCAGATGGTGCAGCTCGATACCTCCTGGCCACAGCCCTATGAACGGCCGAGGAAGACACCGGCTTCTTCCACACCTCCAACACCGGATCCAGCAAAGCCTCATTAAATGGCAAGAGAGGCTCAGCTGCAGCAGAGGCCGGATGCAATACCTCTGTCAGCAAATTCTGCTTTGCCTCTGCCACCGGCAAAGGCAGGTCCAAAAAGCTCGCTGCCTTCCTCACCACAGCATGAAAGGAAGCAGCCTCCTCCGTATATTCCCCTGGAGATGAAAGGTCCCACTCAGGGGAAGTGTCCAGCCCACTGGCTGTATCCAGACCATGCAGTCCGTCTCCAGAGTCCTCAATCTCTCCCTCCTCTAGGACTCGCTGGTACTCTTGCTCTTCTAAAAGACGGAGAGCACGCCTCCTCGAATGAAGTCTCTCCTCGATACGCGGAGTCGACATGGCCTCCGCCGACGTCGAAGAACGGCGCCGATCTCCAGAAGCATCTGACGCCGCGTCCGGCGCCACAGGCAGCTTCGGCGCCGAGGCAGGAGCCGGAGGACGAGGTCTTGGAGCCGATGGACCAACCGGAGTCACAGGGCAAAATCCTGACTTCGACGGAGGGGCAACCTCCGGGGCCGAAACATCCGAAGCCACCGGAGCGGCCACCGGCGCCGAGCCCACATTCCCAAAAGGGAGAAAGGGCATAAAGGGTGCCGGCCGAAGAGGCGCAGGATCACCCAACGAAAAGGCCAAGGGCCCCGAAGGACCAGCCGGAGCAGCTCCAGGAGCCATCTGCTGAAAGATGGTATACATCGCATTAAGAAACGCGGTACTATCGGCTCCAGGAGTGGGAAAAGCCGGATACTGGGGTGCCTGGATCGAGGGCGACCCCGACGCCGGCCTCGACGTCTGCGACGCCGGAGAAAACACAAGAGGCTGCACCACCTCAATCACTGACGCCTGACCAGGTGAAGTCGGTGACGCCGGAGAGGGCAACGGCGTCGATGGATGCGGCGTGACCGTGGGGCTGACCTCCCAAGTCCTCCGACGCCGAGCCGAAGGTGACCTCGAACGAGACTCCTTGCTGGAGTGACGTCGTGAGTCTCTACGGCGCCGGGAGTCTCGATAACGCCGGTGAGACCTTGGCGAAGAAGACTTCTTATGATGTTTCTCCTTCTTCTTTGACTTTGCCATGAATAACTTGGCCTCGCGCTCTTTGAGGGCCTTCGGATTTATGTGTTGACATGAATCGCAAGTCGAGACGTCGTGGTCGGAGCTCAAACACCATAGACAGTCGGAGTGAGGATCTGTAACTGACATCTTGCCCCCACACTCTCGACAGGGCTTGAAACCCGACTTCCTCTGAGACATTGTTACCGCAGAGAAGACTACGCAGCAGACAATACACTGTAACCACAAAGGTAACAGTAACTCCCTCGAAGATAACCGTTTCGAATGCACGGAAAAAAGGGAACTGTCATCGGCACGTCGGCGAGGACTTCTTATTGCCTGTATGACGTCAGACGGCGTCGCGTGGGCTAGAGTGACGTCCTCGTCGACGTGCAGAGACTAGTAAGAAGATTTCCGTCAAATGCTGGCGCCATGGGAGTATTCATCAGGTGAGGAATCCACAGGTAGTTGTATCCATCAGAATGTAGATTTTGGCCTCTAGCTCAGCCGGCACATAGGGAAACCTACCAAACCTGTGCATTTCTGAAAACTAGAGACCTAGGGCATTCCAAGGAGGGGTGACTCGCGGGGCTCGGACCAGGTTCTGTTACCCAGAATCCTTTGCAAACCTCAAAAAGTGGCTAAAAAAACAAGTTTTCCTCAGATTTCGGTGACAGAAAGTTCTGGAATCTGAGAGGAGCCACAAATTTCCTTCCACCCGGCGTTCCCCCAAGTCTCCCGATAAAAATGATACCTCACTTGTGTGGATAGGCCTAGCGCCCGCGACAGGAAACGCCCCAAAGCGCAACGTGGACACATCAACATTTTTGGAAGAAAACAGAGGTGTTTTTTGAGAAGTGCCTACCTGTAGATTTTGGCCTCTAGCTCAGCCGGCACCTAGGGAAACCTACCAAACCTGTGCATTTCTGAAAACTAGAGACCTAGGGCAATCCAAGGAGGGGTGACTCGCGGGGCTCGGACCAGGTTCTGTTACCCACAATCCTTTGCAAACCTCAAAAAGTGGCAAAAAAAACAAGTTTTCCTCACATTTCGGTGACAGAAAGTTCTGGAATCTGAGAGGAGCCACAAATTTCCTTCCACCCGGCGTTCCCCTAAGTCTCCCGATAAAAATGATACCTCACTTGTGTGGGTAGGCCTAGCGCCCGCGACAGGAAATGCCCCAAAACAGAACGTGGACACATCACATTTTTTCATAGAAAACAGTGCCTACCTGTGGATTTTGGCCTCTAGCTCAGCCGGCACCTGGGGAAACCTAGCAAACCAGCACATTTTTGTAAACTAGAAACCCAGGGGAATCCAAGATGAGGTGACTTGTGGGGCTCGGACCAGGTTCTGTTACCCAGAATTCTTTGCAAACCTCAAAATGTGGCTAAAATACCACGTTTTCCACACATTTCGGTGACAGAAAGTTCTGGAATCTGAGGGGAGCCACAAATTTCCTTCCACCCAGCGTTCCCCCAAGTCTCCCGATAAATATGATACCTCACTTGTGTGGTTAGGCCTGGTGCCTGCGACAGGAATAGATCACACAACGGTCAATGTTGGTCCTTACGTGAGGCAGCTGTTGACCCTGGGGTGATCCATTCCTGACACAGGCACTAGGTGTAGGCACTCAAGTGGGGTAGTGTTTTTATCAGGACAGGTGAGGAGTCACTGGGTGGTAGGAATGTTGTGGATCCCAGCATATTCCTGTAGTTTGTGTGACAGAAATGCAAGAAAAATAGAGTTTTTTCTCAACATTTCAGCTTTGCAGGGTATTCTGGGTAAGAAAACTTTGGGGAATCCACACAAGTCACACCTCTGTGGACTCCCCCGAATGTCTAGTTTCCAGAAATGTTTGGGTTTAGTGTGTTTCTCTATATGGCCGCCGAATCCAGGACCAAAAACACAGGTGCCTGCCTTACAAAACCAGTTTGTTTTGCCATAGACAATTTTGATGTCTCCACAATATGATTTGGGTGGTGGAATTTGGGGCTGAACTAAATTGGTGAGCTCCCAAGAGAGCACTCTCTCTCTGCTTGCCGCCGCATTCACCTGCTCTCTGGGTTGGCCTAACCCACTATTACCCAGTTGCACGAACAGCTTGCGAAGGGACAGCAGGACTGTCCTCATCACCTCCCTCATAATGTACTGGAAGAGGAGTTTTCGAATGGGACTCCTCTGACTGAAAAATCACTCCCAGAGTCTGCGCCATTGTCCTATCCCTCAGATGCTGTCTCAGTATCTGATGTCTCAGTCTCTGATCCTATGTCAGAGCGGTCCTCTATAACCCGAGTGCAGGCAGCAGTCATCCATCAAGATGCCATCTCTGCTATTGGCTAAACTGTTGCTCTAAAACACTAGCCTACGTAGACAGTCACAAAATCGATGGTGTGTGTGAGATACGTGCAACAGTAGAGGCCACCTTACCTGCGCTTCTTCCCTCAATCAGCACGTACTTTCAAGACACTCAAAAAACACCTTGTCACATACCATTCGTCACAGTCTTTAGCACCTCCTGCGCCCAGTCCAACAATCATTATTGGTGCTCCCACTCCCTCCTCCTCGGATTCCCTCATTACCACCCAGCAAAAGTGCCCTTCATCTCTCCATAGACTTTACTAATGTACTCAGCTATTTACATAAAATACAGATGTGCTCTTTGCAGTAGGCATATAAACCTTCTGCGCTTCTTTATGGCACTAAAACTGCCACTAGACAAGTCGGACCCTTTTCCCCCCAGGGAAACCACACACATATTGACAAAAGTGATGTATATATGACAGCCAACCACCTGAAACTCAACTCAAGCAAAACCGAAATAATCCTCTTTGGCCCTCACCAAAAAAACCTGGGACCCCCCATGGTGGCCCACCACGCTAGGCCCTACACCCACCCCCGCCAACTACGCACGCAACCTCAGCATCATCCTAGACTCCTCCCTCTCTATGAACCAACAAATCAACGCTCTTACCTCCTCATGCTTCAACAAACTCCGTATACTGAAAAACATTAAAATGGATCCCCACAGAGACCAGAAAAACTGTCACTCACGCACTCATCAGCAGCAGGCTTGATTACAGAAACGCCCTCTACGCCGGCACCACTCTAAAACTCAAGTGCAAACTACACGCATCCAGAACTCAGCAGCACGACTCATCCTCGACCTCCACCGACACAAACACATCTCTCCACACCTCAAATCCCTCCACTGGCTCCCCATTGACAAAAGGATCACCTTCAAGATCCTCATCCTCACACACAAATCACTCCACAACACAGGCCCTGCCTACCTCAACGAGAGTCACCTTCCACACCCCCACACGAAACGTCCGTTCAGCTGACCTCTCTCTCGCCTCTGACCCCCGCATCAAACACACCACCACCGGGGGCAGATCCTTCTCCTACATTGCACCCAAAACATGGAACGCACTCACAACCCACATTCGCAAGACCCAAAACCTACTTCTTTTCAGGAAGGGCCTCAAAACCTGGCTTTTTGAACAGTGAACCTCCTAGCCCCTTTCCCTCCCCCCCGTCCCCCCCCAGCGCCTTGAGACCCTCACAGGTGAGTAGCGCGCTTTATAAATCTCTTTGATACAGATCTACCTATATATATATATATAAATATATATCTACATAGATATATCTATAGATATATCCATGTACCTAGATATATCTATCTACATAGATATATATATATATATAGATATATACATATATTTTTTTTTAGTTGTTGTATGGTTTCCTTGGGGGCCAAAATGGCCCCCAGGGAAACCCTACAACATCTAAAAAAAAAATTGCCCCCACAGGGGGTCACCCTGCCCACGGGCGACCCCCTGTCATTTCATTTTTTTTTTTTTTTTTGAAAAAATCCCCAGGGGGCACCTACCTTTTTATTTTTTTAGGAAAATTATCAGGGGGGGGGGGGGGGGGGGGGGGCGGCCCGTTTTCCGGGGGGGGGGCTGCCCCCCAAAAGTGAAATCCCTGGTGTCTAGTGGGGTTTCCTGGCCCCCGATCGCAGCTGTGCTGCGATCGGGGGCCAGGAAACCGTTTCAGAAGGCCTCATAAGAAAGGGGAGACTCTCCCCTTTCTTACGAGGCCTTCTGAAACTGTTTCTGGCCCCCGATCGCAGCACAGCTGCGATCGGGGGCCAGAAACAGTTTCAGAAGGCCTCGTAAGAAAGGGGAGAGTCTCCCCTTTCTTACGAGGCCTTTTCAAAATGTTTCCTGATCTCAGCTGTGCTGCGATCGGGGGAGCCAGGAAACCTGAAAGTGTTTCCTGGCCCCCGATCGCAGCACAGCTCCGACCGGGGGCCAGGAAACACTTTCAGGAAGGCCTCGTAAGAAAGGGGAGACTCTCCCCTTTCTTACGAGGCCTTCCCGAACGTGAAAAAGGCTGTTTTCCCCATGAAAGCAGGAAGCGGCCGCAAGGCTGCTTCCTGCTTTCATGCGGAAAACACCTTTGCAACGTCAGCGCGCCTCGCGGCGCGCTGACGTCACAAAGGGGCGGGTGGGGGGCGGGGGGAGACACGGTAGCTTCCGTGTCTCCCGGGGGGGGAAAAAAAATAAAAAATAAATCCTCGGGTGCGACGCACCCGAGGATTTATTAATGCCCTTCCTGGTGTCGGCCACTGGTCGTGACCCGCACCAGGGAGGGTGTGTGGGCGTCGGCCAGTGGCCGACGCCCGCATTTAAGAGGTTAAAAGTGATATATTTACAAATTTACAAATGTACAAGTCTAATTTTTTCTCAACTTAAAACGGCTACAGGCTCCCAGGGAGGTGGGAGGGCGCATGTGAATCTGCAGCGACTAATGCCACGAACAGATGTACACTGGGTATGTGACATTTTCCATTCGATGGCATGTGTAGCTGCAGATACACATGCTGTGCATAGACTAGTAAGCAGTTATCTCCCCAAAAGCGGTGTTTCAGCCTGCAGGAGTTGAAGTTGTTTGAAATAAAGTCCGTAATACTGCTTGTCCTACTGTGGCTTGCTGTGTTAACACATCCTCGCAGTAATGCTTGGTAAATGTATGAGGCATAGACCATGTGGCTGACTTACAGATTTCAGTCATTGGTATGTTTCCTTGAAAGGCCATGGTAGCACCTTTCTTTCTAGTTGAGTGTGCCTTTGGTGTAATAGGCAGTTCTCTTTTTGCTTTTATATAACAGGTTTGAATACATTTAACTATCCATCTGGCAATGCCTTGTTTGGATATGGGATTCCCTGTATGAGGTTTTTGGAATGCAACAAACAATTGTTTTGTGAATTTGTTTTGTTCTATCTATGTAGTACATTAGTGCTCTTTTAATGTCTAATGTATGTAATGCTCTCTCAGCTACAGAATCTGGTTCTGGAAAGAATACTGGGAGTTCAACTGTTTGATTTAAGTGGAACAGTGATATGACTTTAGGTAAGAATTTGGGATTTGTTTGTAGAACTACTTTATGTTTGTGTCTCTGAATAAAGGGTTCTTGTATAGTAAATGCTTGTATTTCACTTACTCTTCTGAGAGATGTGATAGCTATCAGAAATGCTACTTTCCATGTTAAGTAGTGCATGGGTTCAAAAGGTGGACCCATAAGTCGTGTTAAGACAATGTTGAGGTTCCACAAAGGAACTGGTGGTGTTCTTGGTGGGATAATTCTTTTCATACCCTCCATAAATGCTTTTATGACTGGGATCCTGAATAATAAAGTTGAGTGCATAATTTGCAGATAAGCTGAAATTGCGGTGAGATGTATTTTAATGGATGAAAAAGCTAACTTGGACTTTTGTAAGTGTAGTAGGTAGCTTACGATGTCTTTAGCAGATGCGTATAATGGTTGAATTTGATTATTATGGCAGTAATAAACAAATCTTTTCCACTTATTTGCATAGCAATGTCTTGTGGTTGTTTTTCTAGCTTGTTTTATGAACTCCATACATTCCTGTGTAAGGTCTAGATGTCCGAATTCTAAGACTTCAGGAGCCAAATTGCTAGATTCAGTGATGCTGGATTTGGGTGTCTGATCTGTTGTTTGTGTTGAGTTAACAGATCTGGTCTGTTTGGTAGTTTGATATGGAGCACTACTGAGAGGTCTAGTAGTGTTGTGTACCAAGGTTGTCGTGCCCAAGTTGGTGCTATTAGTATGAGTTTGTTTTGACTCAACTTGTTTACCAGCTATGGAAGGAGTGGGAGATGGGGAAAAGCGTATGCAAATATCCCTGACCAACTCATCCATAACGCATTGCCCTGAGAGTGAGCCAGTGGGCACCTGGATGTGAAGTTTTGGCATTTTTCTTTTGTTGCAAATAGGTCTATTTGCGGTGTTCCCCACCTTTGGAAGTAAGTCTTTAGTATTTGGGGATGAATTTCCCATTCGTGGATCTGTTGGTGATCCCGAGAGAGATTGTCTGCTAACTGGTTTTGAATTCCAGGTATGAACTGCGCTATTAGGCGAATGTGGTTGTGAATCGCCCAATGCCATATTTTCTGTGCCAAGTTCCTCCCTGTTTGTTCAGATAATACATTGTTGTCATGTTGTCTGTTTTGACAAGAATGTGTTTGTGGGTTATTATAGGTTGGAATGCTTTCAGCGCTAGAAATACTGCTAGTAGTTCTAAGTGATTTATGTGAAGCTGTCTCTGCTGAGTGTCCCATTGTCCTTGGATGCTGTGTTGGTTGAGGTGTGCTCCCCAACCTATCACGGAGGCATCCGTTGTGATTACGTATTGAGGCACTGGGTCTTGAAAAGGCTGCCCTCTGTTTAAATTTATAGTGTTCCACCATTGAAGCGAGGTGTATGTTTGGCGGTCTATCAACACTAGATCTTGAAGTTGACCCTGTGCTTGTGACCATTGTGATGCTAGGCACTGTTGTAAGGGCCACATGTGCAATCTTGCGTTTGGGACAATGGCTATGCATGAGGACATCATGCCTAGTAGTTTCATCACTAATTTTACCTGTAACTTTTGTTTTGGGTGCATGGCTTGTATTACGTTTTGAAATGCCTGTACCCTTTGTGGACTTGGAGTGGCAATCCCTTTTGTTGTGTTGATTGTTGCTCCTAAGTATTGTTGTATTTGACACAGCTGTAGGTGTGATTTGTTGTAGTTGAGTGAGAAACCTAGCTTGTGAAGGGTTTCTATGACATACTTTGTGTGTTGTGAACACTGTTCTTGCGTATTGGTTTTGATTAACCAATCGTCTAGGTAAGGGAACACATGTATTTGCTGCCTTCTGATATGCGCTGCCACTACTGCCAGGCATTTTGTAAAAACTCTTGGCGCTGTTATCCTGAATGGCAACTCTTTGAACTGGTAATGTACCCCTTGGATTACAAATCTTAAGAACTTTCTGTGGGAAGGATGTATGGGTATATGGAAATACGCATCCTTGAGGTCTAGTGTTGTCATGTAGTCTTGTTGTTTGAGCAATGGGATCACGTCTTGCAGTGTCACCATGTGAAAGTGGTCTGATTTGATGTATATGTTTAATGTTCTGAGATCTAGTATAGGTCTTAGAGTTTTATCTTTTTGGGGTATGAGAAAGTACAGGGAGTAAACTCCTGTTCCTTTCTGATGAATTGGTACTAGCTCTATTGCATCTTTTTGCAACAACGCTTGGACCTCCAGTTGTAAGAGATCCATGTGTTGTTTGGACATGTTGTGTGTTTTCAGTGGGACATTTGGAGGGAATTGTAGAAATTATATGCAATAACCATGCTGGATAATGGCTAGGACCCACGTGTCTGTTGTTATTTCTTCCCAGTTGTTGTAGAAAATGGTTAGCCTCCCCCCCACTGGTGTTATGTGTTGGGGATTTGGGACGTTGAAGTCACTGTTTATTTTGTGGAGTTTTGGGACTCTGGAACTTCCCTCTACTCTTTGGGAACTGTCCTCCTCTGTATTGTCCCCGAAAACTTCCCCGCTGATATTGACTTTGATAAGTGGGTCTTGTTTGTGAAGGTGAGGGTTCTGTGCTCTGTCCCCGAAACCCGCCTCGAAAATGTGTTTTCCGAAAAGTGCCTCTGCTCTGTGGGGAGTAGTGTGCCCATGGCTTTGGCCGTATCTGTGTCCTTTTTAAGTTTTTCGATAGCAGTGTCCACCTCCAGCCCAAACAACTGCTGTCCGTTAAAGGGCATATTCAGGACCGCCTGTTGTATTTCCGGCTTGAATCCTGAGGTTCGTAGCCATGCGTGCCTCCGTATGGTCACTGATGTATTTACAGTCCTAGCAGCTGTGTCGGCTGCATCCATTGCTGAATGTATCTGATTGTTCGAGATACTCTGGCCTTCCTCCACCACTTGTTGTGCTCTTTTTTGGAACTCTTTGGGCAGGTGTTCTATGAAATGTTGCATTTTGTCCCAATGAGCCCTATCATATCTCGCTAGCAATGCCTGTGAGTTGGCAATGCACCATTGGTTGGCTGCCTGTGCCGCAATCCTTTTCCCTGCTGCGTCGAACTTGCGACTTTCTTTGTCTGGAGGTGGGGCATCTCCTGAGGTGTGTGAGTTTGCCCTTTTGCGAGCTGCCCCTACTACCACTGAGTCTGGTGTTAATTGTTGCGTGATGTACACAGGGTCTGTTGGTGGCGGTTTGTACTTTTTCTCCACCCTTGGAGTAATGGCCCTGCCCTTCACAGGCTCCTGAAACACTTGTTTGGAGTGTTTGAGCATTCCTGGTAACATAGGGAGACTCTGGTACTGGCTATGTGTGGACAACAGTGTATTAAAGAGAAAGTCATCCTCTATAGGTTCTGCGTGCAGAATGACATTATGAAACGCAGCTGCTCTTGATACCACCTGTGTAGGCAGTGCTGTCCTCAGGTGGTGACGGTCTCGCTGGACAACAGTCGGGACTGTTATCTGATACAGGCGCATCATAAAGATGCCATGCGTGGGGATCATCCTGACTCCATCATTGGTGGAGTGGCTACCGGTGCTGGTTGTGGTGAGCGTTGTGGAGATGGTGGCGGAGTCACTTGTCTTGCCACCTTGGCCTGTGGCTGCTTGTCTTTCTCTTGGAAGGCAAGTTTTCTTTTCATTCTGATTGGAGGGAGAGTACTGACCTTCCCTGTGTCTTTTTGAATTTGGAGTCTTCGTTGAGTGTAATCTGGCTCCCCTGCCTCTAGTTCCTGTCCGAATCTGTGTCCTTGCATCTGTAAGGACAGGCCCTGTTCCTCGGTGTAGGAACTCTATTTCGGTTCCGAAGACGGATGTTTCGGTATGGAAACTTTTTCGGCAGTCTTTTTCGGCTCCGAAGACACTTTTTTGATTTTCGGCGTACTGATCTCTCGATGCCGACTCATTTCGGTGTAGCCCTCTCGGTGTCGAGATTGCTCTGACCCGGTGTCTCGGGGTCGAGTCTGCTCTGTGCCGGTATCTTGACCGGAGTTGGATGACTGACACATGCATGCCCTTTTTCAGTGCCGATGGTCGGTCACCTATTTTTCGGGTTAAGCCATGGCCTGCTGGCGGTGGCTTCCCCTGGGCTTTAGCGGTTTTTCCGTGAGTTTTGTGTTGTGACGTCTTACTCATGGTTTTCGGCGTCTGTTCGGGATCGACCTCGTCAGAGTCCGAATCCACGATGGAGAAGGTTTCTTCCTCTTCCTCCAAATATTGTTGTCCTGTCGGCGCCGACGCCATTTGTAGTCTTCTTGCTCTTCGGTCTCTTAACGTCTTCCTCGACCGAAATGCTCGACAGGCCTCACAGGTATCCTCTTTGTGTTCTGGAGACAGACACAAATTACAGACCAGATGCTGATCTGTATAAGGATACTTGTTGTGACATTCGGGGCAGAAGCAGAAGGGGACATTATCCTTGAAGACGCACGTGGTCGGGCCGACCAGGCCCCGCCGGGGAATCGAAAACCCCGAAGGGCCACCGGAGCTCTTCAAAATTCGGTGTCGATCTGTTGTAAGTAACCCGATACCAAACGCAAACAATACCATCGAATTTTCCGAGATTTTAACTAACTTTCCGAACCGAAACGCGGAGCGAAAAGGAACACGTCCAAACCCGATGGCGGAAAGAAAACAATCTAAGATGGAGTCGACGCCCATGCGCAATGGAGCCGAAAGGGGAGGAGTCCCTCGATCTCGTGACTCGAAAGACTTCTTCGAAGAAAAACAACTTGTAACACTCCGAGCCCAACACTAGATGGCGGGATGTGCACAGCATGTGTATCTGCAGCTACACATGCCATTGAACATATATATATATATATATATATATATATATATATATATATATACACATACACACACATATATACACACACATATATATATATATATATATATATATATAAATATAATGTCACTTACCCAGTATACATCTTTTTTCCCAAGTTACGGGATCGAGTGACTCCTCTCGGTGATAATGTGCATAGGCATCGACTCCTTTGTTAGATTGTTTTCCCGCAGGAGGGTGAAGTAACAAGTGAAGAATTGTGTATGTAAAAATATATATAGAAAGTGAAGATGTCCATGCAATGTATATACATATTTACATGATAAAGTACTACAATGGTTACAGGCTTCCGGGGAGGTGGGAGGACACGTGAATCTGCAGTACTACATGCCAGGAACAGATGTACACTGGGTAAGTTAAATTGTCCGTTTGATGGCATGTGTAGCGGCAGATACACATGCTGTGCATAGACTGAAAAGTTATTCTCCTCCTAAGTAAGCGATTAGCCTGTAGGAGTTGAAGTAGTTTGAAATAGTGTTCTAAGCACTGCTTGACCAACATTTGCTTGTTGTCTCTATAACACATCTTCACAGTAGTGTTTAGTAAAAGTGTGTGGTGTGGACCATGTGGCTGCTTTCCATATGTCTGCCATTAGTTTGTTTCCTGAGAATGTCATTGAAGCACCTTTTTTAGGGTCGAGCCGGCTTTGCATGCGCTCGCGCATGCGTATAGCAGGGAGACTCTTTTGTATTTAGAAAAGGGCTCAGAGCCCTGTCAACTTCACGTCAGTGCTTTTTATTGGTTCGTGGGCTTCCCTAATTAAATCTGCTTGCTTTCATTAGTCGAAGGCACGCGTACGTCATGCCTTTTCCGGTGGCTAGCCCTCCTCGAGCGCAGTGACCAAGTACAGAAAGCATGCGAGGCTCGCTGTTTTCCATCGGGCTCGTGGACTTTTTTTTTAAACTAATTTACGAGCCCGATCTCGCTTGGCAGAAGTCGAGCGCTTTACCTACTTGATTTAACTTTTTCGGGTTATGTGCATAAATGCACTTTTGCCCGATAGGTGAAAAGTCGGGTTAGGAGTTTACAACGCGATCGGCTCTAACACGAGCAAACGCGAAACCCGATGCATTGTAAATGCTTGTTTCTAGTCGAATAGCTTTTTAGCTTTAAGATAGCAATTTTGAATACACTTTACTGTCTATCTTGCTAATCCTTGCTTGGAAATAGGATTACCTTTATGAGGTTGTTGGAAAGTGACAAAAGGTTGCGTTGATTTTCTAAAGTCTTTTGTCCTGTCTACATGATATAATAGAGCTCTTTGAGATCAAGAGTGTGAAGAGCTCTTTGAGCAACTGAATCTGGCTGTGGAAAGAAGACTGGCAATTCCACTGACTGACTAATGTTAAATGGTGGAACCACTTTGGGTTGAAATTTTGGATTTGTCCTAAGTACTATTTTGTGTTTGTGTACTTGGAAGAAAGGTTCTTCTAAACTAAATGCTTGTATTTCACTTACTCTTCTTAAGGAAGTAATTGCTACAAGGAAAGCAGCCTTCCATGAGCGAAATTGAAGAGCGTAAGAATGCACAAGTTCAAATGGTGGCCCCATAAGTCTTGTGAGTACAATGTTAAGATTCCATGCAGCAGCTGGTGCAGCTGTAGGTGGAATAACTCTAAGCCCTTCCATAAAAGCTTTTTTTACAGGAATTCTAAACAGAGAGGTATGTTGTCTGTTTTGGAGGTAGGCTGATAATGCAGTTAAATAAATTTTTTAATAGATGAGTATGCAAGATTTGCTTTCTGTAAATGAAGCAAATAACATACAATATCTTGTACTGATGCTTTAAGTGGGTTAACCTTTTTTAGGTTGGCAGTAATATACAAAATGTTTCCATTTATTTGCATAGCACTGCCTGGTTGCAGGTTTACATGCTTGTTTTAGACTAACCATACATTCTGATGGAAGCTTTAGACATCCAAATTATATGACCTCAGGAGCCAAATCACCAGGTTAAGTATCCTGGGATTGGGATGCCGGATCTGACCTTTGTTTTGAGTCAATAGGTCTGGTCTGTTTGGGAGCTTGTGATGTGGTACTACAGACAGATCCAATAGTGTTGTTTGTGTACCAGTGTTGACGTGCCCACGTGGGAGCGATGAATATCATAGTGAGTGAAGTGTGATGCATCTTGTTGACCAAAAATTGAATTAACGGGGGAAGGGGGGGGGGGGGGGAGCGTAAGCGAATATCCCTGACCAATTGATCCATAGAGCACTGCCCTTGAGTTGAGGGTGTGGGTATCTGGACGCAAAGTTTTGGCATTTTGCGCTTTCTTTTGTTGCAAACAGATCTATGTTTGGTGTCCCCCAGCGGCAGAAGTGATCTTGTAGAATCTGGGGATGTATTTCCCATTCGTGAGTTTGCTGTTGATCTCGGCTGAGATTGTCGGCTAACTGATTTTGAATGTCTGGTATATATTGTGCTATCAGGCGAATGTTGTGAATTGCCCAATGCCAAATTTGTTTGCGTTTTCGCTTGTTGCGAAAAGGTCTATGTTTGGTGTTCCCCACATCTGAAAGTAATATTGAATTACTTGTGGGTGAATCTCCCATTCATATGTTTGTTGCTGTGTCCTGCTTAAGATGTCCGCTATCTGGTTATGTATCCCTGGGATGTATTCCGCTAGAGGTGGATGTGATTGTGAATTGCCCATTTCCAAATTGTTTGTGCTAAGAGGGACAATTGGGATAAGTGTGTTCCCCCCTCTCCCTGTTTTTGCAGATAATACATTGTTGTCATGTTGTCTGTCCTTATTAAGACTAATTTGTGTATGATCTGTGGTTGGAATGCTTTGATACCTAAAAACACTGCCAGCAATGCCAGGTGGTTTCTGTGGTAAGTTTGCTGGATTGGGTCACATTCTCCCTTTATTGCAAGATTGTTGAGATGGGCTCCCCAACCTGTCAGGGATTCATCTGTCCTAATTATGGTCTGTAGCACAGGTTTCTGAAATGGCTGCTCTTTTGATAAGTTGGTGTGATTCCACCATCGTAGAGATTTGTAAGTTTGGCGGTCCAACAACACTAGATCCTGTAGTTGATCCTGTGCCTGATACCATTGTTGCGAGAGACACTGTTGCAGTGGTATCATGTTTAGACGTTCATTTGGCACTATTGCTATGCATGATGCCATCACCCCTAATAGCCTCATGGCAAATCTTATTGTGCAAGTTTGATTCACCTGCAAGTGGGAAATGAGAGTGTGAAACACTTGTGTTCATTGTGGATTTGGGTAGGCTAATGCTGACTGAGTGTTGAGAATTGCTCCCAGATAAGGTTGAATTTGTGCTGGATGAAGATGAGATTTCTGGTTATTAACTGTGAACCCTAATTTGTGTAGGGTATCTATTGTGTATTGTGTGGGCTGTTGACATTTTAGAATGGTGCTGGCTTTTATTAACCAGTCATCTAGATAAGGGAAGACATGTATGTGCTACCTTCTGAGGTATGCTGCGACTACAGCTAGACATTTTGTGAATACTCTTGGTGCTGTTGTACCCCAAAGGGTAGTACTTTGAATTAATAGTGCTCGCCTGCTTTTACAAACCTTAGGTACCTTCGATGAGCTGGGTGTATAGGAATGTGGAAGTAAGCATCCTTTAGGTATAACGCTGTCATGTAATCTTGTTTTTGTAACAAGGGAATGACATCCTGTAGAGTGACCATGTGAAAATGCTCTGACAGGATATATTGATTAAGAGGCCTGAGATCGAGAATGGGTATGAGAGTACCATTTGTTGGTATGAGGAAGTATAGAGAATATACTCCTGTGCCTTGCTGACTGATGGGAACTATTTCTATTGCCTGTTTTAGAAGTCAAGACTGTATCTCTTGTTTCAGCAGAGCAGTGTGTTCAAGCGAGAGCCTGTGAAAACGGGTGGAATGTTGTTGAAGTGGAGATGAGTTCTAGGCAACAACCATTGTGGATAATTGACAGTACCCATTGATCTGTTGTAATTTGTTGCCAGTAAGAATGGAAATGTTGCAGTCTTCCTCCCACAGGAGATGTATGTTGCTGTGGAACGGATGGGAAGTCATTGTATTGAGGAGGTAGAAGAACCTTTTGAGGCAGGGAATTTACCCTTAGACCTGAAATAAATGTTGTCCTCTGTAAGAACCTCTGAAAGACCCCCTAGTGTAATACTGTTGTCCCTGTTTTGAGTGGGAAGTGGAGGCCTCTGCAGCTTAGGATTTAAATCCTCCTGTAAATTGAGGTTTTCAAAAGGAACCCCGCAATGGTCTAGAATAAAGGGCTCCCATGGCTTTTGCTGTTTCTGAGTCCTTTTTTAGTTTATCAGTTGTTGAGTCCACTTCTGGTCCAAAAAGCTGCTGTTTATTGAACTGAATATTTAGGACCACCAGCGCAATCTCAGGTTTAAAACCTGAGGACCTCAACCAAGCATGTCGCTTGATGGTAATGCTGGTGTTTATTCCTCTAGCTGCAGTATCCGCTGTATCTAGAGCAGACCTAATTTGGTTGTCTGCTATAGCTTTTCCTTCCTCTACAATTTGATGCACCCTCTTTTGACGTCCTTTGGGGAGATATTGGAAAAATGATTGTGTCTCATCCCAATGTGCCCGGTCATACCTAGCTAAAATGGCTTGGGAATTAGCAATACGCCACTGATTAGCTGCTTGTGTTGCTACCCTTGTACCTGCCGCATCAAATATATGGCTTTCTTTGTCAGGGAGAGGATTATCACCCTGGCTGGTCACGCGCTTCCTGGCTGCACTGACTACAATGGAGTCTGTTGGTAACTGCTGCAAAATGTAAATTGGGTCTGTTGGTGCAGGCTCATTTTTGATCAATTCTGGGTGTTAGAACTCTAGCTTTAACAGGCTCTTTAAAAATATCGTCTGCATGTTTGAGCATACCAGGGAGCTTTGGTAAACACTGGTACTGCTTGTGAGTTGAGGATAGAGTGTTGAAAAGGAAATCCTCTTCTAATGGTTCAGCATGCATTTGCACCCCATGATATGCAGCTGCCCAGGAGATAATCTGATTGTATGATGTTGCATCCTTGGGTGGAGATGGTCTTGTGGGATATTTATCAGCATCGTTAGGTGGGATGGGATCAGTCATATATATCCCACGGATCTATGGTGTAACTGGTATCACCTCTTTCTTCATCTTGTGAAGAAGTATGAAAATGTGTGGGTGAAGGCGGTGGTGGAGTAAGAGGTTATGGTGAAAAGGAAAGTTGAGGTAAATGTGGTGGAGAAAGCTCAACAGTTTTTGGCCTTCCCTTTTGCTTGTAGATTTTCGCAAGTGGTGGGGCAGTATCCAGAGTTTCCAGCAATGCTAACCTCCTTTTGGTATGAGGAGGTGGAGACGCAATTATTTTTCCAGTCTCTATCTGGATGTGAATTCTCCTTTGTTTACTATCCATAACCTCCAGAGTGGGTTGAATTTCTGATTCATCCCCTTGTTGTTCTGAAGCATGTTTTGTGCTTTTAAAGGAATGTTTTGTAAGTTTCCTGGCAACATGCTTCATTCGAGTCGATAGTCCTGTTTCCTCTGTATAAGATGTTTTTGGCTCATAAGATGGACTCTAATGTTTTGACTCCGAAGCGGCGCACGCATATTTTGGCTCTGATGTAACAGGCCGCCGACTCGGTTTCGGAGGTGGAAGCCTGCATCTTTCGGCTCGACCGCGACACCGAAACAGGTTTGGTAGCCTGTTGAGTGTCTTGGCCTTTTTCGGCACCAAACCGGAGGGTCGGTCGACGATAGATTGTTTTCGGGTGGAACCATGACTAAGAAGCGGTGATGCACCCAAGGTCTTGTGTGTTTTTTTTACTTGTTGGGGTTGGAGCTGGTGTACTCATGTACTGCGCTGCAGATATAGAGCGGATGTCCTCCTCTGAATCCTACTCTGAGTCGGAATCTGGAATCCAGACTGCCGTTTGTGCCTGTTCTTTGCCAAGGATGTCGGTGATGGGCTCTGTGAGTTTCAACGTCATCTCCAATCGTCTTGCCCTTCGATTGCGTAAGATTTCTTTGAACGAAAAGACAGACATGCCTCGCAGCTTTCTTCTCGATGGTCTGGAGAAAGGCGGAGATTACACACCAAGTGCTGATCGGTGTATGGAAACTTGGCATGGTACTGAGGAAGAAATCGGAATGGAGTCCGATCCATGAGCCTATGACACAGTAGGCCTGAAAGGGCATTTAATTGATCCCAACGGTAAGATCGGATCGAGTGCAGAAGGAAACCGAGTTCTAAACAATACTGATGGTAAGAGAAAAGATAGAAAGTTCAGAGAATTTCTGAACCGCAAATCCCGGAGCGAGAGTGAACAGGTTCAAACCAGACGGCGGAAAGAAAACAATCTAACAAAAGAGTCGATGCCCATGCGCATTATCACCGAGAGGAGTCACTCGATCCGTGACTTGGGCAAAAAGCTTTTATATTTACAAATTTACAAATGTACGAGTTTAATTTTAATCAACTTACAACGGCTACAGGCTCCCGGGGAGGTGGGAGGGCGCATGTGAATCTGAAGCAGCGTCTCATGCCACGAACAGAGGTACACTGGGTAAGTGACATTTTCCGTTCGATGGCATGTGTAGCTGCAGATACACATGCTGTGCATAGACTAGTAAGCAGTTATCTCCCCAAAAGCGGTGGTTTAGCCTGTAGGAGTTGAAGTTGTTTGAAATAAAGTTCTTAGTACTGCTTGTCCTACTGTGGCTTGTTGTGTTGTTAACACATCCACGCAGTAATGTTTAGTGAATGTATGAGGCGTAGACCATGTGGCTGCCTTACAGATTTCTGTCATTGGTATATTTCCTAGAAAGGCCATTGTGGCGCCTTTCTTTCTAGTGGAGTGTGCCTTTGGTGTAATAGGCAGTTCTCTCTTAGCTTTAACATAACAGGTTTGAATACATTTCACTATCCATCTGGCAATGCCTTGTTTGGATATTGGATTTCCTGTATGAGGTTTTTGGTAAGCTACACACAATTGTTTTGTTTTGCGAAACTGTTTGGTTCTATCAATGTAGTACATTAGAACTCTTTTTATGTCTAATGTATGTAATGCTCTTTCAGCTACAGAGTCTTGTTGTGGAAAACACAATGGGAGTTCCACAGTTTGGTTTAAGTGGAACGGTGATATAACTTTTGGCAAAAATTTGGGATTTGTACGTAGAACCACTTTATGTTTGTGTATTTGTATAAAGGGTTCCTGATGGTAAAGGCTTGTATTTCACTTACTCTTCTAAGAGATGTGATAGCTATTAGGAAGGCTACTTTCCAAGTTAAGTATTGCATTTCACAAGAGTGCATGGGTTCGAATGGTGGACCCATGAGTCTTGTTAATACAATATTGAGGTGCCACAAAGGAACTGGTGGTGTTCTCGGTGGAATGATCCTTTTTAGACCCTCCATAAAAGCTTTTATGACTGGGATCCTAAATAGTGAAGTTGAATGTGTAATTTGCAGATAAGCTGAAATTGCTAAGAGATGTATTTTAATGGATGAAAAAGCTAACTTAGATTTTTGTAAGTGTAGTAAGTAGCTTACAATGTGTGTAGCGGACACGTGTAATGGTTGAATTTGATTATTATGACAGTAATAAACAAATCGTTTCCATTTATTAGCGTAGCAATGTCTTGTAGTAGGTTTTCTAGCCTGTTAGATGACCTCCATACATTCCTGTGTGAGGTTTAGAAGTCTGAATTCTAAGACTTCAGGAGCCAGATTGAGCGATGCTGGATTCGGGTGTCTGATCTGCTGTTTGTGTTGAGTTAACAGATCTGGTCTGTTTGGTAGTTTGATATGAGGCACTACTGACAGGTCTAGTAGTGTTGTGTACCAAGGTTGTCGTGCCCAAGTTGGTGCTATTAGTATTAGTTTGAGTTTGTTTTGACTCAGTTTGTTTACTAGATACAGAATGAGTGGGAGACAGGGGAAAAGCGTAAGCAAATATCCCTGACCAACTCATCCATAACGCATTGCCCTTGGAGTGAGGCTGTGGGTACCTGGATGCGAAGCTTTGGCATTTTGCGTTTTCTTTTGTTGCGAATAGGTCTTTTTGCGGTGTTCCCCAGTTTTTGAAGTAGGTTTGTAGTATCTGGGGATGAATCTCCCATTCGTGGATCTGTTGGTGATCTCTACTGAGATTGTCTGCCAACTGGTTTAGAATTCCTGGGATGTATTGCGCTATTAGGTGAATGTGATTCGAATTTTTTTGTGCTAAGAGACACAGTTGTGATGAGTGTGTGCCTCCCTGTTTGTTTAAGTAATACATTGTTGTCATGTTGTCTGTTTTGACAAGAATTTGTTTGCGGGCTATTAGTGGTTGAAATGCTTTCAACGCTAGAAACACTGCTTGTAGTTCTAGATGATTTATGTGAAGTTGTTTCTGCTGAGTGTCCCATTGTCCCTGGATGCTGTGTTGGTTGAGGTGTGCTCCCCACCCTACCATGGAAGCATCTGTTGTGATCACGTATTGAGGCACTGGGTCCTGGAAAGGCTGCCCTTGATTTAAATTTATATGATTCCACCATTGTAGCGAGGTGTGTGTTTGGCGGTCTATCAACACTAGATCTTGTAGTTGACCCTGTGCTTGTGTCCATTGTGTTGCTAGGCACTGTTGCAAGGGCCGCATGTGTAATCTTGCGTTTGGGACAATGGCTATGCATGAGGACATCATGCCTAGTAGTTTCATCACTAATTTTACCTGATACTTCTGGTTTGGGTGCATGCTTTGTATTACGTTTTGGAATGCTTGTACCCTTTGTGGACTTGGAGTGGCAATCCCTTTTTTGTGTTGATTGTTGCCCCTAAGTATTGTTGTATTTGACACAGCTGTAGGTGTGATTTTTGGTAGTTTAGTGAGAAACCTAGTTTGTGAAGGGTTTCTAGGACGTATTTTGTGTGTTGAACACTGTTCTTGTGTGTTGGTTTTGAATAACCAATCGTCTAGATACGGGAATACGTGTATGTGCTGTCTTCTGATATGTGCCGCTACTACTGCAAGGCATTTTGTAAATACCCTTGGTGGTGCGGTTATCCCGAATGGTAACACTTTGAACTGGTAATGGACTCCTTGGATTACAAACCTTAAGTATTTCCTGTGTGAAGGATGTATGGGTATATGGAAGTACGCATCCTTGAGATCTAATGTCGTCATGTAGTCTTGGTGTTTGAGCAAGGGGATTAAGTCTTGAAGTGTCACCATGTGAAAGTGATCTGATTTGATGTAAAGATTTAGTGTTCTGAGAAGATCTAATATGGGTCTTAGAGTTTTGAACTTTTTGGGTATGAGAAAGTACATGGAGTAAACCCCTGTTCCTTTCTGATGATTGGGTACTAGTTCTATTGCATCTTTTTTCAACAACGCTTGGACCTCTAGCTGTAATAGATCCATGTGCTGTTTGGACATGTTGTGTGTTTTTGGAGGCACATTTGGTGGTAATTGTAGGAATTCTATGCAATAACCATGTTGGATGATGGCTAGGACCCACGAGTGTTATTTTCTCCCAATATTAGTAAAAATGTGTTAGTCTCCCCCCACTGGTGTTATGTGTTGGGGATTTGTTACACTGAAGTCACTGTTTGTTTTGAGGGGTCTTTGGACTTTGGAACTTCCCTCTAGTTTTAGGGAACTGTCCACCTCTGTGTTGTCCCCGAAAGCCTCCTCTCCAATACTAGCTCTAGTATGTGGGCCTGGTTTGTGAGGTTGAGGGTTCTGTGGTTTGGCCCCGAAACCCCCCTCTAAATTGTGTCTTCCTAAATGTGCCTCTGCTCTGTGGGGAGTAGTGTGTGCCCATGGCCTTGGCCGTATCTGTATCCTTTTTCAGCTTCTCGATAGCTGTGTCCACTTCCGGCCCAAACAACTGCTGTCCATTATAAGGCATATTAAGCACAGCCTGTTGGATTTCGGGCTTGAATCCTGAGGTGCGTAGCCATGCGTGTCTCCGAATTGTGACAGCTGTATTTACAGTTCTTGCAGCTGTGTCTGCTGCGTCCATTGCCGATCGTATCTGGTTATTCAAGATACTTTGGCCCTCTTCCACCACTTGTTGTGCACGCTTTTGGAATTCTTTAGGCAGATGTTCAATAAAGTGCTGCATTTCATCCCAGTGGGCTCTGTCATATCTTGACAGCAAAGCCTGTGAATTGGCAATGCGCCATTGATTGGCTGCCACTCTTTTCCCCGCTGCGTCGAACTTGCGACTTTCTTTGTCGGGTGGTGGTGCATCTCCGAAGGTGTGTTAATTTGCCCTTTTACGTGCTGCGCCTACTACTACTTAGTCAGGTGTCAGTTGCTGCGTGATGTACATAGGGTCTGTTGGGGGAGGCTTTTACTTTTTCTCCACCCTAGGAGTGATGGCCCTGCCTTTTACGGGTTCTTGAAATACTTGCTTTGCGTGTTTCAACATTCCCGGTAACATCAGAAGACTCTGGTACTGGCTATGTGTGGACGACAGAGTATTAAATAAAAAGTCATCTTCAATCGGTTCAGCGTGCAGTGTCACGTTGTGAAAAGCAGCTACTCTGGACACCACCTGTGTGTAAGCCGTACTGTCTTCAGGTGGTGATGGTCTTGCTGGATAACAGTCGGGACTATTATCTGACACAGGCGCATGATAAAGATCCCATGCATCTGGGTCATCTTGGCTCATCCCTGTGTGCGTTGGAGACTGCATTGTAGGTGGGGTAGCAATTGGTGATGGTTGCGGTGAGCGTTGTGGTGATAGTGGCGGAGTTAATTGTTTTGCCACCTTTGCATGTGGTTGTTTATCTTTATCTTGGAAAGCAAGTTTCCTTTTCATCCTTATAGGAGGGAGAGTTCTTATCTTCCCCGTCTCCCTTTGGATATGGAGCCTTCTCTGTGTATAATCTGGCTCCCCTGCTTCTAGCTCTTGTCCGAATTTATGGCTTTGCATTTGTGCGGAAAGCCCTTGTTCCTCGGTGAAGGAACTTGTTTTCGGCTCCGAAGCCAGATGCTTCGGTATCGAAACCTTTTCAACAGTCTTTTTCGGCTCCAAAGCCACTTTGAGTTTCGGTGTTCCGATCTCTCGGTGCAGACTCATCTTGGTGCCGGTATTTTGATGTCGAGATTGTTCTGAACCAGTGTCTCGGGCCGAGTCTGTTCTGTGCCGGTATCTCGACCGGAGTAGGATGACTTCGACACATGTGTGCCCTTTTCGGTGCAGATGGACGGTCACCGATTTTTCGGGTTAAGCCATGGCCTGCCGGCGGTGGCGTCCCCTGGGCTTTGATGATTTTTACGTGAGTTTTGGCCGGGGCTGTTTTACTCACGGTTTTCGGCATCTGTTCTGTTTCGGCCTCGTCCGATTCAGCAATGGAGAAGGTTTCTTCTTCCTCCAAGTCGTGGTGTCCTGACGGCGCAGACGCCATTTGAAACCTTCTTGCTCTCCGGTCCCTCAGCGTTTTCCTCGACCGAAATGCTCGACAGGCCTCACAGGTATCCTCTTTGTGTTCGGGAGACAAACACAAATTACAGACCAAATGTTGATCTGTGTAAGGATACTTGTTGTGGCATTCGGGGCAGAAGCGGAATGGGGTCCGTTCCATTAGTCTTGTAGACGCACGTGGTCGGGCCGACCAGGCCCCGCCGGGGAATCAAAACCCCGAAGGGCCACCGGAGCTCTTCCAAATTCGGTGTCGATCTGCGTTAACTAACCAGATACCGAACGCAAACAAATTTTCCGATGTCTAACTTTCCGAACCGAAACACGGAGCGAAGAGGAACACGTCCGAACCTGATGGCGGAAAGTAAACAATCTAAGATGCAGTCGACGCCCATGCGCAATGGAGCCGAAATGGGAGGAGTCCCTCGATCAGCTACACATGCCATCGAACATATATATATACATATATAAAAAAAAATCTATCCAATTCATATTCCTTCCATGTCACATTGTTTTACATTTTGGATTCATCAGATGAACAACAAAGTTGGAAGCACAGGTCCGGCTTTGTGTAAAAAAGCACAGAAAGAAAAGAACTGAAGTCAGCGCACAGGTGTGGCACCTATATGTGGTTCCACTGCATCCCCAAGGAGGTATGAGGTAATGGTGGAGTCAGATGATGCCACCTGTCAGCACATGGAAGCTACTGCCTTAACATTTCCACATTAAGACCGGCACCAGGTAAAATTACATATGTGAGGTTTGTGCAAATAAAGTTATGCATCAGAAAGAGGGGGTTTTCAAGGTCTAAGTACATTTTTGTAGCTTGTTTAGGAGTGGATGCATTGCTGTTTGAGCATGAAGGCCTGATCCTATATTGAAAGCAGGACACTTACGCATTCATGCTTTTCCCACTGCCGCTCAGCACGATGTACGGGGTCTTCTGTGCCTTCTGCTTTTCTTGTAACAATGCTACAGTGCCCAGGGGAGTGTCACTGGAGCTCATCTTCTTCAGGAGCTAAGGGTGGAAAATGGCACAAACAGTGTAACATTTTAGTCTCAATCAAAACACAAATGGAGCACACACATCATGGCCTTCACAACGGACAAAATGCAGCAGGAAACAAGTGCCACTAACAGTACTTGCCAAAAAAAACCTCTGTATCAGTTAGACAAAATGGAGTGCAACAACTGTGCCCTTACATTCAACCAATATTTAGTGCAGCTCTCAACATTCAGTCTCACACAAAATACAATGAAATCCTGCCTTATCTGCAAAGGACATAAAAGCTTAAGCGCAAATCAAATGGCTTTTTCAGCTATGAAATGCAACATCTATAAGCCTCCAATACAATTCAACCAGCTTGGGCACTTACATAGAGTGCAGCAACTTTCCATCTAAGCACATGCCGCCAATCCAGGGACAAATTCTGCAGTGCATTTTCTGTGTAAAATAAAAATGTTTGTCAAACTGGAGTGGTCTGCCTAAGATTCAAAAAGAGGTGGTGGATTTACTATTCACTTTAGAGAGAAAAAGAGTGACTAGGAGTAATCAAGGTCCAACACATGCACTCCCACGTTTATAATTATTAACAAAACAATGTGCCATTCCTAATCAGAGTTAGGGTTGGTACCAATTGTGTAACCTACCCTATCTTTGGCCGAATAGGGTAGAGAAAATATTGGAGCAAGAGCCCTCACTCACACTTAGGGGTGGCATGCTTCATCATTGGGCTAGCTTCTCGTTGAGCCAGTGCTGACATGCACAAAGGGCTCATGAAAAGGGACTCTATGCCGGAGATCTTTCCTCAAATTTACTGTGTGGGACTGGGAATCACCCCAGACATCCAGTTATAACTAGAAATGTAGATTTGTCAAATCAAATAATATTAAATTTAACTGGGGATCTCTTAAAACTACTTTATTCGAAGAGACCCTGTTAAAAATGAGATTTGGGAATATAAAAGGGAAATAATGTGCCCCTGGATTCCCCTAAGAGTTCGATATGTTTCCTGACTAGTGCGTTTCAAAGCATCACTAGCAATTCTTCAGGACCAAATCACTCAATCTATAGTTGGAGGGGCCCTATTCTGTTTCTATATACAGGGAGTGCAGAATTATTAGGCAAATGAGTATTTTGACCACATCATCCTCTTTATGCATGTTGTCTTACTCCAAGCTGTATAGGCTCGAAAGCCTACTACCAATTAAGCATATTAGGTGATGTGCATCTCTGTAATGAGAAGGGGTGTGGTCTAATGACATCAACACCCTATATCAGGTGTGCATAATTATTAGGCAACTTCCTTTCCTTTGGCAAAATGGGTCAAAAGAAGGACTTGACAGGCTCAGAAAAGTCAAAAATAGTGAGATATCTTGCAGAGGGATGCAGCACTCTTAAAATTGCAAAGCTTCTGAAGCGTGATCATCGAACAATCAAGAGTTTCATTCAAAATAGTCAACAGGGTCGCAAGAAGCGTGTGGAAAAACCAAGGCGCAAAATAACTGCCCATGAACTGAGAAAAGTCAAGTGTGCAGCTGCCACGATGCCACTTGCCACCAGTTTGGCCATATTTCAGAGCTGCAACATCACTGGAGTGCCCAAAAGCACAAGGTGTGCAATACTCAGAGACATGGCCAAGGTAAGAAAGGCGGAAAGACAACCACCACTGAACAAGACACACAAGCTGAAACGTCAAGACTGGGCCAAGAAATATCTCAAGACTGATTTTTCTAAGGTTTTATGGACTGATGAAATGAGAGTGAGTCTTGATGGGCCAGATGGATGGGCCCGTGGCTGGATTGGTAAAGGGCAGAGAGCTCCAGTCCGACTCAGACGCCAGCAAGGTGGAGGTGGAGTACTGGTTTGGGCTGGTATCATCAAAGATGAGCTTGTGGGGCCTTTTCGGGTTGAGGATGGAGTCAAGCTCAACTCCCAGTCCTACTGCCAGTTCCTGGAAGACACCTTCTTCAAGCAGTGGTACAGGAAGAAGTCTGCATCCTTCAAGAAAAACATGGTTTTCATGCAGGACAATGCTCCATCACACGCGTCCAAGTACTCCACAGCGTGGCTGGCAAGAAAGGGTATAAAAGAAGGAAATCTAATGACATGGCCTCCTTGTTCACCTGATCTGAACCCCATTGAGAACCTGTGGTCCATCATCAAATGTGAGATTTACAAGGAGGGAAAACAGTACACCTCTCTGAACAGTGTCTGGGAGGCTGAGGTTGCTGCTGCACGCAATGTTGATGGTGAACAGATCAAAACACTGACAGAATCCATGGATGGCAGGCTTTTGAGTGTCCTTGCAAAGAAAGGTGGCTATATTGGTCACTGATTTGTTTTTGTTTTGTTTTTGAATGTCAGAAATGTATATTTGTGAATGTTGAGATGTTATATTGGTTTCACTGGTAATAATAAATAATTGAAATGGGTATATATTTTTTTTTGTTAAGTTGCCTAATAATTATGCACAGTAATAGTCACCGGCACACACAGATATCCCCTAACATAGCTAAAACTAAAAACAAACTAAAAACTACTTCCAAAAATATTCAGCTTTGATATTAATGAGTTTTTTGGGTTCATTGAGAACATGGTTGTTGTTCAATAATAAAATTAATCCTCAAAAATACAACTTGCCTAATAATTCTGCACTCCCTGTAGTGACCCCAGTGATCATGTCATCATTTTTAGAAATTAGCATGATTTTATACCTATACAATGTGGGTGATCACCTAGGATGTGGCCTGAAACGAGTCAATAAAGGAACATGTTACTTACCCGGAAGCATCTATTTGTAGCGTGTAGTGCTGTGGATTCATATGCTTAGCAAACTCCTGCCTTCTGGTGTTGGGCTTAGACATTTGCAACTTGTTTTTCTTCTAAGAAGTCTGTTAAGTCACAAGGTATTGCAACACCTCCTATAGTCTGTATCGCGTATGTTTATCGGCTTCTTTGTTAGACTGTTTTTCAGCTGATCAGGTGAGCTTAGGATAGAAGCAGGATAGTGAAAGAAAGGATTCACCTGCAGATAATGTCAAGATAGTTTTTTTCTTTTAGTAGAGAGAAGTGTACGTCAGCCAGTAGCTTCTGGGGAGGAGGGTGGGTGCATATGAAACTACAGTACAACATTTCACTAATAGCTACTTACAGAGTAAGTGAACATTCCATTCATAGCATGTTTGCTGTAGGCGCATTTGCTTAGCACTGAATATAAAGCAGTGCTCCCTAAAAGTGATGGTTAGCTAGTGGTTTACGTCGATGTTTGAAAAAGAGTTTATAATACAGCTTGACTCACTCTAGCTTGTTGATCAGCTAAGACATCAACACAACAATGTTTTGTGACTGTATGTGGGTTATTCCATGTATCTGCTTTACAGATATATGCTAAAGGGATTACTAGAAAAGCCATGTGAGGTGAACAAGTGGAGGTGTGCCAAGACGTAGGTCCTGTGCTCCCCATGCCACTGGAATCAAGCTAGCCTGGCTGATGAAGGGTGATACCCTGAAACTGGTCCTAGGATGCTTGTTTCCAGTCCAGGGAGGACCTGGCTTGGCAGTTCGGGATGGACTGTTTCCATGGGGAACAGGGTCAAGACTGATTTGCATATGGCTGGGTCCAAACTGGAACGGCATGGGTAGCAAAAAAACGATGGATCCAGGCCCAGATCTCAGTACTGGGGGTGAATGTTTGACATTGTTCAGCATTCCGTCCATCACTTGTTCTTTTTGCATGAGCATGTGGAGTTACAGGTACAAATTGCTTAGCTTTGTGGTAGCAAGTTTGAATGCATCTTATTATCCATCTTGCGATTCCAGCTTTGGAGATAGGGGAAACCCTTATTTGGGTCTGAAAAGACAACTAAAAGCTGAGTTTTGGAAAGGGTTTTGTACTCTTGATGTAGACCAATAATGTTCTTTTAACATTGAGGGTGTGTAGAGCTCATTCTGCCACAGAATTGGTTTTGGAAAAGAATACCAGTGGCTCAATTGTTTGATTTGCGTGGAATGCAGAAACTAATTTAGGGTTTGTTCTAAGACAATTTTATCTGGATAGACTTGGAAGAAAGGTCCTGCTAGAGTAAGCGTTCGAAGTTTGTTTATTCGCCTAAGAGATTTGATAGCTACTAAGAATGCTACTTTCCATGTGAGGACTTGTAAATCACATGAATGTAGTGGTTCAAAAGGGGGATCCATTAGTCTAGTGAGAACAATATTGAGGTTCCAGACTGGTGCTGGTGATATGACGGGTGAAATGACTCTAGTGCTTCCATAAATGCTTTGGTTACTGGATGTTTAACAGCAATACATGTTGTCTGCTCTGCATGTATGCAGCAAGTGCTGCTAAGTGTAGTCTAATTAAGGTATACGCCACGCATGCTTGATTACAAACAAGGTCTTGCTCCGTTCGAGAAACCCGTTAGATTTGATTGTGCAGGCAGTAATGGAAAAAAACTCTTTCACTTGCCTGCATAGCAGGCTTGTGTGGTTGGCCTATGAGTTAGTTTTAAAATGGTCATTCATTCTTGTGGTCGATTGAGGTATCCTAATTCTAATAATTCAAGAGGCAGATCACTAGATTCAGTTGCTTGGGATTTAGATGTATGACCTTTCTCTGTTCCTGCATCAGACGAAGTGGCCAAAGTGGCAGTTTCTCGGTGGTATAACCAATAGTTGTAAGCATGGTAGTGAACCATGCTTCCTGCGCCCATGTTGGGGCTATTATGATTAAGGTGTGGGATGTTTGTGTGACCTTGTGAACCACATAAGGGATGAGTGGGAGAGACGGAAAAGCATAAGCAAATATCCCGACCAGTTGATCCACAGGGCACTGCCTTTGGATTGTGGGTGAGGAAACCTGGAGGTGAAGCATTGGCATTTCTCGTTCTGCTGTGTGTGCAAAAAGGTCTATCTTTGGGGTTCCCCAAAGTTGGATTTATGGGTGGAGCAGTGGTGTGTCGATCTTCACTCATGTACTTGCTGGTGCACTCTGCAAAGTCGTTGTCCACTTCCTGGTAGGTATTCTGCTAGGAGGTGGATTTTGTGATGTATGGTCCAGTGCGATATCAGCTCCGCTATGCGTGAGCGGTGTGGATGTCTCTCCCTGTTTTGAATGTAATACATTGAGGTCATATTGTCGGTACAAACTAGAACTTCTTTGAGCGGAAAATACTGCTGAAAAGCTTTGACAGCTAACTGAATCGCAAGAAGCTCTAGGTGATTGATGTGTAAGTATTTCTGAGTTGGAGACCACAGACCATTTATTGTGAGGTCCTGCATGTGCCCCGAAACCTGTAGGGATGCATCTGTCATAATAGTCATTTGCAGGTTCGGGCTTTGAAGGGCCAACCTGAAAATCTGTTGCTTTTCCACCACTGCAGAGAGCGATGGATTGCTGGCCCTATCAACACTAGATCTTGTACATGCCCTTCCGCAAAAGACCATTGTGACTGAAGACAGTGTTGAAGGGGGCGCATATGCAGCCTTGGGTGTGGCACTATGGAGATACATGATGCCGTAATTCCATCATTGTTTTGACTGTAACTTGACGGTGTGACTGGAAAAGAGGCAATGCTAACAAACGTTTGAACTCCTGCAGGACTGGGATAGGCTTTGGTTGCAACAGAGTCTATGGTTGCACCCGAGAAAGGCTGTACTTGTAAGGGTTGAATGTGAAATTTTGTTGCATATATCATGAAGCCTAATTTGTGTAGAATGTTGATTACGTTTTGAGTGTCTTGCAGACACTGCTGTTTGCTTTCATTTTTATCAGCCAGTCATGTAGATACGGCCCACTTGTGTGACCCCTTTCTGAGATGAGCTACTAAAACAGCGAGGCATTTTGAGTATACTCTTGGTGCAGTAGTTACTCTGAATGGAAACACCTTGAATTGGTAATGTGGCCACTTACTTGAAATCAGACGTAGAGGGGATCGACTGGCTGTTTAGAAAGTGGAAGCAGGTGTCTCTGATTTCTATGGCTATCATGAAGTCTCCGCGCTGTAGCAATCATATTACTTCTTGGAGTGTTACCATATGAAAATGCTGTGACAGGATTTCCTTGTTGAGTGGCCTCTGGTCTAGAATAGCCCTAAAAGTTACCTACTTTTTTGGAATGAGGAAGTAAAGTGAGTACACCTGTGTCCTTGATGTTGTTTTGGGGCCTTTGTAGGAGTGACAAGTGTTCCAGTGACAATGTTTGTGTACACGGTGGTATAGTGTGTGGGGTAGCTGTCAGTTCTAGACAGTACCCATCTTTTATCATGGAAAGGACCCACTGATTTGTTGCAGTTTGTGCCCAGTCTTTGTGATAGTGCTGCAGCCGGCCCCTTTTTGGTGTTTTAAGTGTGTTGGTGGGGGGTCAGGAGGGGGGGGAAGCTTTGAGAGTCACTGCTTAGTGGGAGTGGTTCCTTTGGAGGTGGATCCACAACCCCGTCCTCTATTGTTCTAGTACTGTGAGCTACAGTATGCTCCTCTGGTGTATTGGGACTGATCGGAACCTTCTGCTACGGCGCAGTCATTGTGTCTGTGGAGGTGCTTGTTTTAAATGCCCCTCTATTGTGCCCTCTATGAAAGGATCCTCTATGTTGGTAGTGCATCCATGGCCATGGCAGTGTCAGTCTCCTTTATTTTTTGCAGCATCTCATCTACTTGTGGTCCGAATAGATGTTCACCATCAAATGTTAAGTTTAATAGATGCTGCTGGACATCAGGCTGAATACCAGAGACTCTAAGCCATGCGTGGCGCCTGATGACGACACCGGTATTAACCTCCCTTGCACTTGTATTTGCTGTGTGCAGTGCACATTGGATGGTGGCATTAGAAATAATTTTGCCTTCCTCCACTAGTTCTGCCCCTCTTTGCCGGTACTGGTCTGAGGGATGCTGGTGTACTTCATGTATCTCAACCCATTGGCCTCTGTTGTATCTTGAGGAGACCTACAGAATTTGAGATTCTGAGATGGTTGGCTGCCTGTGCAGCCACACGTTTTCCTGCCACATCATACTTGTTACTCTTCTCATCAGTGGTGGGGGAGCATCTCCAGTCTGTTTCAAACTGTTTTCTGACAGTATGACCACCAAAGATTCTGGTGGAACATGGCCTTTGATGTATATTTGATCAGCAGGGGAGGGCTTATATGACTTGTCTACCATAGCGGTTAGGAGTCTGTGTTCTACAGATTGCTAAGAGATTTCTTCTATGGGATTAAACATACCTTTTATGATAGAAATAACTTTAGTGTTCATTTAAACAGCTTAATATTTCCACTAAAAAGTCATCCTCATCCTCTATTGTATGCATCTCTACTTTATGGTAGTGTGCAGCTCTACGCAGGATCACATGGTAAGTAGATGTGCCATCTGGCGGTGAGTGGTACTGACTGGGATCAGTGTCATCAACTGGGTCTATGTTGTAATATTCCCAGGCTTCATCAACATTCTGTGGATCACCCTGTGGATTAGGAGAGTATGGTGCCTCATAGGGGGTCAATATTATCCACTGTGCTGCGGTCCCTGACAGATGATGGTTTGGGGGAAGCCCGTGGTTAGTTGCAAGGGGAGTGTTGAGGTGATGGTGGATGAACTGGTGGTGCAGCAGATGCTGGTAGTATGGGAATGACAGGTGGTGGAGAAGATAGAAGAAGTGGTGTAGTAGTAGGTGGAGATTGAGGAAACAGTATGGGGCTAGTGCCTCTGTCTTTGCCTTTCTTTTGTGGGTTGTCGGGTGGTTCTGGGCCCATTATCTCCTCTACAAAAGTCTTCTTCCTTTTAGGGAGCTTGTATGTTGGTGGGAGAGGTCGTTTTGCAACTACCCTTCCAGTATCTGGATTGATTAACTAAGCTTTTTGTTTGGTGTTGAGTTATTCTTGCAGTTTTACAGGTATCCGCTCAAAAGGTCACTGTGTCGCTTCCAACGGTGTTTATGCTGTTTTGGGCACCAAGAGTACTTTCGGTGTTGACGGTTTAAGCATCAAGGGCATTGTCGGCACCAATGGTTAATAGTAGCCTTCGAAGTTGAGGGTGTTTTTGGTTCCGAAGGTGTTATTTTCAGGTTCAATGCCTTTTGGTGCTTTTCTGGTGTTGAAGCTTGCGTTTGACGTTGGCACTGAGGCTGGCTTCTACTTTGGGGTGGTCAGTGCCTTTGGCTTTTCAATACCTTTCAGTGCCTGCTTAGGCGGAGGCACATGTGTCTGCTGCTTTGACTGTTTACTGATAACAAACACACAGCCTTGGAAAAGGAAGAAAATGGAAAGCTCATGCAAATTTCAAAGCGCCTATCAGTGGAAATACGAGAGGTTCTTTAAAAGATGCCCTCACGCGCAATTTTCAAAGAACCTCGCATATTTCCACTGATAGGTGTTCTGAAATTTGAATGAGCATCACATTTTCCTCCTTTAACCAGGCTGTATTTGTGTTCTATAGAGATAAGGGACAAAAGAAAAGGAGAAGTACCTCTTTCCCCTTTTTTTCTGTCCCTACACATTTACAGATAACTCCATGGCCCGAGGGCAGTGGGGTTGCATGAGCCATTGTTGATGGTTTTGTGCAGGTCTGTACGGCTTTCGCTGGAGTACTCACAGGCCCTTTGGTTGGTGACTGCTCACAGCCAGAGGTTTAGCCGCTGCTGGTGAGTAGTAAGGGGATGTCCATAGGCAAGTCTTGTGCTTCTGCAGCCTCAAAGTCCTCTTCCGGGTGAAACTCAAGTGACAGCTCGCCAAAGATATCAGGCACATCTTCTGCTCAGTGCGCTTGAGTGGTGGAATGGGCCCAGCACCAATCCCTTCACTGCCGAAGAGTCTTTCTAGATCGGAAGTCCAGGCAAGCTTCACACGACGCCACGTTGTAATCCCAGGACAGGCAGAGGTTACAGACCGAGGCCTGGAGTACTTGGCGTGGCACTTGGGGCAGAAACTGAAGGGAGTCTTTTCCATCATTCTGTGACATCGAGTTACATCAGCCTCTACTGTTTGACAACAAAGATGGGTTTTTCACCTGAATACACAACACTGGAATATATTATATATATATATATATATATATATATATATATATATATATATATATATATATATATATATAATGTCACTTACCCAGTGTACATCTGTTCGTGGAATGTAGTGCTGCAGATTCACATGCTGTGCATATATCACCATCTAGTGTTGGGCTTGGAGTGTAACAAATTGTTTTTCTTCAAAGAAGATTTTTTTGAGTCATGAGAATGAGTGACTCCTCCTCTCAGTGACAGTGCGCATAGGCATTGACTCCTTTGTTAGATTGTTTTCCCTTAGGAGGATGAAGTAAGGAGAGAAGAATTGTGTATGTGCAAATATATATAGAAAGTGAAGAAAATGTCCATGCAATGTATATACATATATACACAATAAAGTACTACAATGGCTACAGCCTTCCGGGGAGGAGGAAGGGCGCATGGGAATCTGCAGCACTACATGCCAGGAACAGATGTACACTGGGTAAGTGACATTTTCCATTTGATGGCATGTGTAGCTGCAGATACACATGCTGTGCATAGACTGAAAAGCAGTTCTTCTCCCAAGTAAGCGGTGGTTAGCCTTTAGGAGTTGAAGTACTTTGAAATAGTGTTCTAAGCACTGATTGACGAACATTTGCTTGTTGTCGAGATAACACATCTGCACAGTAGTGTTAAGTAAATGTGTGTGGTGTGGACCATGTGGCTGCCTTGCATATGTCTGCCATTGGTATATTTCCTAAGAATGCCACTGAAGCACCTTTCTTACTAGCAGAATTTGCATTAGGAGTTACTAATATTTGCCGTTTAGCTTTAAGAAAGCAAGTTTGAATACACTTTACTATCCATCTAGCTAATCCTTGCTTGGAAATAGGATTACCTTTATGAGGTTGTTGGAAAGCGACAAAACGTTGTGTAGATTTTCTAAAGTCTTTTGTTCTGTCTACATAACACATTAGAGCTCTTTTGACATCAAGAGTGTGGAGAGCTCTTTCAGCAACTGAATCTGGCTGTGGAAAGAAGACTACCAATTCCACTGACTGATTAATGTGAAATGGTGAAACCACTTTGGTTTGAAATTTTGGATTTGTCCTAAGTACTATTTTGTGTTTGTATTTTTGGAAGAAGGGTTCTTCTAAAGTGAATGCTTGAATTTCACCCACTCTTCGTAAGGAAGTAATTGCTACAAGGAAAGCAACCTTCCATGAGAGAAACCGAAGAGAGCAAGAATGCATGGGTTCAAATGGTGGTCCCATAAGTCTTGTGAGCACAATGTTAAGGTTCCAGGCAGGAGCTGGTGGAGCTGTAGGTGGAATAACTCTTAAGCCCTTCCATAAAAGCTTTTATGACAGGAATTCTAAACAGATAGGTATGTAGTCTGTTTTGGAGGTAGACTGATATTGCTGTTAAATGAATTTTAATAGATGAATAGGCAAGATTTGCTTTCTGTAAATGAAGCAAATAACATACAATATCGTGCACTGATGCTTTAAGTGGATCAGTGTTTTTAGGATGGCAGTAATATACAAACGTTTCCATTTATTTGGGTGGTCTGGTTGTAGGTTTACATGCTTGTTTTAGAATGTCCATACATTCTGATGGAAGCTGTAGGTATCCAAATTCTATGACCTCAGTAGCCAACTAGCCGGGTTGAGCATACTGGGATTGGGATGCCTGATTTGACCCTTGTTTTGAGTCAATAGGTCTGGTCTGTTTGGGAGCTTGTGATGTGGTACTATTGACAGATCCAACAGTGTTGTGTACTAGTGTTGACGTGCCCAAGTGGGAGCTATGAGTACCATAGTGAGGGAAGTGTGAAGCATCTTGTTGGCCAGAAACTGAATTAACAGGAGAGGGGGGAAATCGTAAGCAAATACCCCTGACCAATTGATCCATAGGGCACTGCCCTTGGATTGAGGGTGTGGGTATCTGGATGCAAAGTTTTGGCATTTTGTGTTTTCGCTTGTTGCGAAAAGGTCTATGTTTGGTGTTCCCCACATCTGAAAGTAATGTTGAATTACTTGTGAGTGAATCTCCCATTCATGTATTTGTTGCTGTGCCCTGCTTAAGTGGTCCGATAGCTGGTTGTGTATCCTTGGGATGTACTTCGCTAGCAGATGAATGTGACTGTGAACTGCCCATTTTCAAATTGTTTGTGCTAGAAGGGACAATTGGGATGAGTGCCCCCCTGTTTTTGTAGATAATACATTGTTGTCATGTTGTCTGTCCTGTGTTGTGTATGATCTAGGTTGGAATGCTTTGATGGCTAAAAACACTGCCAGCAATTCCAAGTGGTTTATGTGGTAAGTTTGCTGGATTGAGTCCCAATCCCCCTGTATTGTAAGATTGTTGAGATGTGCTTCCCAACCTGTCATGGATGCATCTGTTGTGATTATGGGCCATGGCACAGGGTCCTGAAATGGCCACCCTTTTGATAAGTTGGTGTGATGCCACCATTGCAGAGATTTGTAAGTCTGGCGGTCCAAGAAAACTAGATCCTGTAGTTGACCCTGTGGCTGAGACCATCGTTGCGAGAGTCACTGTTGCAATGGTCTCATGTTTAGATGCGGAATTGGCACTATTGCTATGCATGATGCCATCATTGCTAATAGCCTCATGACAAACATTACTGTGTAAGGTTGACTGACCTGCAATTGGGAAATGAGTGTGAAACACTTGTATTTGTTGTGGATTTTGGTAGGCTAATGCTTACTGAGTGTTCAGAATTGCTTCTAGCTAAGGTTGAATTTGTGCTGGCTGAAGGTGAGATTTATGGTAATTGATTGTGAACCCTAAGTTGTGTAGGGTATCTCTTGTGTATTGTGTGCACTGTTGATATTTTAGAATGGTGCTGGCTTTTATTAACCAGTCGTCTAGATAAGGGAAGACATGTATGTGCTACCTTCGGAGGTATGCTGCGACTACAGCTAGACATTTTGGGAATACTCTTGGTGCTGCTGTTACCCCCAAAGGGTAGTACTTTGAACTGATAGTGCTTGCCTGCTATTACAAACCTTAGATACTTTCGGTGAGCTGGGTGTATAGGAATGTGGAAGTAGGCGTCCTTTAGGTCTAATGCTGTCATGTAATCTTGTTTTTGTAACAAGGGAATGAAATCCTGTTGAGTAAGCGTATGAAAATGCTCTGACAGGATATATTGATTTAGAGGCCTGAGATCGAGAATGGGTCTGAGTACAACCTTTTTTTGGTATGAGGAAGTATAGAGAATATACTCCAGTCCCTCGCTGACTGATGGGAACTATTTATATTGCCTCTTTTAGAAGTAGAGATTTTACCTCTTCTTTCAGCAGAGCAGTGTGTTCGAGAGAGAGCCTGTGAAAACGGGTGGAATGTTTGGTGAAGTAGAGATGAGTTATAGGCAATAACCATTGCGGATAATTGACAGTACCCATTGATCTGTTGTAATGAGAGTGCCAGTGAAAATGGAAATGTTGCAGTCTTCCTCCCACAGGAAATGTATGTTGCTGTAGAATGGATGGGAAGTCATTGTTTTGAAGAGGGAGAAGCACCCTTTGATGCAGGAATTTACCTCTGGACCTGAAATTGTGTCCTCTGTAAGAACCCCCGAAAGACCCCCTAGTGTAATACTGCTGTCCCTGTTTTGAGTAGGATGTGGAAGCTTCTGTAGTTTGTGATTTAAATCCTCCTCAAAATTGAGGTTTACGAAAGGAGCCCCGAAATGGTGTAGTATAAAGGGCTCCTGTGGCCTTTGCTGTTTGAGTCCTTTTTGAGCTTATCAATGGTTGTGTCCACCTCTGGTCCAAAAAGCTGCTGTTTATTGAACGGCATACTAAATACTGCCTGCTGTATCTCAGGTTTAAATCCTGAGGACCTTAATCAAGCATGTTGCCTGATGGTAATGCTGGTGTTTATTCCTCTAGCTGCAGTATCAGCTACATCTAGAGCAGACCTAATTTGGTTGTTTGCGATAGCTTGTCCTTCCTCCACTATTTGATGCGCTCTTTTTTGTGTGTTCTTTGGGGATATATTGTAAGAATTCTTGCTTCTCATCCCAATGTGCCCTGTCACACCTAGCTAAAAGGGCTTGGGAATTAGCAATACGCCATTGATTGGCTGCTTGTGTTGTTATCCTTTTACCTGCCACATCAAATTTGCGACTCTGTCAGGGGGAGGAGTATCCCCAGAGGACTGGCTGTTCGCACACTTCCTGGCTGCACTGCCTACAATGAAGTCTGGTGGTAACTGTTGAGAAATATAAATTGGGTCTATTGGTGCAGGCTTATATTTTTTTTTTATCAATCCTGGGTGTTAAAACTCTAGCTTTAACAGCATACCGGGGAGCATTGGTAAACACTGGTACTGCTTGTGAGTTGAGGATAGGGTGTTGAAAAGGAAATCCTCCTCTAATAGTTCAGCATGCATTTGCACCCCATGATATGCGGCTGCCCTCGAGATAATCTGACTGTACGCTGTAGTATCCTCGGGTGGAGATGGTCTTGCAGGATACAAATCAGGATTGTTAGGTGGGATTGGATCGGAGTCATACATATCCCCACGGATCTCTGGTATAACTAGTATCACCTCTATCTTTGTCCTGTGAGGAAGTATGAGTGTGTGGGTGAAGGTGGTGGAGTAAGAGGTTGTGGAGAAAAGGAAATTAGAGGCGAATGAGGTGGAGAACGCTCAACAGTTTTAGGCTTTTTCTTTTTTTGTAAATTTTCACCGGTGACTGGGCAGTATCCAGAGTTACCTGGAATGCTAACTCCCTTTTAGTAAGCGCAGGCGGCGAAGCAATTTTTCCAATCTCTTTCTGGATTCGATTTCTCCTGTTTATTGTCTATAACCTCCAGAATGGGCTGAATGTCTGATTCATCACCTTGTTGTTCTAAAACATGTTTTGTGCCTTTAAAATAATTTTCTGTAAGTTTCCTGGCAGCATGCTTCATTCGAGTCGAAAGTCCAGTTTCCTCTGTATAGGAAGATGTTTTCTGCTCCGAAGGTGGACACCGATGTTTCAACTCCGAAGCGGAGCAAGGTTGTTTTGGCTCCGACGTAGCAGGATGCCAACTCAGATTGGAGGTGGAAGCCTGTATCTTTCGGCTCGACCCCGACACCGAAGCAGGTGTGGTAGCCTGTTGGGGGACTGCCTTGGCCTTTTTCTGAACCGAACCCATGGGTCGGTAGACGATTGTTTGTTTTCAGGTGGAACCATGGCTAAGAAGCAGTGGTGCACCCAAGGCCTTGCATGTTTGTTTTTTTTACTTGCTGGGGTTGGGGCTGGTGTACTCAAGTACTGCGCCGCAGATATTGCTTGGCTGTCCTCATCCGAATCTCACTCGGAGTCCGAATCTGGAATGGCTACTGCTGTTTGCGCCTGTTCTTCACCAAGAATGTCGGTGGTGGGCTCGGTGAATTGTGACACCATCTCCAATCGTTTTGCTCTTCCATCACGTAACATTTTCTTCGAACGAAAAGACCAACACGTCTCACAATTTTCTTCCCCATGGTCCAGAGAAAGGCAGAGATTACACACTAAATGCTGGTCGGTGTATGGAAACTTGGCGTGGCACCAAGGACAGAATTGGAATGAGTCTGATCCATAAGCCTATGCCGCAGTAGGCCCAAAGAGGACCGAAAAGGGTGTGGGCACCCAAAATGGCGTTTAACTGATCCCAACGGTATGATCTTATTGAGTGCAGTAGGAAACCGCGTTCAAAACTATACTGACTTTAAGAGAAAGGATGGAAAGTTCAGAGAAGTAGCAAACCGGAAATCCCGGAGCAAGATGGAACACGTCCGAGCCAGACGGCAGAACGAAAACAATCTAACAAAGGAGTTGATGCTCATGCGCACTATCACCGAGAGGAGGAGTTACTCGATGCCGTGACTAAAAAAAACTTCTTCGAACAAAAACAACTTGTAACATTACGAGCCCAACACTAGATGGTGATATATGCACAGCATGTGTATCTGCAGCTACACATGCCATTGAACCTATATATATATATATATATATATAGATATATATAAAATGTCACTTACCCAGTGTACATCTGTTTGTGGCATGAGACGCTGCAGATTCACATGCTGTGCATTATCCTGCCATCTAGTGTTGGGCTCGGAGTGTTACAATTTTATGCAACTAAAAACGGCTACCGGGGAGGTGGGAGGGCGCATGTGAATCTGCAGCGTCTCATGCCACGAACAGATGTACACTGGGTAAGTGACATTTTCCGTTCGGTGGCATGTGTAGCTGCAGATACACATGCTGTGCATAGACTACAAAGCAGTAATCTCCCCAAAATCAGTGGTTTAGCCTGTAGGAGTTGAATTTGTCTGAAATAATGTTCTTAATACAGCCTGTCCTACTGTGGCTTGTTGTGTTGCTAACACATCTACACAGTAATGCTTAGTAAATGTATGAGGCGTAGACCAGGTGGCTGCCTTACAAATTTCTGTCATTGGTATATTCCCAAGAAAAGCCATTGTGGCGCCTTTTTTCTAGTGGAATGTGCTCTTGGTGTAATAGGTAATTCTCTTTTTGCTTTAATGTAGCAAGTTTGAATGCATTTAACTATCCATCTGGCAATGCCTTGTTTGGATATAGGGTTACCTGCATGAGGTTTTTGGAAAGCCACAAACAATTGTTTTGTTTTACGAAATTGTTTTGTTCTGTCAATGTAATACATTAGTGCTCTTTTTATGTCTAATGTGTGCAAGGCCCTTTCAGCTACTGAGTCTGGTTGTGGAAAGAAAAGACAGGGAGTTCCACAGTTTGGTTTAGATGGAATGGTGATATGACCTTCGGTAAGAATTTTGGATTTGTACGGAGAACCACTTTATGTTTATGTATTTGTATAAAGGGTTCTTGAATAGTAAACGCTTGCATTTCACTCACTCGAAGTGATGTGATAGCTATTAGAAAGGCTACTTTCCAAGTCAGATATTGGATTTGACAAGAATGCATGGGTTCGAATGGTGGGCCCATGAGTCGTGTTAATACAATATTAAGGTTCCACGAAGGTACTGGTGGTGTCCTTGGGGGTATGATTCTTTTTAGTCCCTCCATAAATGCTTTAATGACTGTAATTCTAAAAAGTGATTGTAGGAAGTTGGCTCTGTATGTGCTATTTCAAAGTAAGGAATAGCATGCACAGAGTCCAAGGGTTCCCCTTAGAGGTAAAATAGTGGTAAAAATAGATAATACTAATGCTCTATTTTGTGGTAGTGTGGTCGAGCAGTAGGCTTATCCAAGGAGTAGTGTTAAGCATTTGTTGTACATACACATAGACAATAAATGAGGTCCACACACTCAGAGACAAATCCAGCCAATAGGTTTTTGTATAGAAAAATATCTTTTCTTAGTTTATTTTAAGAACCACAGGTTCAAATTCTACATGTAATATCTCATTCGAAAGGTATTGCAGGTAAGTACTTTAGGAACTTCAAATCATCAAAATTGCATGTATACTTTTCAAGTTATTGACAAATAGCTGTTTTAAAAGTGGACACTTAGTGCAATTTTCACAGTTCCTAGGGGAGGTAAGTATTGGTTAGGTTAACCAGGTAAGTAAGACACTTACAGGGCTTAGTTCTTGGTCCAAGGTAGCCCACCGTTGGGGGTTCAGAGCAACCCCAAAGTCACCACACCAGCAGCGCAGGGCCGGCCAGGTGCAGAGTTCAAAGTGGTGCCCAAAACGCATAGGCTAGAATGGAGAGAAGGGGGTGCCCCGGTTCCGGTCTGCTTGCAGGTAAGTACCCGCGTCTTCGGAGGGCAGACCAGGGGGGTTTTGTAGGGCACCGGGGGGGACACAAGTCCACACAGAAATTTCACCCTCAGCAGCACGGGGGCGGCCGGGTGCAGTGTAGAAACAAGCGTCGGGTTTGTAATGTTAGTCTATGAGAGATCTCGGGATCTCTTCAGCGCTGCAGGCAGGCAAGGGGGGGATTCCTCGGGGAAACCTCCACTTGGGCAAGGGCGAGGGACTCCTGGGGGTCACTTCTCCAGTGAAAGTCCGGTCCTTCAGGTCCTGGGGGCTGCGGGTGCAGGGTCTCTCCCAGGCGTCGGGACTTTAGGTTCAAAGAGTCGCGGTCAGGGGAAGCCTCGGGATTCCCTCTGCAGGCGGCGCTGTGGGGGCTCAGGGGGGACAGGTTTTGGTACTCACAGTATCAGAGTAGTCCTGGGGTCCCTCCTGAGGTGTTGGATCGCCACCAGCCGAGTCGGGGTCGCCGGGTGCAGTGTTGCAAGTCTCACGCTTCTTGCGGGGAGCTTGCAGGGTTCTTTAAAGCTGCTGGAAACAAAGTTGCAGCTTTTCTTGGAGCAGGTCCGCTGTCCTCGGGAGTTTCTTGTCTTTTCGAAGCAGGGGCAGTCCTCAGAGGATGTCGAGGTCGCTGGTCCCTTCGGAAGGCGTCGCTGGAGCAGGATCTTTGGAAGGCAGGAGACAGGCCGGTGAGTTTCTGGAGCCAAGGCAGTTGTCGTCTTCTGGTCTTCCGCTGCAGGGGTTTTCAGCTGGGCAGTCCTTCTTCTTGTTGCAGGAATCTAATTTTCTAGGGTTCAGGGTAGCCCTTAAATACTAAATTTAAGGGCGTGTTTAGGTCTGGGGGGTTAGTAGCCAATGGCTACTAGCCCTGAGGGTGGGTACACCCTCTTTGTGCCTCCTCCCAAGGGGAGGGGGTCACAATCCTAACCCTATTGGGGGAATCCTCCATCTGCAAGATGGAGGATTTCTAAAAGTCAGAGTCACCTCAGCTCAGGACACCTTAGGGGCTGTCCTGACTGGCCAGTGACTCCTCCTTGTTTTTCTCATTATTTTCTCCGGCCTTGCCGCCAAAAGTGGGGCCTGGCCGGAGGGGGCGGGCAACTCCACTAGCTGGAGTGTCCTGCTGGGTTGGCACAAAGGAGGTGAGCCTTTGAGGCTCACCGCCAGGTGTGACAATTCCTGCCTGGGAGAGGTGTTAGCATCTCCACCCAGTGCAGGCTTTGTTACTGGCCTCAGAGTGACAAAGGCACTCTCCCCATGGGGCCAGCAACATGTCTCGGTTTGTGGCAGGCTGCTAAAACTAGTCAGCCTACACAGATAGTCGGTCAAGTTTCAGGGGGCACCTCTAAGGTGCCCTCTGTGGTGTATTTTACAATAAAATGTACACTGGCATCAGTGTGCATTTATTGTGCTGAGAAGTTTGATACCAAACTTCCCAGTTTTCAGTGTAGCCATTATGGTGCTGTGGAGTTCGTGTTTGACAGACTCCCAGACCATATACTCTTATGGCTACCCTGCACTTACAATGTCTAAGGTTTTGTTTAGACACTGTAGGGGTACCATGCTCATGCACTGGTACCCTCACCTATGGTATAGTGCACCCTGCCTTAGGGCTGTAAGGCCTGCTAGAGGGGTGTCTTACCTATACTGCATAGGCAGTGAGAGGCTGGCATGGCACCCTGAGGGGAGTGCCATGTCGACTTACTCGTTTTGTCCTCACTAGCACACACAAGCTGGCAAGCAGTGTGTCTGTGCTGAGTGAGAGGTCTCCAGGGTGGCATAAGACATGCTGCAGCCCTTAGAGACCTTCTCTGGCATCAGGGCCCTTGGTACCAGAAGTACCAGTTACAAGGGACTTATCTGGATGCCAGGGTCTGCCAATTGTGGATACAAAAGTACAGGTTAGGGAAAGAACACTGGTGCTGGGGCCTGGTTAGCAGGCCTCAGCACACTTTCAATTGTAAACATAGCATCAGCGAAGGCAAAAAGTCAGGGGGCAACCATGCCAAGGAGGCATTTCCTTACACAACCCCCCCCCAAACGAAAGAGGATGAGACTAACCTTTCCCAAGAGAGTCTTCATTTTCTAAGTGGAAGAACCTGGAAAGGCCATCTGCATTGGCATGGGCAGTCCCAGGTCTGTGTTCCACTATAAAGTCCATTCCCTGTAGGGAGATGGACCACCTCAACAGTTTAGGATTTTCACCTTTCATTTGCATCAGCCATTTGAGAGGTCTGTGGTCAGTTTGAACTAGGAAGTGAGTCCCAAAGAGGTATGGTCTCAGCTTCTTCAGGGACCAAACCACAGCAAAGGCCTCCCTCTCAATGGCACTCCAACGCTGCTCCCTGGGGAGTAACCTCCTGCTAATGAAAGCAACAGGCTGGTCAAGGCCATCATCATTTGTTTGGGACAAAACTGCCCCTATCCCATGTTCAGAGGCATCAGTCTGCACAATGAACTGCTTAGAATAATCTGGAGCTTTGAGAACTGGTGCTGAGCACATTGCCTGTTTCAGGGTGTCAAAGGCCTGTTGGCAGTCCACAGTCCAGTTTACTTTCTTGGGCATTTTCTTGGAGGTGAGTTCAGTGAGGGCTGTCACAATGGATCCATATCCCTTCACAAACCTCCTGTAATACCCAGTCAAGCCAAGGAATGCCCTGACTTGAGTCTGGGTTTTTGGAGCTACCCAGTCCAGAATAGTCTGGATCTTGGGTTGGAGTGGCTGAACTTGGCCTCCACCTACAAGGTGTCCCAAGTAAACCACAGTTCCCTGCCCTATCTGGCATTTGGATGCCTTGATAGAGAGGCCTGCAGATTGCAGAGCCTTCAAAACCTTCCTCAGGTGGACCAGGTGATCCTGCCAGGTGGAGCTAAAGACAGCAATATCATCAAGATAAGCTGTGCTAAAGGACTCCAAGCCAGCAAGGACTTGATTCACCAACCTTTGGAAGGTGGCAGGGGCATTCTTTAAACCAAAGGGCATAACAGTAAACTGATAATGCCCATCAGGTGTGGAGAATGCTGTCTTTTCTTTTGCTCCAGGTGCCATTTTTATTTGCCAGTACCCTGCTGTCAAGTCAAAGGTACTTAGAAATTTGGCAGCACCTAATTTATCAATGAGCTCATCAGCTCTTGGAATTGGATGAGCATCTGTCTTGGTGACAGAATTGAGCCCTCTGTAGTCCACACAAAACCTCATCTCTTTCTTTCCATCTTTGGTGTGAGGTTTGGGGACTAAGACCACTGGGCTAGCCCAGGGGCTGTCAGAGCGCTCAATTACTCCCAATTCCAGCATCTTGTGGACTTCCACCTTGATGCTTTCTTTAACATGGTCAGATTGTCTAAAGATTTTGTTCTTGACAGGCATGCTGTCTCCTGTGTCCACATCATGGGTACACAGGTGTGTCTGACCAGGGGTTAAGGAGAAGAGTTCAGGAAACTGTTGTAGGACTCTCCTACAATCAGCTTGCTGTTGGCCAGAGAGGGTGTCTGAGTAGATCACTCCATCTACTGTACCATCTTTTGGGTCTGATGACAGAAGATCAGGGAGAGGTTCACTCTCTGCCTCCTGATCCTCATCTGTTACCATCAACAGATTGACATCAGCCCTGTCGTGGAAGAGCTTAAGGCGGTTTACATGGATCACCCTCTTGGGGCTCCTGCTTGTGCCCAGGTCCACCAAGTAGGTGACCTGACTCTTCCTCTCTAGTACTGGGTAAGGGCCACTCCATTTGTCCTGGAGTGCCCTGGGAGCCACAGGCTCCAGAACCCAGACTTTCTGCCCTGGTTGGAACTCAACCAGTGCAGCCTTTTGGTCATACCAAAACTTCTGGAGCTGTTGGCTGGCCTCAAGGTTTTTGGTTGCCTTTTCCATGTACTCTGCCATTCTAGAGCGAAGGCCAAGTACATAGTCCACTATGTCTTGTTTTGGCTCATGGAGAGGTCTCTCCCAGCCTTCTTTAACAAGGGCAAGTGGTCCCCTTACAGGATGACCAAACAGAAGTTCAAAGGGTGAGAATCCTACTCCCTTCTGTGGCACCTCTCTGTAAGCGAAAAGCAGACATGGCAAGAGGACATCCCATCTCCTTTTGAGTTTTTCTGGGAGCCCCATGATCATGCCTTTTAATGTCTTGTTGAATCTCTCAACCAAGCCATTAGTTTGTGGATGGTATGGTGTAGTGAATTTATAAGTCACTCCACACTCATTCCACATGTGCTTTAGGTATGCTGACATGAAGTTGGTACCTCTGTCAGACACCACCTCCTTAGGGAAACCCACTCTGGTAAAGATACCAATGAGGGCCTTGGCTACTGCAGGGGCAGTAGTCGACCTAAGGGGAATAGCTTCAGGATACCTGGTAGCATGATCCACTACTACCAGGATATACATATTTCCTGAGGCTGTGGGAGGTTCTAGTGGACCAACTATGTCCACACCCACTCTTTCAAAGGGAACCCCCACCACTGGAAGTGGAATGAGGGGGGCCTTTGGATGCCCACCTGTCTTACCACTGGCTTGACAGGTGGGGCAGGAGAGGCAAAACTCCTTAACCATGTTGGACATATTGGGCCAGTAGAAGTGGTTGACTAACCTCTCCCACGTCTTGGTTTGTCCCAAATGTCCAGCAAGGGGAATGTCATGGGCCAATGTTAGGATGAACTTCCTGAACAGCTGAGGCACTACCACTCTCCTAGTGGCACCAGGTTTGGGGTCTCTGGCCTCAGTGTACAGGAGTCCATCTTCCCAATAGACCCTATGTGTTCCATTTTTCTTGCCTTTGGACTCTTCAGCAGCTTGCTGCCTAAGGCCTTCAAGAGAGGGACAGGTTTCTTGTCCCTTACACAGCTCCTCCCTTGAGGGTCCCCCTGGGCCTAAGAGCTCAACCTGGTAAGGTTCAAGCTCCAAAGGCTCAGGTCCCTCAGAGGGCAGAACTTCTTCCTGAGAAGAGAGGTTCCCTTTCTTTTGCTGTGTTGCAGTTGGTTTCCCAACTGACTTTCCTGTTCTCTTGGTAGGCTGGGCCATTCTTCCAGACTCCAGCTCTACTTGTTCACCCTGTGCCTTGCACTGTGCTCTTGTTTTCACACACACCAGTTCAGGGATACCCAGCATTGCTGCATGGGTTTTTAGTTCTACCTCAGCCCATGCTGAGGACTCCAGGTCATTTCCAAGCAGACAGTCCACTGGGATATTTGAGGAGACCACCACCTGTTTCAGGCCATTGACCCCTCCCCATTCTAAAGTAACCATTGCCATGGGATGTACTTTTCTCTGATTGTCAGCGTTGGTGACTGTGTAAGTTTTTCCAGTCAGGTATTGGCCAGGGGAAACCAGTTTCTCTGTCACCATGGTGACACTGGCACCTGTATCCCTCAGGCCCTCTATTCTAGTCCCATTAATTAAGAGTTGCTGTCTGTATTTTTGCATGTTAGGCGGCCAGACAGCTAGTGTGGCTAAATCCACCCCACCCTCAGAAACTAGAGTAGCTTCAGTGTGGACCCTGATTTGCTCTGGGCACACTGTTGATCCCACTTGGAGACTAGCCATACCAGTGTTACCTGGATGGGAGTTTGGAGTGGAATCTTTCTTGGGACAGGCCTTGTCTCCAGTTTGGTGTCCATGCTGTTTACAGCTATGACACCAGGCCTTTTTGGGATCAAAGTTTTTACCCTTGTACCCATTGTTTTGTGAAGAGGCTCTGGGCCCACCCTCCTGTGCAGGTTTTTGGGGGCCTGTAGAAGACTCTTTACTATTTTTAGTTTTGGTTGTCTCATCACCCTTCCCCTGGGGAGTCTTTGTGACCCCTTTCTTTTGGTCACCCCCTGTTGAAGTCTTGGACACCCTTGTCTTGACCCAATGGTCCGCCTTCTTTCCCAATTCTTGGGGAGAAATTGGTCCTAGGTCTACCAGATGCTGATGCAGTTTATCATTGAAACAATTACTTAACAGGTGTTCTTTCACAAATAAATTGTACAGCCCATCATAATTACTTACACCACTGCCTTGAATCCAACCATCTAGTGTTTTCACTGAGTAGTCAACAAAGTCAACCCAGGTCTGGCTCGAGGATTTTTGAGCCCCCCTGAACCTAATCCTGTACTCCTCAGTGGAGAATCCAAAGCCCTCAATCAGGGTACCCTTCATGAGGTCATAAGATTCTGCATCTTGTCCAGAGAGTGTGAGGAGTCTATCCCTACACTTTCCTGTGAACATTTCCCAAAGGAGAGCACCCCAGTGAGATCTGTTCACTTTTCTGGTTACACAAGCCCTCTCAAAAGCTGTGAACCATTTGGTGATGTCATCACCATCTTCATATTTAGTTACAATCCCTTTAGGGATTTTCAACATGTCAGGAGAATCTCTGACCCTATTTATATTGCTGCCACCATTGATGGGTCCTAGGCCCATCTCTTGTCTTTCCCTCTCTATGGCTAGGATCTGTCTTTCCAAAGCCAATCTTTTGGCCATCCTGGCTAACTGGATGTCCTCTTCACTGGGGCTATCCTCAGTGATTTCAGAGGTGTTGGTCTCTCCTGTGAGGGAACCAGCATCTCTGACTATTATTTTTGGAGTCAGGGTTTGAGGGACCCTGTTCTCCCTAGATAGGACTGGTAGGGGGGAATTTTCCTCCAAGTCACTATCCTCTTCCTCTGAGTTGCCACCCTCAGAGGGGTTGGCCTTTTCAAACTCTGCCAAAAGCTCCTGGAGCTGTATTTTGGTAGGTTTGGGGCCCATTGTTATTTTCTTTATTTTACAGAGTGACCTTAGCTCCCTCATCTTAAGATGGAGGTAAGGTGTGGTGTCGAGTTCCACCACAGTCACATCTGTGCTAGACATTTTGCTTCTAAAAGTTGGAATACTTTTTAAGAATCTACAACTGGTTCTAGAATCTAATTCAAACTTTTACAAACTTTTAAACTCTAAAAGAAATGCTAAACAGGATCTAACACAAGGCCCTAGCAGGTCTTTTAAGAATTTAGAAAACTTTTCAAATTGCAAAAATCAATTTCTAATGACAATTTTGGAATTTGTCGTGTGATCAGGTATTGGCTGAGTAGTCCAGCAAATGCAAAGTCTTGTACCCCACCGCTGATCCACCAATGTAGGAAGTAGGCTCTGTATGTGCTATTTCAAAGTAAGGAATAGCATGCACAGAGTCCAAGGGTTCCCCTTAGAGGTAAAATAGTGGTAAAAATAGATAATACTAATGCTCTATTTTGTGGTAGTGTGGTCGAGCAGTAGGCTTATCCAAGGAGTAGTGTTAAGCATTTGTTGTACATACACATAGACAATAAATGAGGTCCACACACTCAGAGACAAATCCAGCCAATAGGTTTTTGTATAGAAAAATATCTTTTCTTAGTTTATTTTAAGAACCACAGGTTCAAATTCTACATGTAATATCTCATTCGAAAGGTATTGCAGGTAAGTACTTTAGGAACTTCAAATCATCAAAATTGCATGTATACTTTTCAAGTTATTGACAAATAGCTGTTTTAAAAGTGGACACTTAGTGCAATTTTCACAGTTCCTAGGGGAGGTAAGTATTGGTTAGGTTAACCAGGTAAGTAAGACACTTACAGGGCTTAGTTCTTGGTCCAAGGTAGCCCACCGTTGGGGGTTCAGAGCAACCCCAAAGTCACCACACCAGCAGCGCAGGGCCGGCCAGGTGCAGAGTTCAAAGTGGTGCCCAAAACGCATAGGCTAGAATGGAGAGAAGGGGGTGCCCCGGTTCCGGTCTGCTTGCAGGTAAGTACCCGCGTCTTCGGAGGGCAGACCAGGGGGGTTTTGTAGGGCACCGGGGGGGACACAAGTCCACACAGAAATTTCACCCTCAGCAGCGCGGGGGCGGCCGGGTGCAGTGTAGAAACAAGCGTCGGGTTTGTAATGTTAGTCTATGAGAGATCTCGGGATCTCTTCAGCGCTGCAGGCAGGCAAGGGGGGGATTCCTCGGGGAAACCTCCACTTGGGCAAGGGCGAGGGACTCCTGGGGGTCACTTCTCCAGTGAAAGTCCGGTCCTTCAGGTCCTGGGGGCTGCGGGTGCAGGGTCTCTCCCAGGCGTCGGGACTTTAGGTTCAAAGAGTCGCGGTCAGGGGAAGCCTCGGGATTCCCTCTGCAGGTGGCGCTGTGGGGGCTCAGGGGGGACAGGTTTTGGTACTCACAGTATCAGAGTAGTCCTGGGGTCCCTCCTGAGGTGTTGGATCGCCACCAGCCGAGTCGGGGTCGCCGGGTGCAGTGTTGCAAGTCTCACGCTTCTTGCGGGGAGCTTGCAGGGTTCTTTAAAGCTGCTGGAAACAAAGTTGCAGCTTTTCTTGGAGCAGGTCCGCTGTCCTCGGGAGTTTCTTGTCTTTTCGAAGCAGGGGCAGTCCTCAGAGGATGTCGAGGTCGCTGGTCCCTTCGGAAGGCGTCGCTGGAGCAGGATCTTTGGAAGGCAGGAGACAGGCCGGTGAGTTTCTGGAGCCAAGGCAGTTGTCGTCTTCTGGTCTTCCGCTGCAGGGGTTTTCAGCTGGGCAGTCCTTCTTCTTGTTGCAGGAATCTAATTTTCTAGGGTTCAGGGTAGCCCTTAAATACTAAATTTAAGGGCGTGTTTAGGTCTGGGGGGTTAGTAGCCAATGGCTACTAGCCCTGAGGGTGGGTACACCCTCTTTGTGCCTCCTCCCAAGGGGAGGGGGTCACAATCCTAACCCTATTGGGGGAATCCTCCATCTGCAAGATGGAGGATTTCTAAAAGTCAGAGTCACCTCAGCTCAGGACACCTTAGGGGCTGTCCTGACTGGCCAGTGACTCCTCCTTGTTTTTCTCATTATTTTCTCCGGCCTTGCCGCCAAAAGTGGGGCCTGGCCGGAGGGGGCGGGCAACTCCACTAGCTGGAGTGTCCTGCTGGGTTGGCACAAAGGAGGTGAGCCTTTGAGGCTCACCGCCAGGTGTGACAATTCCTGCCTGGGAGAGGTGTTAGCATCTCCACCCAGTGCAGGCTTTGTTACTGGCCTCAGAGTGACAAAGGCACTCTCCCCATGGGGCCAGCAACATGTCTCGGTTTGTGGCAGGCTGCTAAAACTAGTCAGCCTACACAGATAGTCGGTCAAGTTTCAGGGGGCACCTCTAAGGTGCCCTCTGTGGTGTATTTTACAATAAAATGTACACTGGCATCAGTGTGCATTTATTGTGCTGAGAAGTTTGATACCAAACTTCCCAGTTTTCAGTGTAGCCATTATGGTGCTGTGGAGTTCGTGTTTGACAGACTCCCAGACCATATACTCTTATGGCTACCCTGCACTTACAATGTCTAAGGTTTTGTTTAGACACTGTAGGGGTACCATGCTCATGCACTGGTACCCTCACCTATGGTATAGTGCACCCTGCCTTAGGGCTGTAAGGCCTGCTAGAGGGGTGTCTTACCTATACTGCATAGGCAGTGAGAGGCTGGCATGGCACCCTGAGGGGAGTGCCATGTCGACTTACTCGTTTTGTCCTCACTAGCACACACAAGCTGGCAAGCAGTGTGTCTGTGCTGAGTGAGAGGTCTCCAGGGTGGCATAAGACATGCTGCAGCCCTTAGAGACCTTCTCTGGCATCAGGGCCCTTGGTACCAGAAGTACCAGTTACAAGGGACTTATCTGGATGCCAGGGTCTGCCAATTGTGGATACAAAAGTACAGGTTAGGGAAAGAACACTGGTGCTGGGGCCTGGTTAGCAGGCCTCAGCACACTTTCAATTGTAAACATAGCATCAGCGAAGGCAAAAAGTCAGGGGGCAACCATGCCAAGGAGGCATTTCCTTACAGTGATGTTGTATGTGTAATCTGCAGATAGGCAGATATTGCAGTGAGATGGATTTTAATGGAAGACAATGCTAAATTAGACTTTTGTAAGTGTAATAAATAGCTTACAATGTCCTTTGTGGAGGCATGTAGTGGTTGAATTTGATTAGTGTGACAGTAGCAAACAAATCTTTTCCATTTGTTTGATAACAATGTCTTGTTGTAGGTTTTCTCGCTTGTTTAATGACTCCATACACTCTTGTGTAAGATTTAAATATCGGAATTCTAAGACTTCAGGAGCCAGATTGCTAGATTGAGCGATGCTGAATTCGGGTGTCTGATCTGTTGTTTGTGTTGTGTTAACAGATCTGGTATGTTTGGTAGTTTGATGTGGGGTTCTACTGATAAGTCCAACAATGTTGTGTACCACGGTTGGCGAGCCCAGGTTGCTGCTATGAGTATTAGTTTGTGTTTGTTTTGACTTAGTTTGTTGACCAGATAAGGAATGAGTGGGAGAGGGGGAAAAGCGTAAGCAAATATCCCTGACCAGCTGATCCATAGAGCATTGCCTTTGGACTGAGGGTGTGGGTACCTGGACGCGAAGTTTTGGCATTTTGCGTTTTCTTTTGTTGCGAATAGGTCTATGTTTGGTGTTCCCCAGCGGTGGAAGTGATCCTGTAGGATCTGGGGATGTATTTCCCATTCGTTAGTTTCCTGGTGATCTCAACTGAGATTGTCGGCTAACTGATTCTGAATGCCTGGTATGTATTGTGCTATTAGGCGAATGTGGTTGTGAATTGCCCAATGCCAAATTGTAAAGAAATGCCTCCTTGGCATGGTTACCCCATGACTTTTTGCCTTTGCTGATGCTAAGTTTTGATTTGAAAGTGTGCTGAGGCCTGCTTATCAGGCCCCAGCACCAGTGTTCTTTCCCTAACCTGTACTTTTGTTTCCACAATTGGCACACCCTGGCACCCAGGTAAGTCCCTTGTAACTGGTACCCCTGGTACCAAGGGCCCTGATTCCAGGGAAGGTCTCTAAGGGCTGCAGCATGTCTTATGCCACCCTGGGGACCCCTCACTCAGCACAGACACTCTGCTTGCCAGCTTGGGTGTGCTAGTGGGGATAAAAAGACTAAGTTGACATGGCACTCCCCTCAGGGTGCCATGCCAACCTCACACTGCCTACAGGTATAGATCAGTCACCCCTCTAGCAGGCCTTCCAGACCTAAGGCAGGGTGCACTATACCATAGGTGAGGGCATAAGTGCATGAGCACTATGCCCCTACAGTGTCTAAGCAAAACCTTAGACATTGTAAGTGCAGGGTAGCCATAAGAGTATATAGTCTGAGAGTCTGTCATGCACGAACCCCACCGCACCATAATGGCTACACTGAAAACTGTGAAGTTTGGTATCAAATTTCTCAGCACAATAAATGCACACTGATGCCAGTGTACATTTTATTGTAACATACACTCCAAAGGGCACATTAGAGGTGCCCCCTGAAACCTTAACCAACTACCCGTGTAGGCTGACTGGTTTTAGCAGCCTGCCACACTCCAGACATGTTGCTGGCCACATGGGGAGAGTGCCTTTGTCACTCTGTGGCTAGTAACAAAGCCTGTACTGGGTGGAGATGCTTATCACCTCCCCCTGCAGGAACTGTAACACCTGGCGGTGAGCATCAAAGGCTCACCCCCTTTGTTACAGCACCCCAAGGCACTCCAGCTAGTGGAGTTGCCCGCCCCCTCCGGCCACGGCCCCACTTTTGGCGGCAAGGCCGGAGGAGATAATGAGAAAAACAAGGAGGAGTCACTGGCCAGTCAGGACAGCCCCTAAGGTGTCCTGAGCTGAGGTGAGACTGACTTTTAGAAATCCTCCATCTTGCAGATGGAGGATTCCCCCAATAGGGATAGGAATGTGCTCCCCTCCCCTCAGGGAGGAGGCACAAAGAGGGTGTAGCCACCCTCAGGGCTAGTAGCCATTGGCTACTAACCCCCCAGACCTAAACACACCCCTAAATTCAGTATTTAGGGGCTCCCCAGAACCTAGGAACTCAGATTCCTGAAACCTAAGAAGAAGAGGACTGCTGAACTGAAAACCCTGCAGAGAAGACGGAGACACCAACTGATTTGGCCCCAGCTCTACCGGCCTGTCTCCCCACTTCTAAAGACACTGCTCCAGCGACGCGTTCCCAGGGTCCAGCAACCTCTGAAGCATCAGAGGACTACCCTGCATCTAGAAGGACCAAGAACTCCAGAGGACAGCGGCTCTGTTCCACAAAGACTGCAACTTTGCAACAAAGAAGCAACTTTGAAACAACACACGTTTCCCGCCAGAAGCGTGAGACATTGCACTCTGCACCCGACGCCCCGGGCTCGACTTGTGGAGAACAAACACCACAGGGAGGGCTCCCCGGCGACTACGAGACCGTGAGTAGCCAGAGATGACCCCCCTGAGCCCCCACAGCGATGCCTGCAGAGGGAATCCCGAGGCTCCCCCTGACCGCGACTGCCTGCTTCAAAGACCCAACGCCTGGTAAAGACTCTGCACCCGCAGCCCCCAGGACCTGAAGGATCCGACCTCCAGTGCAGGAGCGACCCCCAGGTGGCCCTCTCCCTTGCCCAGGTGGTGGCTACCCCGACACGGACAGTGGAGTGTACGTGGACAAAGTGGAGTAGAGTCTAGCAGAGAGGGGTAGCAGAGCAGGGTTTTGCAAAGCAAAGGAGACTATACTGGAGTGGTGCAGAGTGGAGTAGTGTACAGTGGGGAGGCAAAAGTGAAATAGCTTAGAGTGGAGTAGCATAGATTGTAAACAAACAGTTGAGTGGAATAAAGAGTAATAGCGTACAGTGTAGTAGCGTACGGTGAAGTTGTTGGACTTGAGTGGTCTACTGTGGGGTATGGTAGAGTGTAACAGAACACAGTGGAGAGGAGTGGAGTGGGGTAGAGATGAATACCATACCCTAGAGGGGCAAAGATTGATGTTCCTTACAGTGTAAAGGCACAGAATGGAGTGGCATACAGTGGTTTAGCGTACAGTGGAGTAAGGAGGAGTGGCATACAGTAAAGTAGAGTAGAGTGGAGTACAGTGTGTAGACTGGAGTAGTGTACAGTTGGGTTGAGTAGAGTGAAGTAGCATATAGTGAGTGGCATGAAGTGGTGTATAGTGGCGTCCAATGGACCAGCATAGTGCAGAGTGGAGTGGTGTATACTGGAGTAGTGTACAGTAAAGTAGCATATAGATGAGTGACATACAGTGGAATGGCATTTAGTGGAGTGGCGCTGCCTAGAAAAGCGTACAGTGAAGTAGAGTACAGTGCAGTGGAGTACAGTGAATTGGTGTAAACTGGAGTGGCTATCACTGGAATGGGATAAAGTGTATAAATCTATATTGAAGTAGCGTACAGTGGACTCTAATGGAATATGTGGAACAGAGTGGGTTACAGTGAAGAGGCATTCAGTGGAACTGGGTAGAGTGGAAGAGCACATACTGGAGTAGCATGCAGAGAAGTGGCATGCCCTGGAGAGGCATACAGTTGAGAGGCATACACTGAACAGGCATAGTTTGGAGCTGCATACAGTGCAGTAGCGTAGAGTGGACTGGTGTAGAGTGGAGTTGTTTACAGTGTAATAGCATAGAGCAGCATACAGAGGACTGATGTACAGTAGAATGAAATAGAGTATAATAGTGTATATTGGAGTAGTGTTCAGGGATGTGACGTATAACAGTTGTGTAGACTGGAGTGGCATAAAGTTGTGTGCGGTATACTGTAACAGCATACAAAAGAGTAGCATACACCTGAGTGGGGTCCAATTGAACAGCGTAGAATGAAATGGCAAAGGGTGGGGTTCCACACATTTGAGTGGCGTATAGTGGAGCAGAATGGAGTGGCATACACTAGAATGGTGTTAAGTGGAATATCACATAGTGGAGTAGCGTCCAGTGTAATGGCTTACTGTGCAGTGACGTAGACTTGAGTGATGCACAGTGGCACTGCACACAGTGGAATAGGGTATAGTGGAGTGGCTACAGTGGCGTGGCATACAGATGAATGTGAAATTTAGCAGCAACGTAGATTATGGTAAGCAGAGAAACACAAAGCAGCAAATTGCTTTGATGTTTTTAGTTTCGCTTGTTGAGCCACTTCTATTTTGTGAGCCAGAGAGTATGCGAAGAAAAACTATGTAGATTAACCCCTTCACTGCCAGGCCTTTTCCCCTCAGATGCAGAGCCTTTTTTGGCAATTTGGGGCAGTTTGTGCTTAGGCCCTCATTACATTTTGTCCACCTAAGCTACCCACACCAAATTTGCGTCCTTTTTTCCCAACATCCTAAGTATTTTAGAGGTACCCAGAGTTTGTGGGTTCCCCTGGAGAAGACCAAGAACTTAGCCAAAATACAGCTCAAATTTTGTTAAAAAACAAAGGGGGAAAAAAAGAGCTTCAGAAGAAAGTTTGTGGGTTTTTTTTTCCCTTAAAATGGCCTCAACAAAGGGTTTGCGGTGCTAAAATCATCATCTTCCCAGCTTTCAGGAACAGGCAGACTTTGTAGAATGGTGGCTTTCTTCTAGCATGGTTAGCCCCATTTTTTTACCTATTTGTCAGTGTGTTTTTACTGTCTTACTGGGATCCTGCTAGTCAGGACCCCAAGTGCTCATAGTTTGTGGCCTGTATGTATTGTCTGTATGCTTGACTGTGTCACTGGAGTTCTGCTAACCAGAACTCCATTGCTTATGCTCTCTCTGTTTACCAAATTACTATAGTTTAGTGACTCTATATTCCAATTCTGATTGGTAATCTGGATCCTCCTTATAAGTCCCTACTATATGTTACCTAGGTACCCATGGCAAGGGGGTTCCAGGAAATCCTTACGGGCGGCAGCATTTCTTTTGTCACCCATAAGGAGCTCATACAAACACTCCCTCAGGACAGCCACTGCAGCCTGAGTGAAATAGCGCACACACTATTTCACAGCCATTTTCAATGCACCAGGTAACTTATAAGTCATATATATGTCTAACCTTCAGTTACAGAAGGCTAGGTGCAAATATACTGTGTGTGAGGGCATCCCTGCACTAGCACAGATGTCTCCACGTTGTCCAGGACCAATTTCCTGGACTTCGTGAGAACGGGGACACCATTATAAGCATGCACTACATATATGTCAATACATATATGTAGCTTCACAATGGTAACTCCGAATATGGCCATGTGAGGTGTCTAAGATTATGAAATAGAACGTCCAATCCAAATCTGGTACTGGGGGGACAATTCCATGCACCCTGGGGGCTACACCATAGACCCCCAGTACTGCCAAACCAGCTCTCTGAGGTTTCCACTGACGCCCCAGCTGCTGCCACCTCAGACAGGTTTTTGCCCTCCTGGCGATTGAGCAGCTCAATCCCAGGAAGGCAGAACAGTACATTTCCTTTAGGAGCAGTGTGTTACACCCTCAACCATTGGAAATAGGTGTTACAGGCATGGGAGGGGTAGCCTCCCAGAATATCTGGAAATGGACAAACGATGCCCCTCCTTGCATAATTCAGTCTACACTGGTTCAGGGACCCCAAGTCCCTGTTCTGGCGTGAAATTGGACAAAGCAAAGGGGAGTGACCACTCCCCTGTATATCACCACCCCAGGGGTGGTGCCCAGAGCTCATCCAGAGGGTCCCTGGCACTAGCCATCTTGGATTCCAAGGTGTGGGGAACCTCTGGGAGCATCTGAGTGGCCAGTGCCAGCAGGTGACGTCAGAGACCCCTCCTGATAGGTGCATACCTGGGTAGGTAGCTAATCCCCCTCTCAGGGCTATTGAGGGTCTCTCCTCTGGGTGGTTCCTCAGACTTGGTTTGCAAGACTCCATCAGGACTCTTCTGCTTCAGTTCTGACCATCGGGTCAACCGCAGACTGCTCCAGGAACTGCTGTTACTGCAACAGAATATCCAGGAAGGCTACTGTGACCTGCAACTTCAGCTCCAGCCAGCAACTGCAACAGTTTCCAGGTTGTGCACGCTCTGAGGACTGCCTGCCTTGATTCTGCACCAGAGGAACTGAAGGAATCTCCTGTGGAAGGACAGAGTCACTTCCCTGCTTCAGCAGACCCGTCTGCAATGATGACAGGTACTCTGGGACGCCTCTCCTGTTGACAAGCGTGATCCCTGGAACACAGGTGGTGGACCGAAGTGATCCTGACTGTCCAAAGGTCCAGCTGTCCAAATTTGGTGGAGGTAAGGGCTTGCCTCCCCGTGGTAGACACTACCCCTGTGCATCGCTGTAGGAAGTTGGCTCTGTATGTACTATTTCAAAGTAAGAAATAGCATGCACAGAGTCCAAGGGTTCCCCTTAGAGGTAAGATAGTGGAAAAAAGAGATAATTCTAATGCTCTATTTTGTGGTAGTGTGGTCGAGAAGTAGGCTTATCAGAGGGTAGTGTTAAGCATTTGTTGTACTCACACAGGCAATAAATGAGGAACACACACTCAAAGACAATTCCAGGCCAATAGGTTTTTATATAGAAAAATATCTATTCTTAGTTTATTTTAAGAACCACAGGTTCAAGATTTACAACCAATACTTCAAATGAAAGGTACTTCACTTAGGTACCATAGGAACTTTGAATCAGCAAAATAGCATGTACAGTTTTGGCAAAAGCAATAAGCTATTTTAAAACTAGACAGTGCAAATTTCAACAGTTCCTGGGAGAGGTAAGTATTGGTTAGTTTTGCAGGTAAGTAAACCACCTACAGGGTTCAAAGTTGGGTCCAAGGTAGCCCACCGTTGGGGGTTCAGGGCAACCCCAAAGTTACCACACCAGCATCTCAGGGCCGGTCAGGTGCAAAGGTCAAAGAGGTGCCCAAAACGCATAGACTTCAATGGAGAAGGGGGTGCCCCGGTTCCAATCTGCCAGCAGGTAAGTACCCGCGACTTCGGAGGGCAGACCAGGGGGGTTTTGTAGGGCACTGGGGGGGGGGGGGGGGGGGGGGAACGGACAAGTCAGCACAAAAAGTACACCCTCAGCGGCACGGGGTGGCCGGGTGCAGAGTGCAAACAGGCGTCAGGTTCGCAATAGAGTTCAATGGGAGACCAAGGGGTCTCTTCAGCGAAGCAGGCAAGCAAGGGGGGGCTCCTCGGGGTAGCCACCACCTGGGCAAGGGAGAGGGCCACCTGGGGGTCGCTTCTGCACTGGAGGTCGGATCCTTCAGGTCCTGGGGGCTGCGGGTGCAGTGTCTTTACCAGGCATCGGGTTCTTTGAAGCCGGCAGTCGCGGTCAGGGGGAGCCTCTGGATTTCCTCTGCAGGAGTCGCTGGGGGGGACAGGGGGATCAACTCTGGCTACACACAGGGTTGCGGTCACCGGGGAGTCCTCCCTGTAGTGTTGGTTCTCCACAGGTCGAGCCGGGGGCATCGGGTGCAGATTGGAAAGTCTCACGCTTCCGGCGGGAAACGTAGAGTCCTTTAAAAGTTGTTTCTTTGTTGCAAGTTTCAGTCTTTGTGGAACAGGGCCGCTGTCCTCGGGAGTTCTTGGTCCTTTTAGATGCAGGTTAGTCCTCTGAGGCTTCAGAGATCGCTGGACCCTGGGGGACGCGTCGCTGTTGCAGTTTTTCTCGAAGTGGGGAGAAAGGCTGGTAGGGATGGGGCCAAAGCAGTTGGTGTCTCCGTCTTCTCTGCAGGGCTTCAGGTCCGCAGTCCTTCATCTTCAGGTTGCAGGAATCTCTCTTGCTAGGTTCTGGGGGCCCCTAAATACTAAATTTAGGCATGTGTTTAGGTCTGGGGGGTTAGTAGGAAATGGCTACCAGCCCTGAGGGTGGCTACACCCTCTTTGTGCCTCATCCCTAATCCTATTTGGGGAATCCTCCATCTGCAAGATGGAGGATTTCTAAAAGTCAGAGTCACCTCAGCTCAGGACACCTTAGGGGTTGTCCTGACTGGCCAGTGACTCCTCCTTGTTATTCTCATTATCTCCTCCGGCCTTGTTGCCAAAAGTGGGGCCGGCATCTCCACTAGCTGGAATGCCCTGTGGCGCTGTAACAAAGGGGCTGAGCCTTTGAGGCTCACCGCCAGGTGTTACAGTTCCTGCAGGGGGAGGTGAGAAGCACCTCCACCCAGTACAGACTTTGTTACTAGCCACAGAGTAACAAAGGCACTCTCCCCATGTGGCCAGCAACATGTCTGGTGAGTGGCAGGCTGGCAAAACTAGTCAGCCCACACTGGAAGTCAGGTATGTTTTCAGGGGGAGATGCCCTCTGGGGTGTATTTTACAATAAAATGTACTCTGGCATCAGTGTGCATTTATTGTGCTGAGAAGTTTGATACCAAACTTCCCAGTTTTCAGTGTAGCCATTATGGTGCTGTGGAGTTCGTGTATGACAGATCATATACTCTTATGGATACCCTGCACTTACAATGTCTAAGGTTTTGCTTACACAATGTAGGGGCATAGTGCTCATGCACCTATGCCCTCACCTATGGTATAGTGCACCCTGCCTTAGGGCTATAAGGCCTGCTAGAGGGGTGACTTATCTATGCCATGGGCAGTGTGAGGTTGACATGGCACCCTGAGGGGAGTGCCATGTCGACTTAGTCGTTTTCTCCCCACCAGCACACACAAGCTGGCAAGCAGTGTGTCTGTGCTGAGTGAGGGCCCCCCAGGGTGGCATAAGACATGCTGCAGACCTTAGAGACCTTCCCTGGCATCAGAGCCCTTGGTACCAGGGGTACCAGTTACAAGGGACTTACATGGATGCCAGGGTGTGCCAATTGTGAAAACAAAGGTACAGTTTTAGGGAAAGAACACTGGTGCTGGGACCTGGTTAGCAGGCCTCAGTACACTTTCAAATCATAACTTGGCATCAGCAAAGGCAAAAAGTCAGGGGGTAACCATGCAAAGGGGGCATTTCCTTACAATCGTGTCTTCTGCAGCTCCTTGTGCTTCTGAGCACTTCTTCCAAAAGTTCTTCATACACAGCGTAGCTCAGGTCCCCAGCACTCTATCCTGTGACGCTCAGCTCCCTGAGTTGTCTTCCAGCAGCGTTGGATCCCTTTGTGTAGTGCTGTGAGGACCACACTTTGCAACTCCTTTGTCCCCATGTCCTGGGACTCCTGTGGGTGCTGCCTGGTCTTCTGAGGGCTCTCCAAAGTGCTAAGAGTCCCCTCTGTTTCTTCAGTATGAGTTGAGACCCACCCCCCGCCCCATGTCCCTCCTGGGTCCGGGCAGCGCCTCTGACGCAAAACGCATTCTTGTGTGAACCAAGGCTTGTTGGTGGAATCCAGCGACACAAACGGCATGCATCCAACGACTCAACGTGGGACATCTCTTGCACCAAGCAGGAACCTGCACCTATCTTCTTTGGTGCATTTCTGTACTTTTGTTTTAACCAGAGAATCCACTTTTGCACCTTCAACCAGGTTGGCAGGGGCTCCTGTTCTTCCTGGACTCTTCATCGACTTCTGGACTTGGACTCCTCTCTCCACAGGTCTTCAGGTTCAGGAATCCAACGTTGGTCTCTTGCAGTCTTGCTTGGTTCTTGCACTATCTTTTTCCATGACTTCTAGTTTGTTCTGAGGAAACCTGCTGTACTTCACTCCTGCTTTTTTGGGCTCGAGTACTTTACTTACTTTTGGTGTTTCCTTACATTCCCAGCGCCCCTCTACACACTATTTGCCTAGGGGGGAATCAGACTTTCGCATTCCACTATTTTAGTATATGGTTTGTGTTTGCCCTAGGCCCACCGCAATCTATTGTGTTTTTCACTGTTTGCACTATTCTATGACTGTTTACTTACCTGATTTTAGTTACTAGTGTATATATTATGTATAATACTTACCTCCAGAAGGAGTATTGCCTCTAAGATATTTTTGGCCTTGTGTCACTAAAATAAAGTACTTTTATTTTTGGTAACACTGAGTATTGTCTTTTATTGTGTATAAGTACTGTGTGATTATAGTGATATTGCAAGAGCTTTGCATGTCTTCTAGTTCAGCATTGGCTGCTTTGATACAGCTACCTCTAGGCAGCCTAAGCTGCTAGACACTGCCTACGTTTCACTAAGATGGATCACTGGACCTGGTATAAGGTGTAAGTACTTCTGGTACCCACTACAAACCAGGCCAGCTTCTCACAGACATGAATCAGAAAAGCACATTTTTCAACACAATTTTGGCATCTTACTGGGACACACCCCATTTTTATTATTTTTTGTGCTTTCAGCCTCCTTCCAGTTAGTGGCAGAAATGGGAGTGAAACCAATGCTGGATCCCGGACAGCTAAACATTTCTGAAAAGTAGACGATAAAATTCTGAATTCAGTAAGGGGTAATTTGTGTAGATCCTTCAAGGTCCTCCTACAGAAATTAACAGATAAAATAAAAAAAATATTGAAATTGTGGGGGGAAAAAAAAAAGAGCCATTTCTGTCCACGTTTTCTTCTATAATGTTTTCCAGCTATGGCAGATTTTTGGAAGCACTATACTGTCACGGCTGCATACTCTAATAGACGTCTTTTTCACACACTGCCTTACATTTGGAAGGAAAAAATGTAGAGAAAGATGAGGGTCAATAACACTTGTTCTTCTATTCTGTGTTCCCCCACGTCCCCCGATAAAAATGATACCTCACTTGTGTGGGTAGGTCTAATGTCCGCGACAGAAAACGAAACATGGACACATCACATTTTTTACATTGACAACTGATGTGTTTCTTAGAAAGTGCCTAGCTGTGGATTTTAGTCTCTAGCTCAGTCGGCACCTAGGAAAACCTACCAAACCTGTGCATTTTTTAAAACTAGTCATTTAGGGGAACCCAGGATGAGGTAACTTGTGGCGCTCTCACCAGGTTCTGTTACCCAGAATCCTTAGCTCAAAATTGTCACAAAAAAAACACTTTTACATCACATTTCGGTGATGCAAAGTTCTAGAATCTGAGGTGAACCACAAATTTCCTTCCACCCAGCATTCCCCAAAGTCTCCCGTTAAAAATGGTACCTCACTTGTGTGGGTAGGCCTAGTGCCCGTGACAGGAAATGCCCCAAAACACAACATGGACACCTCACACTTTCCCAAAGAAAACTAACCTGTTTTTTGCAAAGTGCCTAGCTGTGGATTTTTGCCTCTAGCTCATCTGGCACCTAGGAAAACCTAGCAAACCTGGACATTTCTGAAAATTAGACACCTAGGGGAACCAAGGATGGGGTAACTTCTGGTGCTCTAACCAGGTTTTGTTATACAGAGAATCCTTAGCAAACCTCAAATTTTGGCCAAAAAAAACCAAAAAACACTTTCCTCACATTTCGGTGGTAGAAAGTTCTGGAATATAAGGGGAGCCACAAACTTCCTTCTACCCAGCATTCCCCCACATCTCCTGATAAAAATGGTACCTCACTTTTGTGGGTAGGCCTAGTGCCTGTGACAGGTAATTGCCAAAAACACTACGTGGACACATCAAAATTATCGAATACAAAACTGTTTTTGCAAGGGGGGGGGGCACCTGTGTTTTCGGTCCTAGGCTCAGCAGCCATCAAGGGAAACCTCCCAAACTAAGACATTTCTGATAACTAGACACCCGAGGAAGTCCACGAATGTGTGACTTGCATGGATCCCCCAGTGTTTTCTTACTCAGAATCCTCAGCAAATCTCAAATTTAGCTTAAACATTTTTTTTTAAAAACTCAATTTCCCTACATTTCTGTGTGGGATCACCGCCCGCCACAAATTTCATACCACCCAACGTTCCCCTCAGTCTCCAGCTAGAAATGATACCTCACTTGTGTAGGTGGGCCAAGTGCCTGTGACATGGAAGAGCCAAAAACATGTCAAAATTGAGGGGGGAAGCAAAGCAGGTCCAAAAGGGCAGTTTGAAGAAAAAAAAGCGTTTTTAGGCTGACATGTGGGGCAGAATTTATATCGGTATAGATGCAACAATGCTGGGTGGTAGGAATTTTGTGGATTCCTGCAAACCCAAAGGTTCCATCACAAAATGTTGGAAAAATGTGTGATTTCAAGCAAAGTTGGCAAACAGTACCCTGAACTCACCCAGATGTTTAGTTTTCAGGTGTGACTAGGTCTTGTAGATTTTTCTACATGGCTGTGTCCCAAAGTCCAAAAAGTGCAGCCCTCACCATGCCAAGTGGGATGATTTTTGGAGTTAGACAAGCTCTTGTGGCCTAAATGTAAAACCAAAACCCAAATGAATCAAATATCCTCTTGCTTGCTGTTGGGATAAGATCTTTTAGTGTGCAGGGAAGAGCTGAAAGACTGTTTACCCCCTCCATTTGGGGTGGGGGCATAACCATGCCCATACTGGTTGGTAGCCACCACCCCACTATTTTTAATTCCCTGACATCTAGTAGGGTTTCGGACCCCATCCCCCCCAACCCGAGGAGTGGATTGGGGGTTATTGCCGCATCTGCCCACCGGTGAGAACAACGTTGTCCATATTTATTAAGGGGAGGTATGTTGTCTGGTGGGCTTTCTGCCTCCCTTGGGGGCAGATGGGCCTTAAAAAAATAGGCTGATCTGCACCCAAGGGGGGCAGAAATGGCCAACAGTAATGTGCCCCCCAAACAAAATACATCCCCCACAATCCCTGTTGCTTAAGTGGTTTCGGCCCTCTCCAGGGGCAGATCGGCCCAATAGAAACAGTCCGATCTGCCCCTTGGGGGCAGAAATGCCCTACAATAAATTAGCCCCTCAAGGGGAGCGACCCTTGGCAGAAATGGCCTACAATAAATTAGCCCCTCAAGGGGAGCGACCCTTGCCTAAAGGGTCGTTCCCCCTTCTGTAAAAAAAAAAAAAAAAAAAAAATCCCTGGTGTCTAGTGGTTTCTGACCCCCCTTGGGGGCATATCGGCCTAATTAAAATAGCAGTAATGGCCTAAAATAAAATTGCCCCCCAGGGGAGCGACCCTTGCCTAATGGGTTGCTCCCCATCTATAAAAAAAAATTATTACAAAAAAACAAAAAACATCCCTGGTGCCTAGTGGTTTCTGTCCTCCTTGGGGGTAGATCGGCCTAATTAAAATAGGCTAAAATGATCTAAAATAAATTTGCCCCCAAAGGGAGCGACCCTTGCCTAAGGGGTCTCTCCCCTTGCGTGAAATTGTTGTGTAAACAAAAAATCCCTGGTGTCTAGTGGTTTCTACCCGCTCCTTGGGGGCAGATTGGCCTAGTAATTGGCCAATCTGCCACCAAGGGGAAGGTGAAGGGGGGGGGGGGAGAGAGAGAAATGGCCTAAATTAAATTAAAATAGATTTGCCCCCCCAGGGGAGCAACCCTTGCCTAAGGAGTCGCTTCCCACCTATTAAAAAAAAAATATATATATATATATATATCCCTGGTGCCTAGAGGTTTCTGCTCCCCCTTGGGGGCAGACGGGCCTAATTAACATGGGCCAATCTGCCCCAGAGGGGCAGAAATGGCCCTATTATAAAATTCCCCCCTTGGGGAGCGACCTTTACCCAAGGGACCGCTCCCCTTCTTTGTTTACCAAAAGTAAACAAACTCCCTGGTGTCTAGTGGGCATTTCTTCAGCCCGATCACTAAGCGATTGGGCTTCAGAAATGCTCAGAAAGACAAAGGAAAGGAAAAGCCTTTCTTTTGATGTCTCTGCCACACCCACCCCCTGATCGGAAGAGAAATGCAAGCATTTCACTTCCGATCACGCTGGAAGGTGAGATTCCAGCGTAATCAGTGCAACCTCTTTTAAGGTCAGAGCGCAATCACCTGCTGACGCCATCAGACATCACTGGGGCGATTCCACTTCCATCCCTGCCTAGGGGAGGGTGGGTAGGAAGCCCTCTGGGAGGGCGCTAGCACTTCCCCCCCGACGATGCAGGACGACATAGTTACGTCCTCAGCACCCGAGCAGTGCTGCCGAGGACGTAACCATTAGGTCCAGTGCACCCAAGAAGTTAAGATATATTCTTTTCGTTATGTATTTGTTTATAGGTTTTCATTAGCATGTGGCCATAAATACTAGGGACACCTGTTTGCTCTCACTAGGCAGGAGCAATTTAAGGCTTCAGCCAACCAAGATCAAACAGGAAGTCCGCTCCCAGCAGGTGGGAACAGGAAAAATGCTACCACCCGCTGGGAAACGACTTTGCATCTGAAACTAATGAAAATAATGCTCCAGCACACAGGAAGCAGCATTTTTGCTGCTCCCGAAGGGCAGTTGAAATGCCGGCTCCCACTGGTGGTGGGTAGCCTGCAGAAGCGACTGGGGCATTTGGGCTCAATCCACAGCCCGCAAAAAAAAAAAAAAAAGAGACTGGGTGCCCTGGGCATCCACCACTGGCTGGCCAGGGTTTCTAAGGTAACTATAGCTGGCGACCTCGCCATGCACTGCTAATTATCCCACATATTACATCAGTCCTGACATCTTCAATGACATCATTGATAACCTCACTGCAAAATTTGCAATAAAATTACTGATGAGGAAAACTGTGAATGGCGGGGGAGTAAGTTATAGTTACCTTAGGGCACCAGTTTGAGTTTATTGAGATAAGTAACTGTAGAATTTCTATGGTTTTTGCACGTGTAAAATCGGAACCCAACTATAAAGCCTCTGTGACCTTTAGATCTTTAGTAAATTGCTCAGGTTTAATTCTGGTTCCTAACTATAACTTCCCTGTGACCTTTGTTCCCCCACTCCCAACCCCCCTCGAAGAAAAAATAAATAAATAAATTATATATATATATATATATATATATATATATATATATATATATATATATATATATATATATATGGAAAATGTCACTTACCCAGTGTACATCTGTTCGTGGCATTAGTCGCTGCAGATTCACATGCTGTGCACATCCCGCCATCTGGTGTTGGGCTCGGAGTGTTACAAGTTGTTTTTCTTCGAAGAAGTCTTTTCGAGTCACGAGACCGAGGGACTCCTCCCATTTCGACTCCATTGCGCATGGGCGTCGACTCCATCTTAGATTGTTTTCCCCGCAGAGGGTGAGGTAGGAGTTGTGTATGCTAGTAATAGTGCCCATGCAATGGAGTGAATACGTATGTATATAATGAATTTTAAAGTAATATATTTACAAATGTACAAATGTTCAAGATCTACTTCTAAACGGCTACAGGCTCCCGGGGAGGCGGGTGGGCGCATGTGAATCTGCAGCGACTAATGCCACGAACAGATGTACACTGGGTAAGTGACATTTTCCGTTCAATGGCATATGTAGCTGCAGATACACATGCTGTGCATAGACTAGTAAGCAGTTATCTCCCCAAAAGCGGTGGTTCAGCCTGTAGGAGTTGAAGTAGTTTGAAATAATGTTCTTAGTACAGCTTGACCTACTGTTGCCTGTTGTGCAGTTAACACATCTACACAGTAGTGCTTGGTAAATGTATGAGGCGTAGACCATGTTGCTGCCTTACATATTTCGTTCATAGGAATATTTCCTAGAAAGGCCATGGTAGAACCTTTCTTTCTGGTTGAGTGTGCCTTTGGTGTAATAGGCAGCTCTCTTTTAGCTTTGAGATAGCAGGTTTGAATGCACTTAACTATCCATCTAGCAATGCCTTGTTTTGAAATTGGATTTCCTGTATGAGGTTTTTGAAAGGCAATAAATAGTTGTTTTGTTTTTCTAATTAGTTTTGTTCTGTCAATGTAGTACATTAGTGCTCTTTTGATGTCTAATGTATGTAGTTCTCTTTCAGCTATAGAATCTGGCTGTGGGAAGAACACTGGTAATTCTACCGTTTGATTCAAGTGGAACGGTGAGATTACTTTTGGTAAAAATTTAGGATTTGTCCGTAGAACTACTTTATTTTTGTGTATTTGAATAAATGGTTCTTGTATGGTAAATGCTTGAATTTCACTCACTCTTCTTAGAGATGTGATGGCAATTAAAAAATGCAACTTTCCACGTTAAGTATTGCATTTCACAAGAGTGCATGGGCTCAAAAGGTGGACCCATGAGTCGTGTTAAGACAATGTTGAGGTTCCATGAAGGAACTGGTGGTGTTCTTGGTGGTATAATTCTCTTTAGGCCTTCCATGAACGCTTTTATGACTGGTATCCTAAATAATGAAGTTGAATGCGTAATTTGCAGGTAAGCTGAAATTGCGGTAAGATGTATCTTTATGGAAGAGAAAGCTAGCTTTGATTTTTGCAAATGTAGTAAGTATCCTACTATATCTTTGGCAGAAGCGTGTAAGGGTTGACTTTGATTATTATGGCAGTAATAAACAAATCTTTTCCACTTATTTGCATAGCAGTGTCTAGTGGTAGGTTTTCTAGCTTGCCTTATGACCTCCATACATTCTTGTGTGAGGTCTAAGTGTCCGAATTCTAGGATTTCAGGAGCCAAATTGCTAGATTCAGCGATGCTGGATTTGGATGTCTGATCTGTTGTTTGTGTTGTGTTAACAGATCTGGTCTGTTTGGTAGTTTGACATGAGGCACTACTGAGAGGTCTAGTAGTGTTGTGAACCAAAGGTTGTCTTGCCCATGTTGGTGCTATTAGTATGAGTCTGAGTTTGTTTTGACTCAACTTGTTTACTAGATATGGAAGGAGTGGGAGAGGGGGAAAAGCGTAAGCAAATATCCCTGACCAGCTCATCCATAACACATTGCCCTGAGACTGATGTTGTGGGTACCTGGATGCGAAGTATCGGCATTTTGCGTTTTCTTTTGTTGCAAATAGATCTATTTGTGGTGTTCCCCAAATCTGGAAGTAAGAGTTTAGTATTTGGGGGTGAATCCCCCCAATCGTGGATTTGTTGGTGATCCCGAGAGAGATTGTCTGCTAACTGGTTCTGAATTCCTGGAATAAATTGTGCTATTAGGCGAATGTGGTTGTGAATCGCCCAATGCCATATTTTTTGTGTGAGGAGGCACAACTGTGTCGAGTGTGTCCCTCCCTGTTTGTTTAGGTAATACATTGTTGTCATGTTGTCTGTTTTGACAAGAATGTATTTGTGGGTTATTATGGGTTGAAATGCTTTTAGCGCTAGAAATACTGCTAACAGTTCTAAGTGGTTTATGTGAAACCGTCTTTGCTGTATGTCCCATTGTCCTTGGATGCTGTGTTGATTGAGGTGTGCCCCCCACCCTGTCATGGAAGCATCTGTCGTTATCACGTATTGTGGCACTGGGTCTTGAAAAGGCCGCCCTTGGTTTAAATTTATACTGTTCCACCATTGAAGCGAGATGTATGTTTGGCGGTCTATCAACACCAGATCTAGAAGTTGACCCTGTGCTTGTGACCATTGTGATGCTAGGCACTGTTGTAAGGGCCGCATGTGCAGCCTTGCATTTGGGACAATGGCTATGCATGAAGACATCATGCCTAGCAGTTTCATTACCATTTTGACCTGTATCTTTTGTTTTGGATACATGGCTTGTATTACATTGTGAAATGTTTGAACTCTTTGTGGACTTGGAGTGGCAATCCCTTTTGCTGTGTTGATTGTCGCCCCTAGGTATTGCTGTGTTTGACACGGCAGAAGGTGTGACTTTGGGTAGTTGATCGAGAAACCTAATTTGTGTAGGGTTTCTATGACATATTTTGTGTGTTGTGAACACTGTATTTGCGTGTTGGTTTTGATTAACCAATCGTCTAGGTACGGGAACACATGTATTTGTTGCCTTCTGATATGTGCAGCTACTACTGCCAGGCATTTTGTAAAAACTCTTGGCGCAGTTGTTATTCCGAATGGCAACACTTTGAATTGGTAATGTATCCCTTGGAATACAAACCTTAGGTACTTTCTGTGTGAAGGATGTATTGGTATATGGAAATATACATCCTTTAGATCCAGTGTTGTCATGTAGTCTTGTTGTTTGAGCAGTGGGATTACGTCTTGTAATGTAACCATGTGAAAGTGGTCTGATTTGATGTATGTATTTAATGTTCTGAGATCTAGTATAGGTCTTAGAGTTTTGTCTTTTTTGGGTATGAGAAAGTACAGTGAGTAAACTCCTGTGTTTAATTGTTGTTTTGGTACTAATTCTATTGCTTCTTTTTGTAGCAATGCTTGAACTTCTAATCCTAGAAGATCTATATGTTGTTTTGACATACTGTGTGTTTTCGGTGGGACTTTTGGAGGGAATTTGAGAAATTCTATGCAATACCCATGCTGGATAATTGCCAGTACCCAAGTATCTGTTATCTCCTCCCAATGTTTGTAAAATTGGCTTAGTCTCCCCCCCACAGGTATTATGTGATGGGGATGTGTGACTTGTGAGTCACTGCTTATTTTGAGGAGTTTTGGGGCTTTGGAACTTTCCTCTATTTTTCTGGAATTGTCCCCCTCTATATTGCCCCCAAAAACCTCCCCGCTGATATTGGCTTTGGTAAGTGGGCCTTGTTTGTGATGTTGTGGTTTCTGTAGGTTGCCCTCGAAACCCTCCCCTAAAAGGTGTTTTGTGAAATGTGCCTCTGCTCTGCGGGGAGTAGAGTGCACCCATGGCTTTTGCTGTATCAGTGTCTTTCTTGAGTTTATCAATAGCAGTGTCGACTTCCGGCCCAAACAACTGCTGTGCATTAAATGGCATATTTAGCATGGCTTGTTGAATTTCCGGCTTGAACCCTGACGTACGCAGCCATGCATGCCTTCTTATTGTTATAGCAGTATTTACTGTCCTTGCAGCCGTATCTGCGGCATCCATTGAAGACCGTATCTGATTATTAGAAATACTTTGTCCTTCTTCCACCACTTGTTGTGCTCTTTTCTGGAACTCTTTGGGTAAGTGTTCTATGAAATGTTGCATCTCATCCCAGTGAGCTCTATCGTATCTTGCCAAAAGTGCTTGTGAATTGGCAATGCGCCATTGGTTTGCTGCTTGTGCTGCAACCCTTTTGCCCGCAGCATCAAATTTGCGACTCTCCTTGTCCGGAGGTGGTGCGTCCCCCGAGGTATGAGAGTTCGCTCTCTTACGAGCTGCCCCGACAACTACTGAGTCTGGTGTTAACTGCGTTGTAATATAAACTGGATCTGTTGGCGGTGGCTTGTACTTTTTCTCCACCCTTGGAGTTATGGCTTGGCCTTTAACAGGATCCTGAAAGATTTGTTTTGAATGTTTTAGCATTCCTGGGAGCATAGGTAGGCTTTGGTATTGGCTATGAGTGGAGGATAGCGTGTTAAACAAAAAATCATCCTCAATTGGTTCGGAATGCAAGGTGACGTTACGGAAAGCAGCTGCCCTTGCGACCACCTGTGTGTAAGATGTACTGTCCTCAGGTGGCGATGGCCTCGCAGGGTACGAGTCTGGGCTGTTGTCCGATACTGGAGCATCGTAAAGGTCCCATGCATCGGGATCATCTTGACTCATTGTAGTATGAGTCGGGGAGTGCATCAGTGGAGGAGTTGTTACCGGTGATGCATGCATTGATGGTGGTGGAGACGGTGGTGGAGTTGTTTTTCTTGCTACCTTTGCCTGTGGCTGCTTGTCCTTTTCTTGAAAGGCAAGTCTTCTTTTTATTTTAATTGGGGGAAGAGTGGTTATCTTCCCTGTGTCTTCTTGAATGTGGAGCCTTCTTTGAGTATAGTCTGGCTCTACTGCTTCAAGTTCCTCTCCGAATTTATGCTTTTGCATTTGGGAGGACAATCCTTGTTCCTCTGTATAGGAACCTGTTTTCGGCTCCGAGGCTGGATGTTTCGGAACCGAAACTTTTTTGGACGTCTTTTTAGGCTCCGAAGAAACCTTTTTTATTTTCGGCGTGGTGGTGTCTCGGTGCCGAACCTCTTCGGTGCCGCTGTCCCGGTGCCGAAATTTCTCGGAGCCGATGTCTCGGGTCCGAGATTGCTGTGTGGCGGTATCTCGACCGGAGACGGATGACTTCGACACAAGCGTGCCCTTTTTCGGTGCCTTGGATCGGTCACCTATTTTTTGGGTTAAGGCATGGCCTGTTGGCGGTGGCGTCCCCTGGGCTTTTGTTATCTTTTCGTGAGTCTTATGTTTCGATGTCTTACTCACGTTTTTTGGCATTTCTTCGGCCTCGAGCTCTTCCGAGTCCGACTCGTGGATGGAGAAAGCTTCTTCTTCTTCCTCGAAACGCTCTTGTCCTGTCGGCGTCGACGCCATCTGCAGTCTTCTGGCTCTTCGGTCTCTTAATGTCTTCCTCGACCGAAACGCTCGACAGGCTTCACAAGTATCTTCCTTGTGCTCTGGAGACAAGCACAAGTTACAGACCAGATGCTGATCCGTATACGGATACTTGTTATGGCATTTTGGACAGAAGCGGAATGGGGTCCGTTCCATCAGCCTTGAAGTCACACGTGGCCGGGCCGACCAGGCCCCGACGGGGGAATCAAAAAAAAACCCGAAGGGCCACCGGAGCTCTTCAAAATTCGGTGTCGATCTGTTGTAACTAACCCGATACAGAACGCAAACAATAACGACGTTTTTTCCGAGATTCTAACTAACTTTCCGACCTGAAACACGGAGCGATAAGGAACACGTCCGAACCCGATAGTGGAAAAAAAACAATCTAAGATGGAGTCGACGCCCATGCACAATGGAGTCGAAATGGGAGGAGTCCCTCGGTCTCGTGACTCGAAAAGACTTCTTCGAAGAAAAACAACTTGTAACACTCCGAGCCCAACACCAGATGGCGGGATGTGCACAGCATGTGTATCTGCAGCTACACATGCCATCGAACACACACACACATATATATATAGATATGGAAAATGTCACTTACCCAGTGTACATCTGTTTGTGGCATATTCCGCTGCAGATTCACCTGCTATGCACAGGTCCTGCCATCTAGTGTTGGGCTCGGAGTGTTACAAGTTGTTTTTCTTCAAAGAAGTCTTTTCGAGTCATGGACCTAGTGACTCCTCCTTTTCGGCTCCATTGCACATGGACATCGACTCCATCTTAGATTGTTTTCCCGCAGAGGGTAAGGTAGGAGTGATAGTGTGTAAAGAAAGAGATGTACATGCAATGGGATAGAGATATATATACACATATGTACAAATTTAAATGTAACTTAAACGGCTACAGGGTCCCGGGGAGGTGGGAGGGCGCATGTGAATCTGCAGCGTCCCATGCCACGAACAGATGTACACTGGGTAAGTGACATTTTCCGTTCAATGGCATGTGTAGCTGCAGATACACATGCTGTGCATAGACTAGTAAGCAGTTATCTCCCCAAAAGCGGTGGCTTAGCCTGTAGGAGTTGAAGTTGTCTGAAATAATGTTCGTAATACAGCCTGTCCTACTGTGGCTTGTTGTGTTGTTAACACATCTACACAGTAATGTTTTGTGAATGTATGTGGCGTAGACCATGTGGCTGCCTTACAGATTTCTGCCATAGGTATATTTCCTAGAAAGGCCATTGTGGCGCCTTTCTTCCTAGTGGAGTGCGCCTTTGGCGTAATAGGTAGGTCTCTTTTTGCTTTAATATAGCAGGTCTGAATACATTTCACTATCCATCTGGCAATGCCTTGTTTGGATATTGGATTTACTGCATGATGTTTTTAGAAGGCTACAAACAATTGCTTTGTTTTGCAAAACTGTTTTGTTCTATCAATGTAATACATTAGTGCTCTTTTAATGTCTAACGTATGTAAGGCTCTTTCAGCTACTGAGTCTGGTTGTGGAAAAAAGACTGGGAGTTCCACTGTTTGGTTTAGGTGGAATGGTGATATAACTTTTGGTAAGAATTTGGGATTTGTACGGAGAACCACTTTATGTTTATGTATACCACTTTTTGTATAAAGGGTTCTTGTATAGTAAATGCTTGTATTTCACTTACTCTTCTAAGAGATGTGATAGCTATTAGGAAGGCTACTTTCCACGTTAAGTATTGCATCTCACAAGAGTGCATGGGTTCAAATGGTGGACGCATGAGTCGTGTTAATACAATATTGAGGTTCCACGAGGGAACCGGTGGTGTTCTCGGGGGTATGATTCTTTTTAAACACTCCATAAATGCTTTAATGACTGGGATTCTAAAGAGTGATGTTGAATGTGTAATCTGCAGGTAGGCAGATATTGCTGTGAGATGTATTTTAATAGAAGAAAATGCTAGTTTAGATTTTTGTAAGTGTAGTAAGTAGCCCACAATGTTTTTGGCGGAAGCATGTAGTGGCTGAATTTATTTGTTTGCGTAACAATGTCTTGTAGTAGGTTTTCTAGCTTGTTTAATGACCTCCATACATTCTTGTATAAGGTCTAAATGTCCAAATTCTAAGACTTCAGGAGCCAAATTGCTAGATTGAGCGATGCTGGATTTGGGTGTCTGATCTGTCGTTTGTGTTGAGTTAACAGATCTGGTCTGTTTGGTAGTTTGATATGAGGTACTACTGACAGGTCCAGTAGTGTTGTATACCATGGCTAACGGGCCCAGGTTGGTGCTATTAGTATTAGTTTGTTTTGACTCACTTTGTTTACCAGATAAGGAAGGAGTGGGAGAGGGGGGAAAAGCGTAAGCAAATATCCCTGACCAACTCATCCATAACGCATTGCCCTTGGACTGAGGGTGTGGATACCTGGACGTGAAGTTTTGGCATTTTGCGTTTTCTTTTGTTGCGAATAGGTCTATTTCTGGTGTTCCCCAGCGTAGAATGAAAATGTCACTTACCCAGTGTACATCTGTTCGTGGCATTAGTCGCTGCAGATTCACATGTTTGGCACAGTCCGCTGCCTGGTGTTGGGCTCGGAGTATTACAAGTTGTTTTTCTTCAAAGAAGTCTTTTTGGTCACGGGACCGAAGGACTCCTCCCTCCTCGGCTCCATTGCGCATGGGCGTCGACTCCATCTTAGATTGTTTTCCCCGCAGAGGGTGAGGATGGAGTTGTTTGGTATAAATAGTGCCCATGCAATGGAGTGAATATGTATGTACGTTAAGAGTTTCTAATAATTATTTACAAATGTTCAGATGTTTAAGATTTATGATCTACTTCTAAACGGCTACAGGCTTCCCGGGGAGGTGGGAGGGTACATGTGAATCTGCAGCGACTAATGCCACGAACAGATGTACACTGGGTAAGTGACATTTTCAGTTCGATGGCATATGTTGCTGCAGATACACATGTTTGGCATAGACTATAAAGCAGTTACCTCCCCTAAAAGCGGTGGTTTAGCCTGTAGGAGTTGAAGTAGTTTGGAATAATGTTCTTAGTACAGCTTGGCCCACTGTAGCTTGTTGTGCATTTAGTACGTCTACACAGTAGTGTTTAGTAAACGTATGAGGCGTAGACCAGGTTGCAGCCTTACATATTTCGCTCATAGGAATGTTTCCTAGAAAGGCCATTGTAGCACCTTTCTTTCTGGTTGAGTGTGCCTTTGGTGTAATAGGCAATTCTCTTTTGGCTTTAAGATAGCATGTTTGAATGCATCTGACTATCCATCTAGCAATGCCTTGTTTAGAGATTGGATTTCCTATGTGTGGTTTTTGAAAAGCTATGAACAGTTGTTTTGTTTTCCTGATTAGCTTTGTTCTGTCAATGTAATACATTAGTGCTCTTTTGATGTCTAATGTATGTAGTGCCCTTTCAGCCACAGAATTTGGTTGTGGGAAGAACAACTGGCAATTCTACTGTTTGATTTAAATGGAATGGTGAGATTACTTTTGGCAGAAATTTTGGATTTGTTCTTAGAACTATTTTATTGTTGTGTATTTGAATAAATGGTTCTTGTATGGTAAATGCCTGTATTTCACTTACTCTTCTGAGGGATGTGATTGCAATGAGAAATGCGACCTTCCAGGTTAGATATTGCATTTCACAGGAATGCATGGGTTCGAAAGGTGGACCCATGAGTCTTGTTAAGACGATGTTAAGATTCCATGAAGGAACTGGTGGTGTTCTTGGTGGTATAATTCTTTTTAGCCCTTCCATGAATGCTTTAATAACTGGTATTCTAAATAGAGACGATGAATGAGTAGTTTGTAGGTAAGCAGATATTGCTGCGAGGTGTATTTTTATAGATGAAAAAGCGAGATTTGCTTTTTGCAAATGTAGTAAGTATCCTACTATGTCTTTAGTAGAGGCATGTAATGGTTGTATTTGATTGGCATGGCAGTAGTAAACAAATCTTTTCCACTTGGATGCATAGCAGTGTCTAGTGGAAGGTTTTCTAGCTTGTTTTATGACCTCCATGCATTCTTGTGTGAGGTCTAAGTGTCCGAATTCTAGGATTTCAGGAGCCAAATTGCCAGATTCAATGATGCTGGGTTTGGATGCCTGATCTGTTGTTTGTGTTGTGTTAACAGATCTGGCCTGTTGGGTAGTTTGACATGCGGTACTAGTGAAAGGTCTAGTAGAGTTGTATACCAAGGTTGTCTTGCCCATGTGGGTGCTATCCGTATGAGTTTGAGTTGGTTTTGACTCAACTTGTTTACTAGATATGGAAGGAGAGGGAGAGGGGGAAAAGCGTACGCAAATATCCCTGACCAACTCATCCATAGAGCATTGCCTTGTGATTCGCGGTGTGGGTACCTGGATGCGAAGTTTTGGCATTTTGAGTTTTCTTTTGTTGCGAACAAATCTATCTGGGGTGTTCCCCAAATTTGAAAGTACTTGTTCAGAACTTGGGGGTGAATTTCCCATTCGTGGACATGTTGGTGGTCTCGCGAAAGGTTGTCTGCTAGTTGGTTTTGTATTCCTGGAATAAATTGTGCTATTAGGCGAATGTTGTTGTGAATCGCCCACTGCCAAATTTTTTGTGTTAGGAGGCACAATTGTGTTGAGTGTGTTCCTCCTTGTTTGTTTAAATAATACATTGTTGTCATGTTGTCTGTTTTGACAAGAATGTATTTGTGTGTTATTATGGGTTGGAAGGCTTTTAACGCTAGAAATACTGCTAACAGTTCTAGGCAATTGATATGAAATTTTGTTTCGTGTATATCCCATTGTCCTTGAATGCTGTGGTGATTGAGGTGTGCTCCCCACCCTGTCATGGAAGCATCTGTTGTTATAACGTATTGAGGCACTGGGTCCTGAAATGTCCGCCCTTTGTTTAAATTTTTGCTGTTCCACCATAGAAGCGAGAGGTATGTTTGGCGGTCTACCAACACCAGATTTTGAAGTTGACCCTGTGCTTGTGACCATTGTGATGCTAGACACTGTTGTAAGGGTCGCATGTGTAGTCTTGCGTTTGGGACAATGGCTATGCATGATGACATCATGCCTAGAAGTTTTAGCACAAATTTTGCTTGTATCTTTTGGTTTGGAAACATAGCACTTATTACCTTGTGGAATGCCTGCACTCTTTGTGGACTTGGAGTGGCAATTCCTTTTGATGTGTTGATGGTTGCTCCTAGATATTGTTGTGTTTGACACGGTTCTAGGTGTGATTTTGTATAGTTGATGGAAAACCCCAGTTTGTGAAGGGTTTGTATGACAAATGTGGTGTCGTTTGCGCATTTTTTTACTGTGTTGGTCTTGATTAGCCAATCGTCTAGGTAAGGGAACACATGTATCTGTTGTCTCCTGATGTGTGCTGCTACTACTGCTAGACATTTTGTGAACACTCTTGGTGCAGTTGTTATTCCGAATGGCAACACCTTGAATTGGTAATGTATTCCTTTGAATACGAACCGTAGGTACTTTCTGTGAGAAGGGTGTATTGGTATATGAAAGTACGCATCCTTTAGGTCTAATGTGGTCATGTAATCTTGCTGTTTGAGCAGTGGAATCATGTCTTGTAGTGTGACCATGTGAAAATGGTCCGATATGATGTAGGTATTTAGTGTCCTGAGATCTAATATTGGTCTTAATGTTTTGTCTTTTTTTGGAATTAGAAAGTACAGGGAGTAAACTCCTGTGTTTTTTTGTTGTACTGGTACTAACTCTATTGCATCCTTTTGCAGTAGTGCTTGAACTTCTAGTCCTAAAAGTTCTAAATGTTGTGGTGACATTTTGCGTGTTTTGGGGGGGATGTTTGGTGGGAAGTTGTGGAATTCTATGCAATATCACATTACACAAGGGAGAGCGGATGGGAGCAAGGGGAAAAAAACCAAAACCGCACTCGGCTCCCACAAGAACCCCCCTCCCCTTCTTATTTTCAGTTACATCTTTGTTATGTTATTTTATTATATGTATAGAAAATTTTTTATATATATATTTGCCTTTTATCCCTTTATTTTTACTTTTATTTTTATTTTTATTTTTATCTTCATCTTTAATCTTTCCTTCTTTCAGCTCCATCCTCCTTTTCCCCCCCTGCCCTTGGTCTCTCCTCGTTCCCCCTCCCCTTCCTCCCTTCCACTTCCCCTTTCTTTCATGTCTGTCTTTTTCCCTTCCCCCCCTTTTTTTCCCCCCCCACCCACCCCTTTCCGCTTTTTTGTTCCCCTTTTTCCCCCCCTTTTTTCCCCTTTTTTTTCCCCCTTTCCCCCCCGTTTTCAGTTTGCGCTCCCTGAGCGCACTAGGCCGCCCGAGAGCTCTGTTTTCCGGCGGCCTGCTCAGCTGGCGTTCCGCGAGTGCTGTTGGGAAACTACATTTCCCTACAGCACTCGCGGGGCGAGCGTCGCCGTCGACGGCGGAGGTCAGGCTGACGCGCCCTCATCCCGGCCTTTCCTCTCACGGAGACAAGGCTGTTTTTCCCCCCGGCGCACGTCCGAGGGGATTTTCATGGGTTCCGGCCCCCGGCACTCCAATAGCCATTAAGGGCCACTTCGGGCTTGACCATATTTGGAGGTATAACTCCGGACTTCCGGCCCCGCCCCCCTGGGCCGCGACGGTGATTCACATCAGCTGCCTCCTGTCCTAATTAAGGCCACTATATCTACCCCTCTCCACCAGACCATTGTATCCAAGGGGTCCTGAATGAGAGGTCGGTATAGGCGCACAGAGAGCGCCCACCTTTGATGCAGTGAGTCAGACAGCGTGGGAGACACAGATAAGACATCTCTGTTCCCTTGGATTTATTTAATTTTTAAATTAAATTTTATTTTCTTATTTGATCTTCCTACTTCCCTTTCCCTTCCCTTTTTCCTCTCCGCCTTTTTCCTATCTTCCTTTTTTCCTTTTCTTCTTTTTCTTCGTTCTTCTTTCTTTTTTCTTCTTTTTTCTTCTTGTTCTTTTTCCTTTTTATCTCCTCCTCTCCATCTTGATCTATAATCTTTGCCTCTAATTTCCTTTTTTCCCTCTTTCCCTCTGTCCTTGGATCCCCTCTCTTTTTACTCCGTCACCCCCTTTTTCTCCCTTGTTTTCCTTTCTCCTCATTCTCTTCTTCTCTTCCCCTCCCCTGCATTCCTTTAATTACCTTTATGATTATCTGTTTTCTCTCCTGTTCCTTCTCCCTTTTTTCCCCTGGAACCTTAGAGTCTTACTATAAGGGGACGCTCCCTCTCCAGGATACCAGAGGCTAGTAGCCTCAACTGTGAGGGTAAGAAATTGTCTTCCCATCCGCACACGTACCGTGCATTACCTACCTCGATGCTATTGCGATTTAAAAATTTTGCAACCAGCACTTCTGCGGCGTGCATGAATTTTGACACGTGTGGATTGGTGTGCTGTGTTTTATTATTCACTATGTTTTGGTCTGTTTTCTCCCCTTCTTCTTTAGGTCCTCCCCAGATATTTTCTTGGTTAAGGTAGGCCCTCCCTTCCATTTGTGATTATTTTCGCAGTGTTTAAGTAGGAATCACTACAGGGATCCAATGCCCTGATGAATGCCCAGAGACTTTCCATAGCTCCACCATAAGGGCAGAAACATGTCGGCTACCCCATTTTAGACAGGTGACCTTGTGAGTCATTGCTCTCACACTGGTTCCCCATCCTTTTTACCACACCACACAGGACCCCCATTAAAGTTACTCGGGTACCTGAGTAGGTGTTTTTATTTCCCTAGTATAGCTGGATCCCTATCTCCAGGAATAAGATTAATTTACGCACTCCCTCCTGTTCTTTTAACAGTGAGGTTGAGTCCGCCCAGGTGGCACTGTCCTACCTGGGTGGGGCTAGGTGGTCATATGATGAAGCATGACACTATATAGTGTGTGAGACCACCTAGTCCGTAAAGGAAACTTTCCTTTCCGTGGTTTTTTCCCCAGCTCCTCTCCTTCCCCCCAGACCTGACATAACTACACAGTCCACCCAATTTTCACCTCTAGTTGAGGACTACGAGTGGTCTAGCGTCACAATTAGTACACTATTGACCCCCCCACTTTATATACAACCCCGCACTCCCCTTTTTTGTGATTGAATTCTATGCAATAGTCATGTTGGATTATTGCTAATACCCAATTGTCTGTTGTAATCTGTTGCCAAGATTAGTAGAATTGGCTTAGTCTTCCCCCCACTGGTGTTGAGTGAAGGGGTTGCGTGACTTGAAAGTCACTGTTTAGGTGGAGGTGTTTTTGGAGTCTGGAATCTTCCCCTACTCCTTGGGAATTGACCCCCCCGATATCCCCTGAAACCTCCCCTTTGGAAGGAACCCTGATATGGTGTGGTTCTTGTTTGTTGGCTGGTGGTGTCTGTGGGTTGGCCACGAAACCCCCCTCTAAATGGAGTTTTTCTGAAAGAGCCTCTGCTCTGCGGGGAGTAGAGTGCGCCCATGGCCTTGGCCGTGTCTGTGTCTGTGTCCTTTTTAAGTTTTTCAATGGCTGTATCCACTTCAGAGCCAAAAAGTTGTTTCTCGTTGAAGGGCATATTAAGGACAGCCTGCTGGATTTCAGGTTTGAAGCCTGAAGTGCGTAGCCAAGCGTGTCTCCTTATGGTGACAGCAGTGTTGACTGTTCTTGCTGCAGTATCGGCTGCGTCTAGTGAAGAGCGGATTTGATTGTTTGAGATCGTTTGTCCCTCTTCCACTATTTGCTGCGCCCTTTTTTGGTATTCCTGGGGAAGATGGTCTACGAGAAGTTGCATCTCGTCCCAGTGTGCGCGGTCATATCTGGCCAGCAGCGCTTGTGAATTTGCGATGCGCCACTGGTTGGCTGCCTGTGATGCTACTCTTTTCCCTGCCGCATCAAATTTTCGGCTTTCTTTGTCCGGAGGTGGTGCGTCGCCAGATGTATGTGAATTTGCTCTCTTGCGAGCTGCCCCTACTACCACGGAGTCAGGTGGTAACTGCGAAGTAATAAACACTGGGTCTGTGGGTGGTGGTTTGTATTTCTTATCCACCCTTGGGGTGATGGCTCTTGATTTTACGGGCTCTTCAAAAATTTGTTTTGCGTGCCGTAACATCCCTGGTAGCATTGGGAGACATTGATATTGGCTGTGTGTAGCCGAGAGGGTGTTAAATAAAAAATCATCCTCTATAGGATCGGAATGCAGTTGGACATTGTGGAATTCTGCTGCCCTAGCCACCAGTTGCGAGTATGAGGTACTGTCCTCTGGCGGTGACGGCTTTGTGGGGAAGAACTGTGAATACTGCAGGAACGACAAGGGCTAGAGACTTCCCCTTTGGAGGATGGATCCCCCACGCCTTGGAGAGTCGTGCAGAAGTGTTTTCCCGCCGGATGGACGCCAACAAGCCTTGCTACACGCAAATCGTGCGTTTGGCGTTTTTGGACGCTGCTGGGGCCCAGGAGGGACCAGGAGGTCGCAAATTGGACCTGCAGAGAGAGGGGACGTCGAGCAAGACAAAGAGCCCTCACTGAAGCAGGTAGCACCCGGAGAAGTGCCAGAAACAGGCACTACGAGGATGCGTGAAAAGGTGCTCGCCGAAGTTGCACAAAGGAGTCCCACGTCGCCGGAGACCAACTTAGAAAGTCGTGCAATGCAGGTTAGAGTGCCGTGGACCCAGGCTTGGCTGTGCACGAAGGATTTCCGCCGGAAGTGCACAGGGGCCGGAGTAGCTGCAAAGTCGCGGTTCCCAGCAATGCAGCCCAGCGAGGTGAGGCAAGGACTTACCTCCACCAAACTTGGGCTGAAGAGTCACTGGACTGTGGGGGTCACTTGGACAGAGTCGCTGGATTCGAGGGACCTCGCTCGTCGTGCTGAGAGGAGACCCAAGGGACCGGTAATGCAGCTTTTTGGTGCCTGCGGTTGCAGGGGGAAGATTCCGTCGACCCACGGGAGATTTCTTCGGAGCTTCTGGTGCAGAGAGGAGGCAGACTACCCCCACAGCATGCACAAGCAGGAAAACAGTCGAGAAGGCGGCAGGATCAGCGTTACAGAGTTGCAGTAGTCGTCTTTGCTACTATGTTGCAGGTTTGCAGGCTTCCAGCGCGGTCAGCGGTCGATTCCTTATCAGAAGGTGAAGAGAGAGATGCAGAGGAACTCGGCTGAGCTCATGCATTCGTTATCTAAAGTTTCCCCAGAGACAGAGACCCTAAATAGCCAGAAAAGAGGGTTTGGCTACCTAGGAGAGAGGAAAGGCTACTAACACCTGAAGGAGCCTATCAGCAGGAGTCTCTGACGTCACCTGGTGGCACTGGCCACTCAGAGCAGTCCAGTGTGCCAGCAGCACCTCTGTTTCCAAGATGGCAGAGGTCTGGAGCACACTGGAGGAGCTCTGGACACCTCCCAGGGGAGGTGCAGGTCAGGGGAGTGGTCACTCCCCTTTCCTTTGTCCAGTTTCGCGCCAGAGCAGGGGCTAAGGGGTCCCTGAACCGGTGTAGACTGGCTTATGCAGAATTGGGCACCTCTGTGCCCAACAAAGCATTTCCAGAGGCTGGGGGAGGCTACTCCTCCCCTGCCTTCACACCATTTTCCAAAGGGAGAGGGTGTCACACCCTCTCTCAGAGGAAGTTCTTTGTTCTGCCATCCTGGGCCAGGCCTGGCTGGACCCCAGGAGGGCAGCTGCCTGTCTGAGGGGTTGGCAGCAGCAGCAGCTGCAGTGAAACCCCAGGAAGGGCAGTTTGGCAGTACCAGGGTCTGTGCTACAGACCACTGGGATCATGGAATTGTACCAACAATGCCAGGATGGCATAGAGGGGGCAATTCCATGATCATAGACATGTTACATGGCCATATTCGGAGTTACCATGGTGAAGCTACATATAGGTAGTGACCTATATGTAGTGCACGTGTGTAATGGTGTCCCCGCACTCACAAAGTTCAGGGAATTGGCTCTGAACAATGTGGGGGCACCTTGGCTAGTGCCAGGGTGCCCTCACACTAAGTAACTTTGCACCTAACCTTTACCAGGTAAAGGTTAGACATATAGGTGACTTATAAGTTACTTAAGTGCAGTGTAAAATGGCTGTGAAATAACGTGGACGTTATTTCACTCAGTCTGCAGTGGCAGGCCTGTGTAAGAATTGTCAGAGCTCCCTATGGGTGGCAAAAGAAATGCTGCAGCCCATAGGGATCTCCTGGAACCCCAATACCCTGGGTACCTCAGTACCATATACTAGGGAATTATAAGGGTGTTCCAGTAAGCCAATGTGAATTGGTAAAATTGGTCACTAGCCTGTTAGTGACAATTTAAAAGTAATGAGAGCATAACCACTGAGGTTCTGGTTAGCAGAGCCTCAGTGAGACAGTTAGGCACCACACAGGGAACATATACATGCACACCTATGAGCACTGGGGCCCTGTGTGACAGGGTCCCAGTGACACATACATATAGGCCACAAACTTATGAGCACTGGGGTCCTGACCAGCAGGATCCCAGTGACACATAACAAACATACTGAAAACATAGTGTTTTCACTATGAGCACTGAGGCCTGGCTATCAGGATCCCAGTGAGACAGTGAAAACAGTGGGGTGAATTTCAAATTTGTGTGTTTGTTGGTGAGCTCGACTGAGATTGTCGGCCAACTGGTTTTGAATCCCTGGGATGTACTGTGCTATTAGGCGAATGTGATTGTGAATCGCCCGATGCCAAATCTTTTGTGCTAAGAGACACAGTTGTGATGAGTGTGTCCCTCCTTGTTTGTTTAGGTAGTACATTGTTGTCTGTTTTGACAAGAACGTGTTTGTGGGCTATTAGCGGCTGAAATGCTTTCAATGCTAGAAACACTGCTAACAGTTCTAAATGACTTATATGCAGTTGCCTTTGTTGAACGTCCCATTGTCCCTGTATACTGTGCTGTTTGAGGTGTGCTCCCCACCCTGTCATGGAAGCATCTATTGTGATCACGTATTGAGGCACTGGGTCTTGGAATGGCTGCCCTTGGTTTAAATTTATAGGATTCCACCATTGAAGCGAGAAGTTTGTTTGGCGGTCTATCAACACCAGATCTAGAAGTTGACCCTGTGCTTGTGACCATTGTGATGCTAGGCACTGTTGTAAGGGCCGCATGTGCAGCCTTGCATTTGGGACAATGGCTATGCATGAAGACATCATGCCTAGCAGTTTCATTACCCTTTTGACCTGTATCCTTTGTTTTGGATACATGGCTTGTATTACATTGTGAAATGCTTGAACTCTTTGTGGACTTGGAGTGGCAATCCCTTTTACTGTGTTGATTGTTGCTCCTAGGTATTGCTGTGTTTGACACGGCAGAAGGTGTGACTTTGGGTAGTTGATTGAGAAACCTAGTTTGTGTAGGGTTTCTATGACATATTTTGTGTGTTGTGAACACTGTATTTGCGTGTTGGTTTTTATTAACCAATCGTCTAGGTACGGGAACACATGTATTTGCTGCCTTCTGATGTGTGCTGCTACTACTACTGCCAGACATTTTGTAAAAACTCTTGGCGCAGGTGTTATTCCGAATGGCAACACTTTGAATTGGTAATGTATCCCTTGGAATACAAACCTTAGGTACTTTCTGTGTGAAGGATGTATTGGTATATGGAAATATGCATCCTTTAGATCCAGTGTTGTCATGTAGTCTTGTTGTTTGAGCAGTGGGATTACTTCTTGTAATGTAACCATGTGAAAGTGGTCTGATTTGATGTATGTATTTAATATTCTGAGATCTAGTATAGGTCTTAGAGTTTTGTCTTTTTTGGGTATTAGAAAATACAGTGAGTAAACTCCTGTGTTTAATTCTTGTTTTGGTACTAATTCTATTGCTTCTTTTTGGAGCAATGCTTGAACTTCTAATCCTAGAAGATCTATATGTTGTTTTGACATACTGTGTGTTTTCGGTGGGACTGTTGGAGGGAATTTGAGAAATTCTATACAATAACCATGCTGGATAATTGCTAGTACCCAAGTATCTGTTGTTATCTCCTCCCAATGTTTGTAAAATTGGCTTAGTCTCCCCCCCACAGGTGTTATGTGGTGGGAATGTGTGACTTGTAAGTCTGCTTATTTTGAGGAGTTTTGGAACTTTCCTCTATTTTTCTGGAATTGTCCCCCTCTATATTGCCCCCGAAAACCACCCCGCTGATATTGGCTTTGGTAAGTGGGCCTTGTTTGTGAGGTTGTGGTTTCTGTAGGTTGCCCTCGAAACCCTCCTCTAAAAGGTGTTTTGCGAAATGTGCCTCTGCTCTGCGGGGAGTAGAGTGCGCCCATGGCTTTTGCTGTATCAGTGTCTTTTTTGAGTTTATCAATAGCAGTGTCGACTTCCGGCCCAAACAACTGCTGTTCATTAAATGGCATATTTAGCACGGCTTGTTGAATTTCTGGCTTGAACCCTGACGTGCGCAGCCATGCATGCCTTCTTATTGTTATTGCCGTATTTACTGTCCTTGCAGCTGTATCTGCTGCATCCATCGAAGACCGTATCTGATTATTAGAGATACTTTGTCCTTCTTCCACTACTTGCTGTGCTCTTTTTTGGAACTCTTTGGGTAAGTGTTCTATGAAATGTTGCATCTCATCCCAGTGAGCTCTATCGTATCTTGCCAAAAGTGCTTGTGAATTGGCAATGCTCCATTGGTTTGCTGCCTGTGCTGCAACCCTTTTGCCCGCAGCATCAAATTTGCGACTCTCCTTGTCTGGAGGTGGTGCGTCCCCTGAGGTATGAGAGTTCGCTCTCTTACGAGCTGCCCCGACAACTACTGAGTCTGGTGTTAACTGCGTTGTAATATAAACTGGATCTGTTGGCGGTGGCTTGTACTTTTTCTCCACCCTTGGAGTTATGGCTCTGCTTTTAACAGGATCTTGAAAGATTTGTTTAGAATGTTTTAGCATTCCTGGGAGCATAGGTAGGCTTTGGTATTGGCTATGAGTGGAGGATAGCGTGTTAAACAAAAAGTCATCCTCAATTGGTTCGGAATGCAAGGTGACGTTATGGAAAGCAGCTGCCCTTGCGACCACCTGTGTGTAAGATGTACTGTCCTCAGGTGGGGACGGCCTGGCAGGGTACGAGTCTGGGCTGTTGTCCGATACTGGAGCATCGTACAGGTCCCATGCATCGGGATCATCTTGACTCATTGTAGTATGAGTCGGGGAGTGCATCAGTGGAGGAGTTGCTACCGGTGATGTGTGCACTGACGGTGGTGGAGACGGCGGTGGAGTTGTTTTCCTTGCCACCTTTGCCTGTGGCTGCTTGTCCTTTTCTTGAAAGGCAAGTTTTCTTTTAATTTTAATAGGGGGAAGAGTGGTTATCTTCCCTGTGTCTTCTTGAATGTGGAGCCTTCTTTGAGTATAGTCTGGCTCTACTGCTTCAAGTTCCTCTCCAAATCTATGCTTTTGCATTTGGGAGGACAATCCTTGTTCCTCTGTATAGGAACCTGTTTTCGGCTCTGAGGCTGGATGTTTCGGAACCGAAACTTTTTCGGACGTCTTTTTAGGCTCAGAAGAAACCTTTTTAATTTTCGGCTTGGTGGTGTCTCGGTGCTGAAATTGTTCGGTGCCGCTGTCCCAATGCCGAAATTTTTCTGAGCCGACGTCTCGGCTCCGAGATTGCTGTGTGGCGGTATCTCGACCGGAGTCGGATGACTTCGACACAAGCGTGCCCTTTTTCGGTGCCTTGGGTCGGTCACCTAATTTTTGGGTTAAGCCATGGCATGTTGCCGGTGGCGTCCCCTGGGCTTTTGTTGACTTCTCGTGAGTCTTATGTTTCGACGTCTTACTCACGGTTTTCGGCATTTCTTCGGTTTCGAGCTCCTCCGAGTCCGACTCGTGAATAGAGAAAGCTTCCTCTTCCTCCTCGAAACGCTCTTGTCCTGTCGGCTTCTACGCCATCTGCAGTCTTCTGGCTCTTCGGTCTCTTAATGTCTTCCTCGACCGAAACGCTCGACAGGCTTCACAAGTATCTTCCTTGTGCTCCGGAGACAAGCACAAGTTACAGACCAGATGCTGATCCGTAAACAGATACTTGTTATGGCATTTTGGACAGAAGCGGAATGGGGTCCGTTCCATCAGCCTTGAAGAGACACGTGGCCGGGCCGACCAGGCCCCGACGGGGGATCGAAAAAACCCCGAAGGGCCACCGGAGCTCTTCAAAATTCGGTGTCGATCTGTTCTAACTAACCCGATACCGAACGCAAACAATACCGACATTTTTTCCGAGATTCTAACTAACTTTCCGACCCGAAACACGGAGCGAAAAGGAACACGTCCGAACCCGATGGCGGAAAAAAAACAATCTAAGATGGAGTCGACGCCCATGCGCAATGGAGTCTAAATGGGAGGAGTCCCTCGGTCTCGTGACTCGAAAAGACTTCTTCGAAGAAAAACAACTTGTAACACTCCGAGCCCAACACCAGATGGCGGGATGTGCACAGCATGTGTATCTGCAGCTACACATGCCATCGAACATATATATATATATATATATATATATGGAAAATGTCACTTACCCAGTGTACATCTGTTCGTGGCATGAGATGCTGCAGATTCACATGCTGTGCATATCCTGCCATCTAGTGTTGGGCTCAGAGTGTTACAAGTTGTTTTTCTTCTAGGAAGTCTTTTCGAGTCAAGATATCGAGGGACTCCTCCCATTTCGGCTCCATTGCGCATGGGCGTCGACTCCATCTTAGATTGTTTTCCCCGCAGAGGGTGAGGTAGGAGTTGTGTATATAGTAATAGTGCCCATGCAATGGAGTAAGTATATATGTACATAGTGTGATTAAAAAATTATATATTTACAAATTTATAAATGTACAAGTTTATTTTTATCAACTTATAACGGCTACAGGCTCCCGGGGAGGTGGGAGGGCGCATGTGAATGTGCAGCGTCTCATGCCACGAACAGATGTACACTGGGTAAGTGACATTTTCCATTCGGTGTCATGTGTAGCTGCAGATACACATGCTGTGCATAGACTAGTAAGCAGTTATCTCCCCAAAAGCGGTGGTTTAGCCCGTAGGAGTTGAAGTTGTTAGAAATAATGTTCGTAGTACTGCCTGTCCTACTGTGGCTTGTTGTGTTGTTAACACATCCACACAGTAATGTTTAGTGAATGTATGAGGCGTAGACCATGTGGCTGCCTTACAGATTTCTGTCATTGGTATATTTCCTAGAAAGGCCATTGTAGCGCCTTTCTTTCTAGTGGAGTGTGCCTTTGGTGTAATAGGCAGTTCTCTTTTTGCTTTAACGTAAGAGGTTTGAATACATTTAACTATCCATCTAGCAATGCCTTGTTTGGATATTGGGTTTCCTGCATGAGGTTTTTGGAAAGCTACAAACAATTGTTTTGTTTTGCAAAATTGTTTGGTTCTATCAATGTAATACATTAGTGCTCTTTTTATGTTTAGTGTATGTAATGCTCTTTCAGCTACAGAGTCTGGTTCTGGAAAAAACACTGGGAGTTCCACTGTTTGATTTAAGTGGAATGGTGATATAACTTTTGGCAAAAATGTTGGATTTGTGCGTAAAACCACTTTATGCTTGTGTATTTGTATAAAGGGTTGCTGTATGGTAAAAGCTTGTATTTCACTTACTCTTCTGAGAGATGTGATAGCTATTAGGAAGGCTACTTTCCAGGTTAAGTATTGCATTTCACAAAAGTGCATGGGTTCGAATGGCGGACCCATGAGTCGTGTTAATACAATATTGAGGTTCCACAAAGGAACTGGCGGTGTTCTTGGTGGAATGATCCTTTTTAGCCCCTTCATAAATGCTTTTATGACTGGGATTCTAAATAGTGAAGTTGAATGTGTCATTTGCAGATAGGCTAAAATTGCTGTGAGACGTATTTTAATGGATGAAAAAGCTAACTTAGACTTTTGTAAGTGTAGTAAGTAGCTTACAATAATGTTCGCGGACGCATGTAATGGTTGAATTTGATTATTATGACAGTAATAAACAAATTGTTTCCATTTATTTGCGTAGCAATGTCTTGTAGTAGGTTTTCTAGCCTGTTTGATGACCCCCATACATTCTTGTGTAAGGTCTAGATGTCCGAATTCTAAGACTTCAGGAGCAAGATTGCTAGATTGAACGATGCTGGATTCGGGTGTCTGATCTGTTGTTTGTGTTGAGTTAACAGATCTGGTTTGTTTGGTAGTTTGATATGAGGCACTACTGACAGGTCTAGTAGTGTTGTGTACCAAGGTTGTCGTGCCCAAGTTGGTGCTATTAGTATTAGTTTGAGTTTGTTTTGACTCAAATTGTTTACTAGATACGGAAGGAGTGGGAGAGGGGGAAAAGCGTAAGCAAATATCCCTGACCAACTCATCCATAACGCATTGCCCTTGGAGTGAGGGTGTGGGTACCTGGACGCGAAGTTTTGGCCTTTTGCATTTTCTTTTGTTGCGAATAGGTCTATTTGCGGTGTTCCCCATTTTTGGAAGTAGGTCTGTAGTATCTGAGGATAAATTTCCCATTCGTGGGTTTGTTGGTGATCTCGACTGAGATTGTCTGCCAACTGGTTTTGAATTCCTGGGATGTATTGCGCTATTAGGCGAATGTGAATCGCCCAATGCCAAATCTTCTGTGCTAAGAGACACAGTTGTGATGAGTGTGTCCCTCCCTGTTTGTTTAAGTAATACATTGTTGTCATGTTGTCTGTTTTGACAAGAATGTGTTTGTGAGCTATTAGTGGTTGAAATGCTTTCAACGCTAGAAACACTGCAAGTAATTCTAGCTGATTTATATGAAGTTGTTTCTGTTGAGTGTCCCATTGTCCCTGGATGCTGTGTTGGTTGAGGTGTGCTCCCCACCCTACCATGGAAGCATCAGTTTTGATTACGTATTGAGGCACTGGGTATTGGAAAGGCCGCCCTTGATTTAAATTTACAGGTTTCCACCATTGAAGCGAGGTGTGTGTTTGGCGGTCTATCAACACTAGATCTTGAAGTTGACCCTGTGCTTGTGTCCATTGTGTTGCTAGGCACTGTTGTAAAGGCCGCATGTGTAATCTTGCGTTTGGGACAATGGCTATGCATGAGGACATCATGCCTAGTAGTTTTATCACTAATTTTACCTGATACTTTTGGTTTGGGTGCATGCTTTGTATTACGTTTTGGAATGCTTGTACCCTTTGTGGACTTGGAGTGGCAATCCCTTTTTTGTGTTGATTGTTGCTCCTAAGTATTGTTGTATTTGACACGGCTGTAAGTGTGATTTTTGGTATTTTAGTGAGAACCCTAGTTTGTGAAGGGTTTCTATGACGTATTTTGTGTGTTGAAGACATTGTTTCTGAGTGCTGGTTTTGATTAACCAATCGTCTAGATACGGGAATACGTGTATGTGCTGTCTTCTGATATGTGCAGCTACAACTGCAAGGCATTTTGTAAATACCCTTGGTGCTGTTGTTATCCCGAATGGTAACTCTTTGAATTGGTAATGTACCCCTTGGATTACAAACCTTAAATATTTCCTATGGGAAGGATGTATAGGTATATGGAAGTAAGCATCCTTGAGGTCTAATGTTGACATGTAGTCTTGTTGTTTGAGCAATGGAATTACGTCTTGAAGTGTTACCATGTGAAAGTGATCTGATTTGATGTAAAGATTTAGTGTTCTGAGATCTAAGATGGGTCTTAGAGTTTTGTCCTTTTTGGGTATTAGAAAATACAGGGAATAAACACCTGTTCCTTTCTGATGTTTGGGTACCAGTTCTATGGCGTCTTTTTGTAACAATGCTTGGACTTCTAGTTGTAATAGATCCAAGTGCTGTTTGGACATGTGTGTTCTTGGAGGCACATTTGGTGGTAATTCTTGGAATTCTATGCAATAACCATGTTGGAGTCTGTTATTTCCTCCCAGTTTTGGTAAAAATCCGTGAGTCTTCCCCCCACTGGTGTTATGTGTTGGGGATTTGTGACACTGAAGTCACTGTTTAGTTTGAGGGTTCTTTGGGCTTTGGAACTTTCCTCTAGTTTTAGGGAACTGTCCACCTCTGTATTGTCCCCGAAAGCCTCCTCTTTGATACTGGCCCTGGTATGTGGGTCTGGTTTGTGAGGTTGAGGGTTCTGTGCTGTGGGCCTGAAACCCCCCTCTAAATTGTGTCTTCCTAAATGTGCCTCTGCTCTGTGGGGAGTAGAGCGCGCCCATGGCCTTGGCCGTATTAGTGTCCTTTTTGAGCTTCTCTATAGCTGTGTCCACCTCCGGCCCAAACAACTGCTGTCCATTAAAAGGCATATTAAGCACAGCCTGTTGGATCTCGGGCTTAAACCCGGAGGTGCGTAGCCATGCGTGTCTCCGAATAGTGACCGCTGTATTCATAGTTCTTGCGGGTGTGTCCGCTGCATCCATTGCCGATAGTATCTGGTTGTTCGAGATACTTTGGCCCTCTTCCACCACTTGTTGTGCACGCTTTTGGAACTTCTTGGGCAGATGTTCAATAAAGTGCTGCATTTCATCCCAATGAGCACTGTCATATCTTGACAATAAAGCCTGGGAATTCGCAATGCGCCATTGATTGGCCGCCTGTACCGCAACTCTTTTCCCCGCTGCATCAAACTTTCGACTTTCTTTGTCGAGTGGTGGTGCATCTCCAGAGGTGTGTGAATTTGCCCTTTTACGTGCTGCGCCTACTACTACTGAGTCAGGTGTCAGTTGTTGTGTGATGTACACAGGGTCTGTAGGGGGAGGCTTGTACTTTTTCTCCACCCTAGGTGTGATGGCTCTGCCTTTGACGGGTTCTTGAAATACTTGTTTTGCGTGTTTCAACATCCCTGGTAACATTGGGAGACTTTGGTACTGACTGTGTGTCGACGACAAAGTATTAAATAAAAAGTCATCCTCAATCGGTTCTGCGTGCAGTGCCACATTGTGAAAAGCTGCTGGACACCACTTGTGTGTAGGCAGTACTGTCTTCAGGTGGTGATGGTCTTGCTGGGTAGCAGTCTGGACTATTATCTGATTCTGGCGCATCATATAGATCCCATGCATCTGGGTCATCCTGGCTGATCCCTGTGTGCGTTGGTGATTGCATCATGGGGGGGGGAGGTTGCAATTGGCGACAGTTGCAGTGAGTGGTGTGGTGAAGAGTGAGGTACTGCTTTTCCCACTTTTGCTTGTGGTTGTTTTTCTTTGTCTTGGAAAGCAAGTTTCCTTTTCATTGTTATAGGAGGGAGAGTTCTTATTTTCCCTGTTTCCTTTTGAATATGGAGCCTTCTTTGTGTATAATCTGGCTCCGCTGCTTCTAGCTCTTGTCCAAATTTATGGTCTTGTAGTTGTTCTGAGAGGCCTTGTTCTTCGGAGTAGGAGCTTGTTTTTGGCTCCGAAGCTGGGTGTTTTGGTACCAAAACTTTCTGCAGTCTTTTTTGGCTCCGAAGCCACTTTTTTCGGTTTCGGTGTGACGATCTATGTGTCGAGTCTTGTCGGAGCCAGGTTCTCGGCGTCGAGTATGCTCTGTGCCGGGATCTCGACCGGAGTCGGATGACTTCGACACGTGTGTGCCCTTTTTTGGTGCCGATGGATGGTCACCGATTTTACGGGTTAAGCCATGGCCTGCCGGCGGTGGCATCCCCTGGGCCTTCATGATTTTGGCGGGAGTTTTGGCCGGGGCTGGTTTACTCACGGTTTTCGGCATCTGCTCCGTTTCGGGCTCGTCCGAAAGTCTCCTCTTCCTCGACATCGTAGAGTTTTCTTCGACCGAAATGCCCGACAGGCCTCGCAGGTATCCTGTTTGTGTTCAGGGGACAAACACAAATTACAGACCAGATGTTGATCCGTGTAAGGATACTTGTTATGGCATTCGGGGCAGAAGCGGAATGGGGTCCGTTCCATTAACCTTGAAGACGCACGCGGTCGGGCCGACCAGGCCCCGCCGGGGGTTAGAAGCCTCGAAGGGCTATAAGAGCTCTTCTTGATTCGGTGTTGTAGGAAGTTGGCTCTGTATGTGCTATTTCAAAGTAAGGAATAGCATGCACAGAGTCCAAGGGTTCCCCTTAGAGGTAAAATAGTGGTAAAAAGAGATAATACTAATGCTCTATTTTGTGGTAGTGTGGTCGAGCAGTAGGCTTATCAAAGGAGTAGTGTTAAGCATTTGTTGTACATACACATAGACAATAAATGAGGTACACACACTCAGGGACAAATCCAGCCAATAGGTTTTGTTATAGAAAAATATCTTTTCTTAGTTTATTTTAAGAACCACAGGTTCAAATTTTACATGTAATAGCTCATTTGAAAGGTATTGCAGGTAAGTACTCTATGAACTTTGAATCATTACTTTAGCATGTATACTTTTTACATAAAACACAATAAGCTGTTTTAAAAGTGGACACAGTGCAATTTTCACAGTTCCTGGGGGAGGTAAGTTATTGTTAGTTTCAACAGGTAAGTAAGGCACTTACAGGGTTCAGTTCTTGGTCCAAGGTAGCCCACCGTTGGGGGTTCAGGGCAACCCCAAAGTTATCACACCAGCAGCTCAGGGCCGGTCAGGTGCAAAGGTCAAAGAGGTGCCCAAAACGCATAGGCTATAATGGAGAGAAGGGGGTGCCCCGGTTCCAGTCTGCCAGCAGGTAAGTACCCGCGTCTTCGGAGGGCAGACCAGGGGGGTTTTGTAGGGCACCGGGGGGGACACAAAGTAGCACAGAAAGTACACCCTCAGCAGCGCGGGGGCGGCCGGGTGCAGTGTGCAAACACGCGTCGGGTTTCCTTCAGGTTTCAATGGGAGACCAAGGGGTCTCTTCAGCGATGCAGGCAGGCAAGGGGGGGGGGCTCCTCGGGGTAGCCACCACCTGGGCAAGGGAGAGGGCCTCCTGGGGGTCACTCCTGCCCAGAAGTTCCGTTTCTTTAGGGGCTGGGGGCTGCGGGTGCAGGGTCTTTTCCAGCCGTCGGGAAATGGAGTTCAGACAGTCGCGGTCAGGGGGAGCCTGGGGATTCCCTCTGCAGGCGTCGCTGTGGGAGCTCAGGGGGGACAACTTTGGTTACTCACAGTCGTAGAGTCGCCGGAGGGTCCTCCCTGAGTTGGTTGTTCTCCACCAGTCGAGTCGGGGTCGCCGGGTGCAGTGTTGCAAGTCTCACGCTTCTTGCGGGGAATTGCAGGGGCCTTTAAATCTGTTCCTTGTAACAAAGTTGCAGTTCTTTTGGAGCAGTGCCGCTGTCCTCAGGAGTTTCTTGTCTTTTTCGAAGCAGGGCAGTCCTCAGAGGATTCAGAGGTCGCTGGTCCATTGGAAAGCGTCGCTGGAGCAGGGTTCTTTGGAAGGCAGGAGACAGGCCGGTAAGTCTGGGGCCAAGGCAGTTGGTGTCTTCTGGTCTTCCTCTGCAGGGGTCTTTCAGCTCGGCAGTCCTTCTTGTAGTTGCAGGAATCTAATTTCTAGGTTCAGGGAGAGCCCTTAAATACTAAATTTAAGGGCGTGTTTAGGTCTGGGGGGTTAGTAGCCAATGGCTACTAGCCCTGAGGGAGAGTACACCCTCTTTGTGCCTCCTCCCAAGGGGAGGGGGTCACATCCCTAATCCTATTGGGGGAATCCTCCATCTGCAAGATGGAGGATTTCTAAAAGTTAGAGTCACCTCAGCTCAGGACACCTTAGGGGCTGTCCTGACTGGCCAGTGACTCCTCCTTGTTATTCTCATTATTTTCTCCGGCCTTGCCGCCAAAAGTGGGAGCCGGGGCCGGAGGGGGCGGGCAACTCCACTAGCTGGAGTGTCCTGCGGTGCTGTGACTAAGGGGTGAGCCTTTGAGGCTCACCGCCAGGTGTGACAGCTCCTGCCTGGGGGAGGTGTTAGCATCTCCACCCAGTGCAGGCTTTGTTACTGGCCTCAGAGTGACAAAGGCACTCTCCCCATGGGGCCAGCAACATGTCTCTCGTGTGGCAGGCTGCTGGAACCAGTCAGCCTACACAGATAGTCGGTTAAGTTTCAGGGGGCACCTCTAAGGTGCCCTCTGTGGTGTATTTTACAATAAAATGTACACTGGCATCAGTGTGCATTTATTGTGCTGAGAAGTTTGATACCAAACTTCCCAGTTTTCAGTGTAGCCATTATGGTGCTGTGGAGTTCGTGTAAAATAGACTCCCAGACCATATACTCTTATGGCTACCCTGCACTTACAATGTCTAAGGTTTTGCTTAGACACTGTAGGGGCACAGTGCTCATGCACTGGTACCCTCACCTATGGTATAGTGCACCCTGCCTTAGGGCTGTAAGGCCTGCTAGAGGGGTGTCTTACCTATACTGCATAGGCAGTGAGAGGCTGGCATGGCACCCTGAGGGGAGTGCCATGTCGACTTACTCATTTTGTTCTCACTAGCACACACAAGCTGGTAAGCAGTGTGTCTGTGCTGAGTGAGGGGTCTCCAGGGTGGCATAATACATGCTGCATCCCTTAGAGACCTTCCCTGGCATCAGGGCCCTTGGTACCAGAGGTACCAGTTACAAGGGACTTATCTGGATGCCAGGGGTGCCAATTGTGGAATCAAAAGTACAGGTTAGGGAAAGAACACTGGTGCTGGGGCCTGGTTAGCAGGCCTCAGCACACTTTCAATTCAAAACATAGCATCAGCAAAGGCAAAAAGTCAGGGGGTAACCATGCCAAGGAGGCATTTCCTTACAGGTGTCGATCTGCGTTAACTAACCGGATACCGAACGCATACAATACCGTCGAATTTTTCTGAGATTTAACTAACTTTCCAAACCGAAACACGGAGCGAAGAGGAACACGTCCGAACCCGATGGCGGAAAGAAAACAATCTAAGATGGAGTCGACACCCATGCGCAATGGAGCCGAAATGGGAGGAGTCCCTCGATCTCGTGACTCGAAAAGACTTCTTCGAAGAAAAACAACTTGTAACACTCCGAGCCCAACACTAGATGGTGGGATATGCACAGCATGTGTATCTGCAGCTACACATGCCACCGAACATATACATATATATCTTTCATAAATAGGTTTATCACCTCAAAAGATATCTGCACTGAAATTCATATGATATTCAAACGAATTTCTGAGGAGAGATGTGCTTCACTATGCTTACAATTCTACAATAATACTCACTGGTTATATCGCTAAGTATGGCATAAACTGGGATCAGATAGAATAAAACACTTGAGCCCTCTTGTGAGGAATATAGGACAGTCTATTTCTAGATAAGAAAGAAAAATGAACCCTGAGCGACAATTACTCACTTAAAACACTAACGCTCCGCTATCTCCAATATGGTGCAAAAATCTGGCTCTACAGCCAGATATACGCTCGCTCAGTGCCAATCGTGATCATGCGACTGAGCCTCTGGCAAGTCATGTGACCGGGCAGCTCAGACGACTACTGGAGCTCAAATACGAGCTGTCAGCGAGGAACTCCTACCTTTAGGAATAGGCAGCCTGAGCAGGCGATATGGTTGGCCTCCAAAAACAGAACATAAGTAAAGCAATTTCCCTGTTTTTTGCCTAGCCAAACACCGAACAGGAATATACTTACTCTTGTATTCAGAAATAGCCCAAGGAGGCCGAAGAGCCCTTTTCAGTTGCCAGATGGGCACAGCAGTGCTGGCCTAATGAGGAGCTAGACCAATGATTAAGCATGCCACCCCTAAGGGTGGGTGAGGGCTTTCGCTCTGATATTTTCTATATCCTATTTGGTCTGATATAGGTTAGGTTACACAATTGGTGCCAATCCTAATTCTGCTTAGGAACAGCACATTGTTTTGTTAGTCATTATATATGTGGGAGTGTATGCGCTGGACCTTTATTGCTCCAGTCCCTACCAGCCCTCTATGAATCTTTGGCAGACCACTCCAATTTGACAAACTTTTTTTTATTTTACACAGAAAATGGACTGCAACACTTGTCCCTTTAAAAAGGCTGCATCATTACGAAAAACAACCACTAGTTTATTACTTTTACAAAATCTGTCTCTGCCCTACCATATTGAAACTGGCACAAACAGATCAATAAAATCCCCAAACATATCACAACCTTGACGCCATTTGTTAACTCACACAGTATTATGCACAGCCCTTTCATCTTTATCTAGTACACTTGAAAACAATGCCATAAATTCAAAGCATGACGTCTGCAATCTTTTCATTTGTAAAAGACCATAAACCATGCAGAGCATAAGCTGGTCTCCTCCTTGCACACTCACCGCCTCCTCCTCAAGCTTCTTCATGCGTCTTTCTGTTTTCATTTTTCCTGAGCCTTTACCATGAAACCTGTGTGAAAGTTGCCTGAAAGCCTGAAACAGAGGTTAGACAGGATTTGCCATTAATATGGAGTTTTGCAGCTGTCTGTTGCAATACATGTGTACTGAATAAAGCACTCCATATCCTACCGCAATATTTTCAGTTGTTCACAGAAAGGATATTCCCAGATGCCCATATATTTGCTTGTAAATGCTGCTGTTCGGTCTACTTTACAAACAGGGATCTCCTGCCCACTACCCTACCTGGCCATTGTCTATAATACGACAGTTCCAATATATTAAGTACTTGTTAAGGACTACTGCAAAAGTTCTCATACAATAAACATGCTGTTCTGTTCATAAACATTGAAGAGAGACTTCTAAGTAGTTGGAAAATGGCAAAAGCCATGTACAGCATTGTTAGGGCACTATACATACCTCTTTTGGACACAATTTTCGTCCAGTCTCGTCCACATACTCTATTTTTACATCAGGTCGGTAGCCCTCCTTCTCTTTGAACTCTTGGGTGAATCCTCTGTACTCCTCTCTCCTGCTATATTTGTCATCGATGGCCCTGAAAATACAACAGTATGTATTGCAGAGAGAGACGTTTGAGAAGTACTGCAGTAAGAACAAGTTAATTACTTTCGGTAACGCCTTTTCTGGTAGGGGCTCTGACTGCAGATTCCTCACCTTCTGAATACCCCCAGGCGTCAGAGTGGATCTGGACACTTTTGTATAGCAATGTCCTTCAGCGCTGACAGGTGGTGTTGAGCGACATCATTGTTCTGCGTGTGATGCCATCATACGTGGTTGTGACGTCGGCTTTCCTACATATACATCACCACTTCATGTGGTGATTTTCTTTCTATCCTCCACTCACCCCAACACACATGGAGCCTTAAGAAACTCATTTTCAATATACACATCGAGTAAACATTTTTTATGTGCAGAAATTCATAGCTGTAATGTTTATCCACATAACTCCAACACGAAGTCCCTTCCACTGAAGGAGGGCAGGTGAGGAATCTGTTGGTTGGATAATCTCTACCAAAAAAGGAGTTACCAAAGGTAAGTAACTTGTTCTTTTGATAGAGACTTCTCACCTTTTGAATAGATACCACAGCAGTACCTCTAAGTTGGTGGGCCTGGGGAACAACTCACACTAGGAAATCTTGCAGAACAAACCATGCAATATGCCCTTGTCTCCTGACTTGTCCATCTAAACAAAGTTTAGAGAACGTGTGTCTAGAGACTCATGTTTCAGCACAAGTAAACCTCTACCCGAAGCTGTAATAACAGCCTTTGCCCTACCTGAATTTGCACGCAGCCCTTTTGGAGCCTGGTTCTTGCCTAGACTAACAAATCTGTTAGAAATGGGGTTTCTGGTTCGCTAGGGTATGCACCTAAGCCAGTCAGAACCCACCACTCTAGACAGGGTGAGGGAGTTACAAACCCAATATAACACCTGCTCACCCCCCTTGGTAGCTTGGCATGAGCAGTCAGGCTTATCCCAGCGGTCATGTGTAAAGTGTTTGCACAACACAAGTGACACAATAAACACACCACAAAGGAAACACAAGTTCCTTACCTTCGGTAACGATGTATCTGGTAGAGACATTCTAGTTGCAGATTACTTAACTTAGAATTTTCCCCCAGGCGCAGACTGGATCTGGAGATTTTTCTTTGAGCAATAACCTTGCGCATCGGTGGGTAGCGCCAGTCGACTCTGCAGGCGTCGTAGTCGCCGTGATGACATCAGGAGTAGTACATAGACACCACCTCAGTGCAGTGACGTCAATTTCTTTTCATGACTTTCCACGCCAAAGCGCAGAGCCGTGAAGAACACTGAGATTGGTGCGCCAGAGCTGAGGCCCTGAATGGGGATGCCCTGTCTGTCGAAATCAGTTTGCATGCTAGGTGGATTGGTGGGTCGGTAAAGAATCATCTGCAACTAGAATATGTCTCTACCAGATATATCGTTACTGAAGGTAAGTAACTTGTACATCGGATAGAGACTTCTAGTTGCAGATTCCTTACCTTAGAATAAATACCCAAGAAATGCCATCCTCAGAGGTGGGCTGCGAACCAAGATCATGCTAGAAAGTCCTGCAGGACCGAACAACCAAAGTAGCCGTCCTGACAGACCTGACTGTCCAGGGAGTAATGTTTAGCAAACGTGTGCAAGGATGCCCACTTAGCTGCCTGGCAGATATCCAGGACAGGAACTCCGCGTGCTAACGCAGTGAAAGCAGCAGTCGCTCTGGTGGAATGAGTGCGCAAGCCCTCAGGGGGTTGCTTCTTGGACAAAGTGTAGCACATCTTGATGCAAAGAGGTACTGTAGGAAGCTGGCTCTGTATATACTATATCAAAATGAGATATAGTGTGCACAGAGTTCAGGGGTTCCCCAAGAGGCATGACAGAGGCAATAATAGATATTACTAACACTCTATTTGTGGTAGTGTAGTCGAGCAGTTAGGCTTATCAGAGGGTAGTGTTAAGCATTTGTTGTACACACACAGGCAATACGTGAAAACACACACTCAATGACTTAACTCCAGGCCAATAGGTTTTTATACAGAAAAATATTCTTTTGTTAATTTATTTCTAGAACCACAAGAATCGTTTAGCAGGTAAGTACATTAAATGAAAGGTACTTTAAACAGTAATACTTAGAACTTTGAATGGAATCAACAATGTACACAGTTTTCTTTAACCCCTACGGTGCCTGGGACGAGCTGGTCTCGCCCTCTGCCACGGTTCCCAAGTGCTGGGGACGAGACCAGCTCATCTTGCACCGGGGCCCACGGGGGAGCACTAGTGCTCCCCCCGTGGGCCTCCCACCCACACCCTCCATCAGGGATGGAAGGGGAATAGCTTCCCCTTCCACCCCCGATCTCCCCCCAGTGACGTCTGATGACATCAGCACGCGATCGAGTGCTGACCTCATCAGAGGTCACCTCCCATTGCAGATGCGGAAGAGAAATGCTAAGCATTTCTCTTCCGCTCAGGAGAAGGGGGGGGAGGGGCAGGCAGGAACATTGAAAGAAAAGAAAGGAAAGGCTTTTCTTTTCTTTCAATGTCATTCTGAGCATTTTTGCAGCCCGATCGCCAGGGATTTTTTTTTTTTTGTTATTTACATATAAACGGTCGCTCCCTTGGGGGTCATTCACTTATTAGGTCTTTTTTGCCCCCCACCCCCTTTGGGGGCAGGTCGGACTATTTTTATCAGGCCAATCGTCCCCCAAGGGGGGCAGAAACCACTAGACACTAGTGATTTTCTTTTTACGACAATTTCATGAAAAAGGGGAGTGACCCCTTAGGCAAGGGTCGCTCCCCTGGGAGCAAAATTTATTTAAGACATTTCAACAGGGAAGATATACATTTTTTGTTCACAAAACCAAAAAAAAAAAAAAAAAATGTACAGTCTTTCAGCTCTTCCCTGCACACTAAAACATGTTATCACACGACAAGCAAGAGGACATTTGATATTGGTTTTACATTTGGGCCATGAGAGCTTGGCTAACTCTCAAAATCGTCCTACTTGGAAAGGCGAGGGCTGCACTTTTTGGACTTTGGGACACTGTCATGTAGAAAAATCCACAAGATCTAGACACATCTGAAAACTAAACATCTGGGTGAGTCCAGGGTGCTGTGCTTCACATGCACCCTGCACCATTTTCTTACCCACAATGCCCTGTAAACCTCCAGTTTTGCTGGAAATCACACATCATTACCACATTTTTGTGATGAACCTTCCGTAACCTGCAGGAATCCACAAAATTCCTACCACCCAGCATTGTCGCATCTATACCGACTAAAATTCTGCCCCACTTGTCACCCTAAAAATATTTTTTTCAAACTGCCCTTTTAGATCCGCTTTGATTCCCTCCTCAATTTCAACATGTTTTTGGCTCTTCCCTGTCACAGGCACTTGGCTGACCTACACAAGTGAGGTATCATTTTTATCAGGAGACTGAGGGGAACGTTGGGAGGTAGGAAATTTGTCCCTGTGCGGTGAGCCTACACAGAAATGTGAGAACATTGTTTTTTTTTGTTTGCTAAATTTGAGTTTTGCTGAGGATTCTGGGTAAGAAAACACTGGGGGATTCACGCAAGTCACACCTCCTTGGACTCCCTCGGGTGCCTAGTTTTCTGAAATGTTTGGGTTTGGTATGTTTCCGTATATGGCTGCTAAGCCCAGGACCAAAAACTGAGGTGCCTCCCCCCTGCAAAAACAGGTAGTTTTGTATTTGATAATTTTGTGTCCAGATAGTGTTTTGGGGCATTTCCTTTCACAAGCACAAGCCTATCCACACAAGTGAGGTACCATTTTTATCAGGAGACTTCGTGGAACGCTGGGTGGAAGGACATTTGAGGCTCCTCTCAGATTCCAAAACTGTCACCGAAATGTGAGGAAAAAGTGTTTTTTGGGCCAAATGTAGAGGAATGCAAAGGATTCTGGGTAACAGAACCCGGTGACAGACCCACAAGTCACCCCATCCTGGATTCCCCAAGGTGTCTAGTTTTAAAATATGCACACGTTTGGTTGGTTTTCCTAGGTTTCGATTGAGGTAGAGATAAAAATCCACAGCTAGTCACTTTCCAAAAAACACGTCAGTTTTCAATGTAAAAATGTGATGTGTCCATATTGCGTTTCCTGTCGTGGGCATAAGGCCTACCCATGCAAGTGAGATACCATTTTTAATAGGAAGACTTGGGGGAACACAGAACAGCAAAACAAGTGTTACTGCCTGTAAGGAAATGGCTCCCTGTTGTAGTTACCCCCCACTTTTTGCCTGATACTGACTTGACTGAAGTGTGCTGGGACCCTGCTAACCAGGCCCCAGCACCAGTGTTCTTTCACCTAAAATGTACCATTGTTTCCACAATTGGCACACAGATAAGTCCCTTGTAAAAGGTACCAGTGGTACCAAGGGCCCTGTGACCAGGGAAGGTCCCTAAGGGCTGCAGCATATGTTGTGCCACCCTAAGGGACCCCTCACCTAACACATGCACACTGCCATTGCAGATTGTGTGTGTTGGAGGGGAGAAAAAGGCAAAGTCGACATGGCATCCCCCTCAGGATGCCATGCACACAAAATACTGCCTGTGGCATACGTAAGTCACCCCTCTAGCAGGCCTTACAGCCCTAAGGCAGGGTGCACTATTCCACAGGTGAGGGCATAGCTGCATGAGCAATATGCCTCTAGAGTGTCTAAGTCTATTCTTAGACATTGTAAGTACAGTTGTGGCCATATTAAGTATATGGTCTGGGAGTTTGTCAAAAACGAACTCCACAGCTCCATAATGGCTACACTGAATACTGGGAAGTTTGGTATCAAATTTCTCAGAATAATAAACCCACACTGATGCCAGTGTTGGATTTATAAAAAAATACACACAGAGGGAATCTTAGAGATGCCCAATGTATTTTACCCAATTGATCAGTGCAGGACTGACTGGTCTGTGCCAGCCTTCTGCTGAGAGACGAGTTTCTGACCCCATGTGGTGAGGGCTTTTGTGCTCTCTGAGGACAGAAACAAAAGCCTGCTCTGGGTGGAGGTGCTGTAACACCTAGCAGTGAGCCTCAAAGGCTCAGGCTTCGTGTTACAATGCCCCAGGGCACTACAGCTAGTGGAGATGCCCGCCCCCTGGACACAGCCCCCACTTTTGGCGGCAAGTCCAGAGGAGATAATGAGAAAAACAAGGAGGAGTCACCCACCAGTCAGGACAGCCCCTAAGGTGTCCTGAGATGAGGTGACCCCTGCCTTTAGAAATCCTCCATCTTGCTTTTGGAGGATTCCCCCAATAGGAATAGGGATGTGCCCCCTTCCCTCAGGGAGGAGGCACAAAGAGGGTGTAGCCACCCTCAAGGACAGTAGCCATTGGCTACTGCCCTCCCAGACCTAAACACACCCCTAAATTCAGTATTTAGGGGCTCCCCAGAAACTAGGAAACTAGATTCCTACAACCTGAAGACGAAGAAGGACTGCTGACCTGAAGCATTGCAGAGAAGACAGAGACACCAACTGCTTTGGCCCCAGCCCTACCGCCCTGTCTCCCCACTTCAAGAAAAACTGAAACAGCAACGCGCCCCCCAGGGACCAGCGACCTCTGAAGCCTCAGAGGACTACCCTGCATCTAAAAGGACCAAGAACTCCCGATGACAGCGGCCCTGTTCCACAAAGACTGAAACTTGCAACAAAAACAACTTTTAAAAGACCACACGTTCCCCGCCGGAAGCGTGAGACTTTCCACTCTGTAGTCGACGCCCCCAGTTTGACCTGCCTAAAGCCAACACTACAGGGAGGACTCCCCGGCAACTGCGAGCCCGTGAGTATCCAGAGTTGACCCCCCTGAGACCCCACAACGACGCCTGCAGAGGGAATCCAGAGGCTCCCCCTAACCGCGACTGCCTGCTTTAAAGAACCAGACGCCTGGTAAACCCACTGCACCCGCAGCCCCCAGGACCTGAAGGAACCAGACTCCAGTGCAGGAGCGACCCCCAGGCGACCCTCTTCCTAGCCTAGGTGGTGGCTACCCCGAGGAGCCCCCTGTGCCTGCATCGCTGAAGAGACCCACGGGTCTCCCCATTGGAACCTATTGAAAACCCGACACCTGTTTGCACTCTGCACCCGGCCGTCCCTGTGCCGCTGAGGGAGTACTTTCTGTGCCTGCTTGTGTCCCCCTCGGTGCCCTACAAAACCCCCCTGGTCTGCCCTCTGAAGTCGCGGGTACTTACCGGCTGGCAGACTGGAACCGGGGTACCCCTATTCCCATTGAAGCCTATGTGTTTTGGGCACCACTTTGACCTCTGCACCTGACCGGCCCTGAGCTGCTGGTGTGGTAACTTCGGGGTTGCCCTGAACCCCCAACGTGGGCTACCTTGGACCCAACTTTGAACCCTGTAGGTGCTTTACTTACCTGCAAAACTAACCAATACTTACCTCCCCCAGGAACTGTTGAATTTTGCACTGTGTACAATTTTAAAATAGCTTATTGCCATTTTTGCCAAAACTGTACATGCTATTGTGATGATTCAAAGTTCCTAAGATACCTGAGTGAAATACCTTTCATTTAAAGTATTGTTTGTAAATCTTGAACCTGTGGTTCTTAAAATAAACTAAGAAAATATATTTTTCTATATAAAAACCTATTGGCCTGGAATTGTCTTTGAGTGTGTGTGTTCCTCATTTATTGCCATTGTGTGTACAACAAATGCTTAACACTACCCTCTGATAAGCCTACTGCTCGACCACACTACCACAAAATAGAGCATTAGAATAATCTCTTTTTGCCACTATCTTACCTCTAAGGGGAACCCTTGGACTCTGTGCATGCTATTTCTTACTTTGAAATAGCACATACAGAGCCAACTTCCTACACTGCCCCTTGTCTTTCTCTACATTTTTTCCTTCCAAATGTAAGACAGTGTGTAAAAAAGATGTCTATTGGAGAAATGCACTGTAATTCACATGCTACTATGGGCACCCCGGAATTCAGAGAAGTGTAAATAACCACTGCTTCTCAACACCTTATCTTGTGCCCATTTTGGAAATACAAAGGTTTCCTTGATACCTATTTTTCAATCTTTATATTTCAGCAAATGGATTGCTATACCCGGTATACAATGACAACCCACTACAAGGTGCAGCTCATTTATTGGCTCCGGGGTCCTAGGTTTCTTGATGAACCTACAAGCACTATACACCCCCGCAACCAGAAGCGTCGAGCAGACGTAACGGTATATTGCTTTCAAAAATCTGAAATCGCAGGAAAAAGTTACAGAGTAAAACGTGGAGGAAAATGGCCGATTTATTCACCTCAATTTCAATATTTGTTTTATTTCAGCTGTTATTTTCTGTAGGAAAACCTTGTAGAAGCCACACAAATTACCCCTTGCTGAATTCAGAATTTTGTCTAAATTTCAGAAATGCTTTGCTTTCTGGGATCCAGCATTGGTTTAAAACCCATTTCTGTAATTAACTGTAAGGAGGCTAAAAGCACAAAATATAGTAAAAATTAGATATGTCCCAGTAAAATGCCAAAATTGTGTTGAAAAATGTTTTCTGATTCAAGTCTGTCTGTTCCTGAAAGCTGGCAAGATGGTGATTTTAGCACCACAAACGCTTTGTTGATGCCATTTTCAGGGAAATAAACACAAGCCTTCCTCTGCAGCCCTTTTTTCGTTTTTTTTTTTTTTTTTTTAAACGAAATGTTCGCTGTATTTTGGCTAATTTCTTGGTGTCCTTCAGGGTAACCCACAAACTCTGGGTACGTCTAGAATCCCTAGGATGTTGGGAAAAAAAAATAACGCAAATTTGGCGTTGGTAGTTTATGTGGACAAGACATTATGAGGGCCTAAGCGCGAACTGCCCCAAATAGCCAAAAAAAGGCCTGCCATTTGAGGGGGGAAAAGGCCTGCCAGCCAAGGGGTTAAAATGGCAAAAAGCTATTTTAAAAGTGGACACTGCAATTTTCAACAGTTCCTGGGGGAGGTAAGTAAAGTACAGTTTTTGAGGTAAGTAACAAACTTATGGGTTTAATCTCCTGGGCTAGGTAGCCCACCGTTGGGGGTTCAAGATAACCCCAAACACACAGCACCAGCAACACAGGGCCGGTTAGGTGCAGAGGTCAAACAGAAGCCAAAATAACGTAGGCCCCTATGGAGACAGGTCTGCATGAAAGTAAGCACCCGCGTTGTTGGAGGGCAGACCAGGGAGTGCTGGAAGGGCCCCAAGTAGCCACAAAAACCACACCCTCAGCAGCACGGGGGCGACTGGGTGTAGTGGGCAAACAGGGCATCGGGTTCTCAATAAAACTGTATGGAGGGACCCGGGGACCATTTAGGCGCTGCAGGCCCTCTCGGGCCAGCCACCGACTGGGGAAGGGGGAGGGCCACCTGCTGGTCGTTTTCTCTTGGGCTTGGAGGCTGCGGGTGCAGTGCTTCTACAGGTGTTGGATATCTTTGTCCCGGGCAGTCACGGTCAGGGGGGTCCTCGGGATTCCCACTGCAGGTGTCATTGTGGGGGTGCAGAGAGGTCACGTCATCAGAATTGCCTATGGATCCTCTCTGGATAGTTGGTTTCTCTGGACACAGGCCAGGGGCATCAGGTGCAGAGTAGTTGGACTCACGATTCTAGAGTGAGGGGAGAGTCCCTTTAAAGATGGTTTCTTTGTCTTCTTTTTGGACAGGTCTGCTGTCCACTGGAGTTTCTTGGTCCTCGGTGATGCAGGCAGTCCCCTGGAGGCTTTTCAGGGGTCATTGGTCCTGTAGAACGCGTTGCTTCTTTTCTTGCAGCTTTTCGAAGAAGGAGACGGGTCGGTAGGGCTGGGGCAGAGTCAGTTGTTGTCTCCTTCTCTGCTGGGTTTTCAGCTCACCAGTCCTCCTTTCTTGAGGTCGTCAGGAAATCTAAAGAACTGGGTTCAGGGTCACCCCTAAATACTAAATTTAGGGGTGTGTTAGGGTCAAGAGGCAGTAGCCAATGGCTATGGTCTCTGGGGGTGGCTACTCCCTCCTTGTGCCCACTCCCTCTGGGGAGGGGGGCCCATCCCTATCTCTATTGGTCCTAATCCTCCAATGCAAGATGGAGGATTTCTCAAGGAGGGGGTCACTTCACCTCTGGACACATTAGGGGTGATCCTGGCTGAAGGGGTGAATCCTCCTTGTTTTTCTCATTATCCTGCTGGACTTGCTGCTAAAAAGTGGGGGCTCATCTGGGGGTGGGCATCTCCACTGGCTGGAGTGCCCTGGGGCACTGTGACACCAGGCTTGACCCTTTGAGGCTCACCGCCAGGTGTTGCAGTTCCTGAGGGGGAGGTGTGAAGCACCTCCACCCAGGCCAGGTTTTATTTCTGACCACAGAGTGCAAAAAGGCACTCACCCCATGTGGTCAGAAACTCGTCTGGAAGGGGTAGGCTGGCACAGACAGTTCGGCCTTGCACTAGCAGTTGGGCTAACGTACAGGGGGTATCTCTAAGATGCGCTCTGTGTGCATATTTCAAATCCCACACTTGCATCAGTGTGGGTTTATTGTGCTGAGAAGTTTGATACCAAACTTCCCAGTATTCAGTGTAGCCATTATGGTGCTGTGGAGTTCGTGAATGACAGAATCCCAGACCATATACTCTTATGGCTACCCTGCACTTACAATGTCTAAGAATTGACTTAGACACTGTAGGGGCTTAGTGCTCATGCAGCTATGCCCTCACCTGTGGTATGGAAAATGTCACTTACCCAGTGTACATCTGTTTGTGGCATTAGTCGCTGCAGATTCACATGCTGTGCACATCCCGCCATCTGGTGTTGGGCTCGGAGTGTTACAAGTTGTTTTTCTTCGAAGAAGTCCTTTCGAGTCACGAGACCGAGGGACTCCTCCCATTTCGACTCCATTGCGCATGGGCGTCAACTCCATCTTAGATTGTTTTCCCCGCAGAGGGTGAGGTAGGAGTTGTGTATGCTAGTAATAGTGCCCATGCAATGGAGTGAATACGTATGTACATAATGAAGTTTAAAATAATATATTTACAAATTTACAAATGTTCAAGATCAACTTCTAAACGGCTACAGGCTCCCGGGGAGGCGGGTGGGCGCATGTGAATCTGCAGCGACTAATGCCACGAACAGATGTACACTGGGTGTAGGAAGTTGGCTCTGTATGCACTATTTCAAAGTAAGGAATAGTATGCACAGAGTCCAAGGGTTCCCCTTAGAGGTAAGATAGTGGCAAAAAGAGATAATACTAATGCTCTATTTTGTGGTAGTGTGGTCGAGCAGTAGGCTTATCAAAGGAGTAGTGTTAAGCATTTGTTGTACATACACACAGGCAATAAATGAGGAACACACACTCAGAGACAAATCCAGCCAATAGGTTTTGTTATAGAAAAATATCTTTTCTTAGTTTATTTTAAGAACCACAGGTTCAAATTCTACATGTAATATCTCATTTGAAAGGTATTGCAGGTAAGTACTTTAGGAACTTTGAATCATTACATTAGCATGTATACTTTTTACATAAAACACAATAAGCTGTTTTAAAAGTGGACACAGTGCAATTTTCACAGTTCCTGGGGGAGGTAAAGTAATGTTAGTTTTAACAGGTAAGTACGTCACTTACAGGTTTCAGTTTTTGGTCCAAGGTAGCCCACCGTTGGGGGTTCAGAGCAACCCCAAAGTTATCACACCAGCAGCTCAGGGCCGGTCAGGTGCAAAGGTCAAAGAGGTGCCCAAAACACATAGGCTATAATAGAGAGAAGGGGGTGCCCCGGTTCCAGTCTGCCAGCAGGTAAGTACCCGCGTCTTCGGAGGGCAGACCAGAGGGGTTTTGTAGGGCACCGGGGGACACACAAGTCAGCACAAAAAGTACACCCTCAGCAGCGCGGGGGCGGCCGGGTGCAGTGTGCAAACACGCGTCGGGTTTACAATGGTTTTCAATGAGAGATCAAGGGATCTCTTCAGCGTTGCAGGCAGGCAAGGGGGGGCTCCTCGGGGTAGCCACCACCTGGGCAAGGGAGAGGGCCTCCTGGGGGTCACTCCTGCACAGGAGTTCCGTTCCTTTAGGTGCTGGGGGCTGCGGGTGCAGGGTCTTTTCCAGCCGTCGGGAAATGGAGTTCAGGCAGTCTTGGTCAGGGGGGAGCCTCGGGATTCCCTCTGCAGGCGTCGCTGTGGGGGCTGAGGGGGGACAACTTTGGTTACTCACAGTCTCGGAGTCGCCGGAGGGTCCTCCCTGAGGTGTTAGTTCTCCACCAGTCGAGTCGGGGTCGCCGGGTGCAGTGTTGCAAGTCTCACGCTTCTTGCGGGGAGTTGCAGGGGTCGTTAAATCTGCTACTTGAAACAAAGTTGCAGTTCTTTTGGAGCAGGGCCGCTGTCCTCGGGAGTTTCTTGTCTTTCTCGAAGCAGGGCAGTCCTCAGAGGATTCAGAGGTCGCTGGTCCCTTGGAAAGCGTCGCTGGAGCAGGTTTCTTTGGAAGGCAGGAGACAGGCTGGTGAGTCTGGGGCCAAAGCAGTTGGTGTCTTCTGTTCTTCCTCTGCAGGGGTTTTTCAGCTCAGCAGTCCTCTTCTTCTTGTAGTTTCAGGAATCTAAATTCTTAGGTTCAGGGGAGCCCTTAAATACTAAATTCAAGGGCATGTTTAGGTATGGGGGGTTAGTAGCCAATGGCTACTAGCCCTGAGGGTGGGTACACCCTCTTTGCGCCTCCTCCCAAGGGGAGGGGGGCACATCCCTAATCCTATTGGGGGAATCCTCCATCTGCAAGATGGAGGATTTCTAAAAGTTAGAGTCACTTCAGCTCAGGACACCTTAGGGGCTGTCCTGACTGGTCAGTGACTCCTCCTTGTTTTTCTCATTATTTCTCCGGCCTTGCCGCCAAAAGTGGGGGCCGTGGCCGGAGGGGGCGGGCAACTCCACTAGCTGGAGTGTCCTGCGGTGCTGGCACAAAGGGGTGAGCCTTTGAGGCTCACCGCCAGGTGTGACAGCTCCTGCCTGGGGGAGGTGTTAGCATCTCCACCCAGTGCAGGCTTTGTTACTGGCCTCAGAGTGACAAAGGCACACTCCCCATGGGGCCAGCAACATGTCTCTAGTGTGGCAGGCTGCTGGAACCAGTCAGCCTACACAGATAGTTGGATACAGTTTCAGGGGGCACCTCTAAGGTGCCCTCTGGGGTGTGTTTTACAATAAAATGTACACTGGCATCAGTGTGCATTTATTGTGCTGAGAAGTTTGATACCAAACTTCCCAGTTTTCAGTGTAGCCATTATGGTGCTGTGGAGTTCGTGTTTGACAGACTCCCAGACCATATACTCTTACGGCTACCCTGCACTTACAATGTCTAAGGTTTGGCTTAGACACTGCAGGGGCACAGTGCTCATGCACTGGTGCCCTCACCTATGGTATAGTGCACTCTGCCTTAGGGCTGTAAGGCCTGCTAGAGGGGTGTCTTACCTATACTGCATAGGCAGTGAGGCTGGCATGGCACCCTGAGGGGAGTGCCATGTCGACTTACTCATTTTGTTCTCACTAGCACACACAAGCTGGTAAGCAGTGTGTCTGTGCTGAGTGAGGGGTCTCCAGGGTGGCATAAGACATGCTGCAGCCCTTAGAGACCTTCCCTGGCATCAGGGCCCTTGGTACCAGAGGTACCAGTTACAAGGGACTTACCTGGATGCCAGGGTGTGCCAATTGTGGATACAAAAGTACAGGTTAGGGAAAGAACACTGGTGCTGGGGCCTAGTTAGCAGGCCTCAGCACACTTTCAATTCAAAACATAGCATCAGCAAAGGCAAAAAGTCAGGGGGTAACCATGCCAAGGAGGCATTTCCTTACACAACCCCCCCCCCCCAAACGAAAGAGGATGAGACTAACCTTTCCCAAGAGAGTCTTCATTTTCTAAGTGGAAGAACCTGGAAAGGCCATCTGCATTGGCATGGGCAGTCCCAGGTCTGTGTTCCACTATAAAGTCCATTCCCTGTAGGTAGATGGACCACCTCAACAGTTTTGGATTTTCACCTTTCATTTGCATCAGCCATCTGAGAGGTCTGTGGTCAGTTTGAACTACAAAGTGAGTACAAAAGAGGTATGGTCTCAGCTTCTTCAGGGACCAAACCACAGCAAAGGCCTCCCTCTCAATGGCACTCCAACGCTGCTCCCTGGGGAGTAACCTCCTGCTAATGAAAGCAACAGGCTGGTCAAGGCCATCATCATTTGTTTGGGACAAAACTGCCCCTATCCCATGTTCAGAGGCATCTGTTTGCACAATGAATTGCTTGGAGTAATCTGGAGCTTTTAGAACTGGTGCTGTGCACATAGCTTGTTTCAGGGTGTCAAAGGCCTGTTGGCATTCTACAGTCCAGTTTACTTTCTTGGGCATTTTCTTGGAGGTGAGTTCTGTGAGGGCTGTCACAATGGATCCATATCCCTTCACAAACCTCCTATAGAACCCAGTCAAGCCAAGGAATGCCCTGACTTGAGTCTGGGTTTTTGGAGCTACCCAGTCCAGAATAGTCTGGATCTTGGGTTGGAGTGACTGAACTTGGCCTCCACCTACAAAGTGTCCCAAGTAAACCACAGTTCCCTGCCCTATCTGGCATTTGGATGCCTTGATAGAGAGGCCTGCTGATTGCAGAGCCTTCAAAACCTTCTTCAGGTGGACCAGGTGATCCTGCCAGTTGGAGCTAAAGACAGCAATATCATCAAGATAAGCTGCACTAAAGGACTCCAACCCAGCAAGGACTTGATTCACCAACCTTTGGAAGGTGGCAGGGGCATTCTTTAAACCAAAGGGCATAACAGTAAACTGATAATGCCCATCAGGTGTGGAGAATGCTGTTTTCTCTTTTGCTCCAGGTGCCATTTTGATTTGCCAGTACCCTGCTGTTAAGTCAAAGGTACTTAAGAATTTGGCAGCACCTAATTTGTCAATCAGCTCGTCAGCTCTAGGAATGGGATGGGCATCTGTCTTGGTGACAGAATTAAGACCTCTGTAGTCCACACAAAACCTCATCTCTCTCTTTCCTTCTTTGGTGTGAGGTTTGGGGACTAAGACCACTGGGCTAGCCCAGGGGCTGTCAGAGGGCTCAATTACTCCCAATTCCAGCATCTAGTGGACTTCCACCTTGATGCTTTCCTTAACTTGATCAGACTGTCTGAAGATTTTGTTTTTGACAGGTATGCTGTCTCCTGTGTCCACATCATGGGTACACAGGTGTGTCTGACCAGGGTTTAGGGAAAAGAGCTCAGCAAACTGTTGTAGGACCTTCCTACAGTCAGCTTGCTGTTGGCCAGAGAGGGTGTCTGAATAGATTACTCCATCCACTGAGCCATCTTTAGGGTCTGAAGAGAGGAGATCAGGGAGAGGCTCACTCTCCGCTTCCTGCTCCTCATCTGTTACCATCAACAGATTCACATCAGCCCTATCATGGAAGAGTTTTAGGCGGTTTACATGGATCACCCTCTTGGGGCTCCTGCTTGTGCTTAGGTCCACCAGGTAGGTGACCTGACTCTTCTTTTCCAGGATTGGGTAAGGGCCACTCCATCTGTCCTGAAGTGCCCTGGGAGCCACAGGCTCCAAAACCCAAACTTTCTGCCCTGGTTGGAATTCCACCATTGCAGCCTTTTGGTCATACCAAAACTTCTTGAGCTGTTGGCTGGCCTCAAGGTTTTTACTTGCCTTTTCCATGTACTCTGCCATCCTTGAGCGAAGGCCAAGTACATAGTCCACTATGTCTTGTTTAGGCTCATGAAGAGGTCTCTCCCAGCCTTCTTTCACAAGAGATAGTGGTCCCCTTACAGGGTGGCCAAACAGAAGTTCAAAGGGTGAGAACCCTACTCCCTTCTGAGGCACCTCTCTGTAAGCGAAAAGCAGACATGGCAGGAGGACATCCCATCTCCTTTTGAGTTTTTCTGGGAGCCCCATGATCATGCCCTTTAATGTCTTATTGAATCTCTCAACAAGGCCATTAGTTTGTGGATGATATGGTGTAGTGAATTTATAAGTCACTCCACACTCATTCCACATGTGTTTTAGGTATGCTGACATGAAGTTGGTACCTCTGTCAGACACCACCTCCTTAGGGAAGCCCACTCTGGTAAAGATACCAATGAGGGCCTTGGCTACTGCAGGGGCAGTAGTCGACCTAAGGGGAATAGCTTCAGGATACCTAGTAGCATGATCCACTACTACTAGGATGTACATATTTCCTGAGGCTGTGGGAGGTTCTAGTGGACCAACTATGTCCACACCTACTCTTTCAAAGGGGACCCCCACCACTGGAAGTGGAATGAGGGGGGCCTTTGGATGCCCACCGGTCTTACCACTGGCTTGACAGGTGGGGCAGGAGAGGCAAAACTCCTTAACCTTCTGGGACATATTGGGCCAGTAGAAGTGGTTGACTAACCTCTCCCACGTCTTGGTTTGTCCCAAATGCCCAGCAAGGGGAATATCATGGGCTAAGGTCAGAATAAACTCTCTGAAACTCTGAGGCACTACCACTCTCCTAGTGGCACCAGGTTTGGGATCTATTGCCTCAGTGTACAGGAGTCCATCTTCCCAATAGACCCTATGTGTTCCATTTTTCTTGCCTTTGGACTCTTCAGCAGCTTGCTGCCTAAGGCCTTCAAGAGAGGGACAGGTTTCTTGTCCCTTTCACAACTCTTCCCTTGAGGGTCCCCCTGGACCCAAGAGCTCAACCTGATAAGGTTCCAGCTCCATAGGCTCAGTTCCCTCAGAGGGCAGAACTTCTTCCTGAGAAGAGAGGTTCTCTTTTTCTTGTTGTGTTGCAGCTGGTTTCCCAGCTGACTTTCCTTTTCTCTTGGTAGGCTGGGCCTTTCTTCCAGACTCCAGCTCTACTTTTTCACCCTGTGCCTTGCACTGTGCCCTTGTCTTGACACACACCAGTTCAGGGATACCCAGCATGGCTGCATGGGTTTTCAGTTCTACCTCAGCCCATGCGGAGGACTCCAGGTTATTTCCAAGCAAACAGTCTACTGGGATATTTGAGGAGACCACCACCTGTTTCAGGCCATTGACCCCTCCCCACTCTAAAGTTACCATTGCCATGGGATGTACTTTAGTTTGATTGTCAGCATTGGTGACTGGATAGGTTTGTCCAGTCAGGTATTGGCCAGGGGAAACCAGTTTCTCTGTCACCATAGTGACACTGGCACCTGTATCCCTCAGGCCCTCTACACTTGTCCCATTAATTAAGAGCTGTTGCCTGTATTTTTGCATGTTAGGGGGCCAGGCAGCCAGTGCGGCTAAATCCACCCCACCCTCGGAGACTAATGTAGCTTCAGTGTGACACCTGATTTGCTCTGGGCACACTGTTGATCCCACTTGGAGACTGGCCATTCCAGTTTTAGCTGGAGTGGAGTTAGAAGTGGTATCTTTCTTGGGACAGGCCTTGTCTCCAGTTTGGTGTCCAGACTGACTACAGCTACGACACCAGGCCTTTTTGGGATCAAAGTTTTTACCCTTGTACCCAGAATTGTTTTGTGAAGAGGCTCTGGGCCCACCCTCCTGTGCAGGTTTTTGGGGGCCTGTAGAAGACTCTTTACTATTTTTGTTTTTGGTTGTCTCACCACCTTTCCCCTGGGGAGGTTTTGTGACCCCTTTCTTTTGGTCACCCCCTGTGGAAGTTTTTGACACCCTAGTCTTGACCCAATGGTCCGCCTTCTTTCCCAATTCTTGGGGAGAAATTGGTCCTAGGTCTACCAGATGCTGATGCAGTTTATCATTGAAACAATTACTTAATAGGTGTTCTTTCACAAATAAATTGTACAGCCCATCATAATTACTTACACCACTGCCTTGAATCCAACCATCTAGTGTTTTTACTGAGTAGTCTACAAAGTCAACCCAGGTCTGGCTCGAGGATTTTTGAGCCCCCCTGAATCTAATCCTATACTCCTCAGTGGAGAATCCAAAGCCCTCAATCAGGGTACCCTTCATGAGGTCATAGGATTCTGCATCTTTTCCAGAGAGTGTGAGGAGTCTATCCCTACACTTTCCTGTGAACATTTCCCAAAGGAGAGCACCCCAGTGAGATTTGTTCACTTTTTTGGTTACACAAGCCCTCTCAAAAGCTGTGAACCATTTGGTGATGTCATCACCCTCTTCATATTTAGTTACAAGCCCTTTAGGGATTTTCAACATGTCAGGAGAATCTCTGACCCTATTTATGTTGCTGCCACCATTGATGGGTCCTAGGCCCATCTCTTGTCTTTCCCTTTCTATGGCTAGGATCTGTCTTTCCAAAGCCAATTGTTTGGCCATCCTGGCTAACTGGATGTCCTCTTCACTGGAGTTATCCTCAGTGATTTCAGAGAGGTTGGTCCCTCCTGTGAGGGAACCAGCATCTCTGACTATTATTTGTGGAGTCAGGGCTTGAGAGGCCCTGTTCTCCCTAGATAGGACTGGTGGGGGGGAATCACCCTCCAAGTCACTATCATCATCCTCTGTGTTGCCATCCTCAGAGGGGTTGGCTCTTTCAAACTCTGCCAACAGCTCCTGGAGCTGTAGTTTGGAAGGTCTGGAGCCCATTGCTATTTTCTTTAGTTTACAGAGTGACCTTAGCTCTCTCATCTGTAGATGGAGGTAAGGTGTGGTGTCGAGTTCCACCACATTCACATCTGTATTAGACATTATGCTTCTAAAAGTTCGAATACTTTTTAAGAAACTAAAACTAGTTCTAGAATCGAATTCAAACTTTTACCAAACTTTTAAACTCTAAAAGAAATGCTAACAGGGACTAACACAAGGCCCTAGCAGGACTTTAAAGAATTTAGAAAAATAGTTCAAATTGCAAAAATCTATTTCTAATGACAATTTTTGGAATTTGTTGTGTGATCAGGTATTGGCTGAGTAGTCCAGCCAATGCAAAGTCTTGTACCCCACCGCTGATCCACCAATGTAGGAAGTTGGCTCTGTATGCACTATTTCAAAGTAAGGAATAGTATGCACAGAGTCCAAGGGTTCCCCTTAGAGGTAAGATAGTGGCAAAAAGAGATAATACTAATGCTCTATTTTGTGGTAGTGTGGTCGAGCAGTAGGCTTATCCAAGGAGTAGTGTTAAGCATTTGTTGTACATACACACAGGCAATAAATGAGGAACACACACTCAGAGACAAATCCAGCCAATAGGTTTTGTTATAGAAAAATATATTTTCTTAGTTTATTTTAAGAACCACAGGTTCAAATTCTACATGTAATATCTCATTTGAAAGGTATTGCAGGTAAGTACTTTAGGAACTTTGAATCATTACATTAGCATGCATACTTTTTACATAAAACACAATAAGCTGTTTTAAAAGTGGACACAGTGCAATTTTCACAGTTCCTGGGGGAGGTAAAGTAATGTTAGTTTTAACAGGTAAGTACGTCACTTACAGGTTTCAGTTTTTGGTCCAAGGTAGCCCACCGTTGGGGGTTCAGAGCAACCCCAAAGTTATCACACCAGCAGCTCAGGGCCGGTCAGGTGCAAAGGTCAAAGAGGTGCCCAAAACACATAGGCTATAATGGAGAGAAGGGGGTGCCCCAGTTCCAGTCTGCCAGCAGGTAAGTACCCGCGTCTTCGGAGGGCAGACCAGGGGGGTTTTGTAGGGCACCGGGGGGGACACAAGTCAGCACAAAAAGTACACCCTCAGCAGCGCGGGGCAGCCGGGTGCAGTGTGCAAACACGCGTCAGGTTTACAATGGTTTTCAATGAGAGATCAAGGGATCTCTTCAGTGTTGCAGGCAGGCAAGGGGGGGGCTCCTCGGGGTAGCCACCACCTGGGCAAGGGAGAGGGCCTCCTGGGGGTCACTCCTGCACAGGAGTTCCGTTCCTTTAGGTGCTGGGGGCTGCGGGTGCAGGGTCTTTTCCAGCCGTCGGGAAATGGAGTTCAGGCAGTCGCGGTCAGGGGGGAGCCTCGGGATTCCCTCTGCAGGCGTCGCTGTGGGGGCTCAGGGGGGACAACTTTGGTTACTCACAGTCTCGGAGTCACCGGAGGGTCCTCCCTGAGGTGTTAGTTCTCCACCAGTCGAGTCGGGGTCGCCGGGTGCAGTGTTGCAAGTCTCACGCTTCTTGCGGGGAGTTGCAGGGGTCTTTAAATCTGCTACTTGAAACAAAGTTGCAGTTCTTTTGGAGCAGGGCCGCTGTCCTCGGGAGTTTCTTGTCTTTCTCGAAGCAGGGCAGTCCTCAGAGGATTCAGAGGTCGCTGGTCCCTTGGAAAGCGTCGCTGGAGCAGGTTTCTTTGGAAGGCAGGAGACAGGCCGGTGAGTCTGGGGCCAAAGCAGTTGGTGTCTTCTGTTCTTCCTCTGCAGGGGTTTTTCAGCTCAGCAGTCCTCTTCTTCTTGTAGTTTCAGGAATCTAAATTCTTAGGTTCAGGGGAGCCCTTAAATACTAAATTTAAGGGCGTGTTTAGGTCTGGGGGATTAGTAGCCAATGGCTACTAGCCCTGAGGGTGGGTACACCCTCTTTGTGCCTCCTCCCAAGGGGAGGGGGGCACATCCCTAATCCTATTGGGGGAATCCTCCATCTGCAAGATGGAGGATTTCTAAAAGTTAGAGTCACTTCAGCTCAGGACACCTTAGGGGCTGTCCTGACTGGTCAGTGACTCCTCCTTGTTTTTCTAATTATTTTCTCCGGCCTTGCCGCCAAAAGTGGGGGCCGTGGCCGGAGGGGGCGGGCAACTCCACTAGCTGGAGTGTCCTGCGGTGCTGGCACAAAGGGGTGAGCCTTTGAGGCTCACCGCCAGGTGTGACAGCTCCTGCCTGGGGGAGATGTTAGCATCTCCACCCAGTGCAGGCTTTGTTACTGGCCTCAGAGTGACAAAGGCACTCTCCCCATGGGGCCAGCAACATGTCTCTAGTGTGGCAGGCTGCTGGAACCAGTCAGCCTACACAGATAGTTGGATACAGTTTCAGGGGGCACCTCTAAGGTGCCCTCTGAGGTGTGTTTTACAATAAAATGTACACTGGCATCAGTGTGCATTTATTGTGCTGAGAAGTTTGATACCAAACTTCCCAATTTTCAGTGTAGCCATTATGGTGCTGTGGAGTTCGTGTTTGACAGACTCCCAGACCATATACTCTTATGGCTACCCTGCACTTACAATGTCTATGGTTTGGCTTAGACACTGCAGGGGCACAGTGCTCATGCACTGGTGCCCTCACCTATGGTATAGTGCACCCTGCCTTAGGGCTGTAAGGCCTGCTAGAGGGGTGTCTTACCTATACTGCATAGGCAGTGAGAGGCTGGCATGGCACCCTGAGGGGAGTGCCATGTCGACTTACTCATTTTGTTCTCACTAGCACACACAAGCTGGTAAGCAGTGTGTCTGTGCTGAGTGAGGGGTCTCCAGGGTGGCATAAGACATGCTGCAGCCCTTAGAGACCTTCCCTGGCATCAGGGCCCTTGGTACCAGAGGTACCAGTTACAAGGGACTTACCTGGATGCCAGGGTGTGCCAATTGTGGATACAAAAGTACAGGTTAGGGAAAGAACACTGGTGCTAGGGCCTGGTTAGCAGGCCTCAGCACACTTTCAATTCAAAACATAGCATCAGCAAAGGCAAAAAGTCAGGGGGTAACCATGCCAAGGAGGCATTTCCTTACACTGGGTAAGTGACATTTTCCGTTCAATGGCATGTGTAGCTGCAGATACACATGCTGTGCATAGACTAGTAAGCAGTTATCTCCCCAAAAGCGGTGGCTCAGCCTGTAGGAGTTGAAGTTGTTTGAAACAATGTTCGTAGTACAGCTTGACCTACTGTTGCTTGTTGTGAAGTTAACACATCTACACAGTAGTGTTTGGTAAATGTATGAGGCGTAGACCATGTTGCTGCTTTACATATTTCGTTCATTGGAATATTTCCTAGAAAGGCCATGGTAGCACCTTTCTTTCTGGTTGAGTGTGCCTTTGGTGTAATAGGCAGCTCTCTCTTTGCTTTAAGATAGCAGGTTTGAATACACTTAACTATCCATCTAGCAATGCCTTGTTTTGAAATTGGATTTCCTGTATGAGGTTTTTGAAAAGCAATAAATAGTTGTTTTGTTTTTCGAATTAGTTTTGTTCTGTCAATGTAGTACATTAGCGCTCTTTTGATGTCTAATGTATGTAGTGCTCTTTCAGCTACAGAATCTGGCTGTGGAAGAACACTGGTAATTCTACCGTTTGATTCAAGTGGAACTGTGAGATAACTTTTGGTAAAATTTTTGGATTTGTCCGTAGAACTACTTTATTCTTGTGTATTTGAATAAATGGTTCTTGTATGGTAAATGCTTGAATTTCACTCACCCTTCTGAGAGATGTGATGGCAATCAAAAATACTACTTTCCACGTTAAGTATTGCATTTCACAAGAGTGCATGGGCTCAAAAGGCGGACCCATGAGTCGTGTTAAGACAATGTTGAGGTTCCATGAAGGAACTGGTGGTGTTCTTGGTGGTATAATTCTCTTTAGGCCTTCCATAAACGCTTTTATGACTGGTATCCTAAATAATGAAGTTGAGTGCGTAATTTGCAGGTAAGCTGAAATTGCAGTAAGATGTATCTTTATTGAAGACAAAGCTAGTTTTGACTTTTGCAAATGTATTAAGTATCCTACTATATCTTTTGCAGAAGCGTGTAAGGGTTGAATTTGATTATTATGGCAGTAATAAACAAATCTTTTCCACTTATTTGCATAGCAGTGTCTAGTGGTAGGCTTCCTAGCTTGTCTTATGACCTCCATACATTCTTGTGTGAGGTCTAAGTGTCCGAATTCTAGGATTTCAGGAGCCAAATTGCTAGATTCAGCGATGCTGGATTTGGATGTCTGATCTGTTGTTTGTGTTGTGTTAACAGATCTGGTGTGTTTGGTAGTTTGACATGAGGTACTACTGAAAGGTCTAGTAGTGTTGTGTACCAAGGTTGTCTTGCCCATGTTGGTGCTATTAGTATGAGTTTGAGTTTGTTTTGACTCAACTTGTTTACTAGATATGGAAGGAGTGGGAGAGGGGGAAAAGCGTACGCAAATATCCCTGACCAGTTCATCCATAGCGCATTGCCCTGAGACTGATGTTGTGGGTACCTGGATGCGAAGTTTTGGCATTTTGAGTTTTCCTTTGTTGCAAATAGATCTATTTGTGGTGTTCCCCAAATTTGGAAGTAAGTGTTCAGTATTTGGGGGTGAATCTCCCATTCGTGGATCTGTTGGTGATCCAGAGAGAGATTGTCTGCTAACTGATTCTGAATTCCTGGAATAAATTGTGCTATTAGGCGAATGTGGTTGTGAATCGCCCAATGCCATATTTTCTGTGTCAGGAGACACAACTGTGTCGAGTGTGTCCCTCCCTGTTTGTTTAGGTAATACATTGTTGTCATGTTGTCTGTTTTGACATGAATGTGTTTGTGGGTTATTATGGGTTGAAATGCTTTCAGCGCTAGAAAAAACACTAACAGTTCTAAGTGATTTATGTGAAACTGTCTTTGCTGTATGTCCCATTGTCCTTGGATGCTGTGTTGATTGAGGTGTGCTCCCCACCCTGTCATGGAAGCATCTGTCGTTATCACGTATTGTGGCACTGGGTCTTGGAAAGGCCGCCCTTGGTTTAAATTTATACTGTTCCACCATTGAAGCGAGATGTATGTTTGGCGGTCTATCAACACCAGATCTAGAAGCTGACCCTGTGCTTGTGACCATTGTGATGCTAGGCACTGTTGTAAGGGCCGCATGTGCAACCTTGCATTTGGGACAATGGCTATGCATGAAGACATCATGCCAAGTAGTTTCATTACCATTTTGACTTGAATCCTTTGTTTTGGATACATGGCCTGTATTACATTGTAAAATGTTTGAACTCTTTGTGGACTTGGAGTGGCAATCCCTTTTGCTGTGTTGATTGTCGCTCCTAAGTATTGCTGTGTTTGACACGGCAGAAGGTGTGACTTTGCGTAGTTGATTGAGAAACCTAGTTTGTGTAGGATTTCTATGACATATTTTGTGTGTTGTGAACACCGTCTTAGCGTGTTGGTTTTGATTAACCAATTGTCCAGGTACCGGAACACATGTATTTGCTGCCTTCTGATATGTGCAGCTACTACTGCCAGGCATTTTGTAAAAACTCTTGGCGCAGTTGTTATTCCGAATGGCAACACTTTGAATTGGTAATGTATCCCTTGGAATACAAACCTTAGGTACTTTCTGTGTGAAGGATGTATTGGTATATGGAAATATGCATCCTTTAGGTCTAGTGTTGTCATGTAGTCTTGTTGTTTGAGCAGTGGGATTACGTCTTGTAAAGTAACCATGTGAAAGTGGTCTGATTTGATGTAGGTATTTAATGTTCTGAGATCTAGTATAGGTCTCAGACTCTTGTCTTTTTTGGGTATCAGAAAGTACAGTGAGTAAACTCCTGTGTTTAATTGTTGTCTTGGTACTAATTCTATTGCTTCTTTCTGTAGCAATGCCTGAACTTCTAGTCCTAGATGATCTATATGTTGTTTTGACATACTGTGTGTTTTCGGTGGGACGTTTGGAGGGAATTTGAGAAATTCTATGCAATAACCATGCTGGATAATTGCTAAGACCCAAGTGTCTGTTGTTATTTCCTCCCAATGTGTGTAAAACTTGGTTAGTCTCCCCCCCACAGGTGTTAAGTGTTGGGGATTTGTGACCTTGAAGTCACTGTTTGGAGGAGTTTTGGGACTTTGGAACTTTCCTCTATTTCTTTGAAATTGTCCTCCTCTATATTGTCCCCGAAAACCTCCCCGCTGATACTGGCTCTGGTAAGTGGGCTTTGTTTGTGAGGTTGTGGCTTCTGTGGTCTGCCCTCGAAACCCCCCTCAAAATTGTGTCTTTCGAAATGTGCCTCTGCTCTGCGGGGAGGAGAGTGTGCCCATGGCTTTGGCCTTTTCAGTGTCTTTCTTAAGTTTTTCTATTGCAGTGTCCACCTCCGGCCCAAACAACTGCTGTCCGTTGAATGGCATATTCAGCACAGCTTGCTGTATCTCTGGTTTTAATCCTGATGTACGCAGCCATGCGTGTCTCCTTATTGTTACTGCTGTGTTGACAGTTCTAGCAGCTGTGTCTGCAGCATCCATTGCTGACCGTATCTGATTATTGGAGATACTCTGTCCCTTTTCTACCACTTGCTGCGCTCTTTTTTGGAACTCTTTTGGTAAATGTTCAATAAAGTGTTGCATCTCATCCCAATGGGCCCTATCATATCTGGCTAACAAAGCTTGGGAATTTGCAATACGCCACTGGTCTGCTGCCTGTGCCGCCACCCTTTTGCCTGCAGCATCGAATTTTCTACTTTCTTTATCTGGAGGTGGTGCATCTCCTGAAGTATGAGAGTTGGCTCTTTTGCGCGCTGCTCCCACTACAACAGAGTCTGGTGTTAGCTGTTGGTGGCGGTTTATATTTTTTATCTACTCCTGGAGTAATGGCTCTCCCTTTGACAGGCTCCTCAAACACTTGTTTGGAGTGTTTTAGCATTCCGGGTAACATCGGAAGACTCTGATATTTTGGACTGTGTGTGGACGATAGTGTATTAAAAAGAAAGTCGTCTTCAATGGGTTCTGAATGAAGGCTGACATTGTGAAATGCCGCTGCTCTCGATACCACTTGAGCGTAGCCTGTACTATCCTCTGGTGGAGATGGTCTCGCTGGATAGCATTCAGGACTATTATCTGACACTGGTGCGTCATAAAGGCCCCATGCCTCAGGGTCATTTTGACTCATTCCCGTATGAGTTGGGGATTGCATCACTGGTGGAGTGGTTACCGGTGATGGTTGCGGAGAGTGATGTGGGGATGGTGGTGGTGTTACTTGTTTAGCCACTTTTGCGTGTGGCTGTTTGTCCTTGTCTTGGAAGGCAAGTTTATGTTTCATTTTGATTGGAGGAAGAGTGCTGATTTTCCCCGTATCTTTTTGAATAAAGAGCCGCCTTTGTGTGTGATCTGGCTCTATTGTCTCTAATTCTTGTTCAAATCTGTGTGTCTTCATTTGTGAGGACAGTCCTTGTTCCTCTGAATAGGAACTTATTTTCGGTTCCGAGGCCGGATGTTTCGGTACCGAAACCTTTTCGGCTCGGACGAAACCTTCTTTACTTTCGGCGTCGTGCCCTCTCGGTGCCAACCCATTTCGGTGCCGCTGTCTCGATGCCGAATTTTCTCAGAGCCACTCTCTCGGGCCCGAGATTGCTGTGTGCCGGTATCTCGACCGGAGTCGGATGACTTCGACACCAGCTCGCCCTTTTTCGGTGCCGATGGACGGTCACCTATTTTTCGGGTTAAGCCATGGCCTGTTGGCGGTGGCGTCCCCTGGGCTTTAGGGGTCTTCTCGTGAGTTCTTTGTTTCAACGTCTTACTCACGGTTTTCGGCGTTTCTTCGGGATCGATCTCCTCCGAGTCCGAATCCTGGGTGGAGAATGTTTCTTCCTCCTCCTCGAAACGCCATTGTCCTGTCGGCGCCGACGCCATTTGCAGTCTTCTTGCTCTTCTGTCCCTGAGTGTCTTCCTGGACCGAAACGCTCGACAGGCCTCACAAGTATCCTCCTTGTGTTCTGGTGACAAACACAAGTTACAGACCAGGTGTTGATCTGTATATGGATACTTGTTATGGCATTTTGGACAGAAGCGGAATGGGGTCCGTTCCATCAGCCTTGAAGAGACACGTGGCCGGGCCGACCAGGCCCCGACGGGGATCGAAAAAAAAAACAAAGGGCCACCGGAGCTCTTCTTAATTCAGTGTCGATCTGTTGTAACTAACCCGATACCGAACGCAAACAATACCGACGATTTTTCCGAGATTCTGACTAACTTTCTGACCCGAAACACAGAGCGAAAAGGAACACGTCCGAACCCGATGGCGGAAAAAAAACAATCTAAGATGGAGTCGACGCCCATGCGCAATGGAGTCGAAATGGGAGGAGTCCCTCGGTCTCGTGACTCGAAAAGACTTCTTCGAAGAAAAACAACTTGTAACACTCCGAGCCCAACACCAGATGGCGGGATGTGCACAGCATGTGTATCTGCAGCTACAAATGCCATCGAACAGTGCACCCTACCTAAGGGCTGTAAGGCCTGCTAGAGGGGTCACTTACCTATGCCCCAGGTAGTGGTTTGTGAGCATGGCACTCTGAGGGGAGTGCCATGTCGACTTTGTCCTTCCTCCCCACTAGCACACGCAAGCTGCAAAGCAGTGTGCATGTACTGAGTGAGGGGTCCCTGAGGGTGGCATAATACATGCTGCAGCCCTTAGGGACCTTCTCTGGCCACAGGGCCCTTGGTACCAGGGGTACCTTTTACAAGGGACATAACTGTATGCCAGGGCTGTGCCAATTGTGGAAACAAAGGTACTGTTTTAGGGAAAAAACACTGGTGCTGGGGCCTGGTTAGCAGAGTCCCAGCACACTTCCAATTAATGCTGGCTTCAACACTAGGCAAAAAGTTGGGGGTGACCATGACAACAGTGGCATTTTCCTACTAGTACCCATCGAGAAAGGGGACGTTTTTGCACCACCTTCCCCTTCTTTGTACTCACATATCCAACAAAGAGTTGATCATCCACCCAGAAATCTTTAGTACAATTGAGATAGAACGCCAACGTTCTTTTTGGGTCCAGACTGTGGAGTCTCTCCTCCTCATGAGAAGGATGTGGAGGTGCGTAAAAAGTAGGCAAGATGGTGGACTGGCCTACATGAAAAGGTGTAACGACCTTGGGAACGAAGGAAGCCTTAGTGTGCAACACCTCTGTCAGGTTGCCCAGACAAGTATAGGGGCTTTGAAGAAAGAGCCTGAAGCTCGCTCACTCACTCTGCGAGCAGAAGTGATGGCAAAAAGAAAAAAAGTATTGAAAGTAAGGAGCTGTAATGGACAATCATGAATCAGCTCAAAGGGAGTACACATTAAGAAAGTAAGTACAAGATTAAGGTCCCACTGAGGCATGATAAGTGGAATGGGAGGAAACAAATGGGTGAGACCCTTAAGGAATCGATTGACAATAGGAGACTTAAAGAGAGGGGTGGGGGGTCAACAGATTTGTTGGTACACCATGCCACAAATTTATGCCAATGACAGGCGTATAAGCGTTTTGGTGGAGGGACGCCTGGCTGCCAAAATAATTTCACACAGTTCAGGTGGAAAGTCAAAAGCCATCAACTGCCGCCGCTCAAACTCCACGCATGAAGGTGGAGATTGGACAGGTTCTGGTGGAGAACTGTCCCCCTGATGCTGAGATAGAAGATCCTCCCAAAGCGGCAGTCTGAGTTCAGGATCTGTGGCCATGCTCAAAAGCTCGTGATACCCTACTCTCAGCGCCCAGTCCAGAGCCACCAAGATAACTTGGCCCCGGTCATTCCTGATCTTCTTGAGAACTCTGGGCAGAAGTAGTATAGGCGAAAAGAAGGAAAGGAGGCCAGAGTTCCACTCTAGAGGAAAAGCATCTCTGAGCGTGTGCCGCCTCGGAAAGTCCAATGCGCAAAACAGCTGATATTGCACATTCTCTGCAGAGGAGAAAGGATCTAACTAAGGCTCTCCCAACTGCTGAAAGAGACCTTGCGCCACCTCTGGATGGAGACGCCATTCGTGATCGGCTATGCATCAACGGCTGAGTTAGTCTGCTCTGGTGTTCAGAGAGCCTGCCAAATTCTGAACCACCAGGGTAATGTCCTGATGTTCCAGCCATGTCCAGAGGCGTAGTGCCTCCTGACAAAGGGTCCAGGTTCCTACTACACCTTGTTTGTTGCAGTACCACATGGCAGTAGTGTTGTCCATGAACACTCGCACTACTTTCCCTTTGAGAGAGAGAGAAGAAACGCTTTCAATGAAAACCTGATTGGCCCGAGTTCCAGAAGATTGATATGGAGCCCAGCCTCCGCCAGAGACCAGAGGCCTCTGATCTATGCCTCGCCCATGTGGCCGCCCCATCCCAGAAGTGACGCATCTGTCACTATGATTAGATCTGGCTTAGGAAGGGGGTGGGATCTGCTGTGAACCCAATGCAGATTCGAAGGCCACCACTGCAGGTCTTTCACAGTCCCCTCCACGATCTGGACCATGTCGGAGAGATTTCCCTGATGCTGCGCCCACTGGAACTTCAAGTACCACTGCAAAGCCCGCATATACCATCTAACATGTGTCACAAGCAGGATGCGGGAGGCCATGAGGCCCAGCAGCCTCAGAGTCAGTCTCACCGAAACCCAAGACAGAGGGTGAAAGATCAGAATCATAGCCTGAATATCTTTGACTCGCTTTTTGGGAGGATAGGCCTGAAACAGCACTGTGTCCAGAACAGCTCCAATGAAAGGGAGCGTCTGGGAGGGAGTCGGGTGTGACTTCGGAACGTTTATAGTGAACCCCAGCGTGTTCAGGAGGTTCACCGTAGTCTGAAAGTGGAGACGATTTTCTGGGGCAATTCCACCTTCAGGAGCCAGTCGTCGAGGGAGGGGAAGACTGAAACCCCCAACTTGCGCAGATGATCTGCAACCACAGCCATCACTTTCGTGAACACCCGAGGGGTGCTGGTAAGGCCGAAGGGGAGCATGGTAAATAGAAAGGGCTTGTGACCTACCATGAATCATAGGTAATGTCTATGGGCAGGCAGGATGGGAACATGGAAATTAGCTACCATCCAGTCTCGTAGGTCCAAAGCAGACAGGACCTGAGCCAGGGTGAGCGTTTTGACTTTCTCCTTCTTGAGGAAAAGATTGAGGTCCCGAAGATCTAGGATAGGATATAAGCCCTTGTCTTTTTTGGGCACCAGAAAGCAGCAGGAATAACAACCATGACCTACTTCTGGCACAGGGACTGTCGCTATGGCTCCCTTGTCCAAGAGAGCTGCAACTTTCTGGCAGAGAAGTGCCAAATGATCCTCCGGAATATGGCTGACTGATGGAGGCACTGCTGGTGGGGCAGATTCGAAGGGGAGGGAGTAGTCCCTTCAAACGATCTGCAAAACCCACCTGTCTGTAGTGATGGATTCCCAGTGGGGCAGGTGATGGTGAATCCTGGCACCAACTGGACTGGAGTGAGGGGATGGACTAGGAGGGTTTGGAGGCTGCAGCAGGGGCAGGAGTGGAGTGGACAGACCTCTGGTTCCCTGTCCCACGCCCACGTGGGATTCTGTGTCCACGTCCATGCAGCAGCTGAACGGCATGGTTGGCATGGTGGCTGGAACAGAGACGCGACAAGGAACCCCTTCCGTGGCCACAAAAGGGGTGAAAGGCGGACTGTTTGGGGCGAGAGGCAGTGGAAAGGCCGAGGGACCGATCCGTAGCCCGGGAGTCCTTGACCAGCTCCAAAGCAGAGTCCACCTTGTCTCCACGGAGACGGGAGCCATCAAAGAGCATGTCCATAAGAGTCTGTTGAACATCCCCCGAAAAACCAAATGTACTCAACCAGGCGTGGCGACTCAAGGCCACTGTTGTCGCAACCAATCTACCTAGAGAGTTGGTCGTGTCCAGCTCACATCTGATTGCGATCTTTGCTGCATTTTTTCCCCATCGGTGACAGCTTGGGAGACGATAGCACGGGCCTCCTCTGGTATCTGCAGGAGATCTTGTACGAACGTATCCCACAGAGAGTGGGTATAGCGGCCCAAAAGGCATGTGGTGTTCACAGACCGCAGGGCGAGACTAGAGGAAGAAAACAACTTCTTCCCAAATTGTTCCAGCTTTTGAGATTCCCTATCCGGGGTTGCGGAAGGGAATGCGCCCGAGGAAGAGGATGCCTGGATGACAAGGTTCTCAGGCGTGGGGTGTTAGGACAGGAATTTAGGGTCGTTTGGAATGGGCCGAGGGTAGCGTGCGATAGTTCTGTTCACACGAGCCCCTGTATTGAGTCTGGACCAAGTCCCCAATAGGTCATCGGTGAGGGCTTCAGTGAATGGCAGAAGAGGCTCAGATGTGGAAGCCCCTGGTTAAACCACCTCCGTCAGGAGATTAAACCTGACCTGAACAGTAGGCAGCTCAAGGCCGAGGACCTCAGCCACCGTTCTAACCACCATGGAATAAGTTGCTCCCTCCGCTGTAGCCACAGTAGGAGGGGATAGCATGCCAACATCTGGAGAAGTGCCCAGGCCACTGCCTTGCCCAACTCCTGTATCCAGTCTAAGTTAGGGTCATCCTGGCATTCATAAGGGTCCAGGGACCCCTCCACTCCTTCCCCAAATTTGTACCCATAACAAAAAGGGTCAGAATCTGATCTGGGGTAAATAGGCCCCATAGAAGAAGTAGGCGGCGTCGGCCAACGCTGGTCCGACTGAGTCGTCTGGGATGAGGATCCGACATCAGGAGCAATTTCAATCGAACCAGTGCAGGGGCAGGGCTCAATGATACGATCGGCGCAGGTGCGGATCAGAGAGCAGATTCGGAAGGGACCTCGGTGGCCAGGACCCAAAGGTCCCCCACCCCGACTGAACCCCTTGGGTCCGAAGGCACCGTATCGGGGTCGGCCTACCCAAAAGTGAGGCGCATGGTCTCATAAAATTCCTTTAAGTCTCGAGACTTTCCCCTCGAGCGAGACTGGGACCTACGTGGAGGCTTTCGGGTGACCGGCCCGGCACGCTGAGCATGACTTTGGGTCATTGTCGCACTCCAGGCACCACAAACAGACCCGATGTAAATCCGTCACCGACATCATGCGGTGACAGTCCTCGCACGGTTTGAAACTGGCCTTCGGGGATATCCCCCTCGACGCACCAAAAACTCAAAAGGGTACAAGCCGGTCAAAAAGAGACTAGGGTAGCTCTCTCCGGATCAGCGTGTGGAGCGGAAAGAAAAGAACTGATGTCCCTGCGCGGAGACGGCATCTATGTACTACTCCCGACATCATCAAGGCGACTACGACACCAACGACACCCGTAGAGTTGACCAACGCCACCTACCAACGTGTAAGGGTATTGCTCAAGGAAAAAAACTCCAGATCCAGAAAAATTCTAAGGGAATGAATATGCAACTAGAAGTTTCTATCAGATATGCAAAAATCAACTATATTGCATAAAATCTCATTAGACCAAACACAATATGTATTAGTACTACCCTGCTACACAAGCAGTTATCAGAACATCACAAAGGTTAGAAGTAGTCTGCAAGAATAAGCAGTAGTCTGGTAAACACATAGGTTACTAGTATGCTGCAACACAAGCAGTAGTCAGGTCATCATTATCACCCACAACACACATCTCAGTATAAACAAAATATCAGAGATGGTAAGACACCATCATGAATGCACATTAAATGAAAGATTCCCATCTGGCGTAGGTCCTAAAATTATTATCCTCCCAACACATGAAAGACCGAAACCTAGAAGAGATATGCCAGCCCCCCAAACAAGACAAAAACAACATATTGTGGGGTCAGATTATGGACCGCGGCAGTTAGATGAGAGAGAACACAAAAACATGAATTACCAAGACATCCACACAATCTGGGGGCTACAAATTGTGATTACTAATATGTAATTTGGGAGTACTTGCACCGATGTCTGGTGCCTTCCGGTTGCTTTATGCTAAAAGACTACCTCACAAACACTAGCTGGCACGTGCCTGCTTAGAGGTGCGGGGAGTCTCTCCTCGGCTCTTCCCGCAGTGCAGGTAAATCAACCCCTGGGCACCTCCTACGGTCTGTCCCAGAATAGTGGGTGGGGAACACCCTCCGCATCACTATGGTGGAGGGGGAAGACCTTGCTCCATCTCTCCCGTGTTCTGAAATGTGGCCGCTCTGCTGCACGGGAAGTTCACACTCCTTCATAGGTTCTCATGCTCACTGGCAACTCCCCAGCTGTTGGCGAACAGACAGCTCCCCGGCCCAAGACAACACAGCTTCTCTATTCCAGGGCCGCAAGGCTCCCCCCTAGGGCCCTATTTCTGCAGGGCCGCAGGTCAAGCGTGATGACGGGGTGGGCAACACGCTTCTCCAGATAGTGGAGTGTGGGAGCTGGGTCGCTTAGTCCCCTGGTCCCAATTCTGGGCTCAAGTCTGTTGGGCTGGGGTGGGGGGAGACAAGCTTCAGCTTCACCAATGGCTGGGCTCGAGGGGGAAGGGCCACACTAGGGTTCCTTGATGTGCAATTTGGCCCCAACCTCCTGGCTGGCTGACAGAGCCCCTCTGAGGGGGGTCTTTGCAGTAAGACGGTCGCAGAAACCAGCTGAGCTGGAGGGGCTACAGTGCTTCCGAGTAGTGGAGTGGCTGCATCTGCCCTGGAAAAACACCTGACGAGTTTAGGCAGGAAGCCCTCTCACCCCTGCCAAAGGTGATAGGAGATTGAGAAGTGCTTCACCTGCGCTAAGGCTATAATTAAGAAAGCGCTCTCCATGCGCTTGTGCCCAGCAAACCAGTGACATGAATTCACGCACCACTCTCACTGCCCCAGGGCTAGAAATGAAAGGTTACCTCTGTGGGTGGCACAAGCTGCACTGCAGTCCCAGTAGTAGCATTTAATTTACAGGCCATGGTTATAGGGATACCACTGTAGAAGGGACTTACAGGTAAATTAAATGTGCCAATTAGGTGTAAGCCAATCATACCAAGTTTAGAAGCAAGAGCACATTCACTTTAGCACTGATCAGCAGTGGTAAAGTGCCCCGAGTCCTAATGTCATGATCCAGAAAAATAGGAGGAGGAAGGCAAAAAGTTTGGGGATGACCCTGTAAAAAGGACCAGGTCCAACAAAATATTAATGCACCAGACAATCCACACAGAAATTGTATTTTTTGTACTACTTTCCCCTTTTTTTACTCCTTGGAATCCAACAAAAAGCTGCCCTAGAATTTATTTTTTTGTACTGCTTTACCCTTTTTACTCGTGAGAATCCGATAAAAAGCTGCTCATCCTGTCAAAATTCCCTAGTTCTCTCTAAATAAAAGCTAAGAGCTCTCTTAAGTACCAGCTGTTGAAACCATTCCCCTGCTTTCAAATGATGAGGTGGTGCATAAAAAGATGACAAAGTGAAGGACTGTCCCACATGAAATGGCGTACCTACTTTAGGAAGGCATGCTGCTCTTTTTCTGAGGACCAACTTATCAGGAAAAAGGAAACATGTAGATACTGATGACAAAGCCTGAAGTGCATAGGTTCCAATGGTAAGCACATTAGATACATTACCACTAGACTCACATCCCAGTGTGGCGTTATAAAGCAATGAGGAGGAAGCATATGGACCAAGCCCTTTAAAAAAACATGAATCACAATAGGTGATTTAAAAAATGACGGTTGATCAGGTTAATGTAAGCGCCAAAAGGGCTGCTAAATAACCTTTAACTGAAGCTAAAGCCAGACCTTTCTGAGCCAGTGATAAACAAAACAAAAGAAGATCCGAATGGTAAACTTGTAAGGGCTGGGTCTGACGTGAGGCACACCACAAACGTCTTCCAGCACCTATCATACACAAGCTTTGTAGATGGATGTAGTCTACCAGGATTATACCAACAACTTACAGAGAAAGATCATATATGAACAACTTTCTCCTCTCAATCTCCATACATGGAGGTGTAACCCACTCTGATTCAGGCACAGAACCCAACCGTTTTGCTGTGACAGGAAGCTCTCCACCAGAGGCAGCTGAATAGGTGGATTGATGCTCGTGGCCAGACATTCTAGATACCACACACTCCTTGCCCAATCTAGAGCCACTAGGATGACTTGGGCGGTCTTTATTGATCTCTTGATCTTGAGCACTCTGGGCAAGAGAGGTAGCAGCAGATAGGCATACAGGTGTCCCGAGCCCCGGTTAAGGCGAAAGGCATGTCCTAGAGAAGACTGCCTTGGGTATTCCAACTTGTAAACGTCTTAGCACTGTGTATTCTCTGCGGTAGCAAATAGACTGAGCCAGGGTTCTCCTTATCACTGGAAGAGACCTTGTACCACCTCTGGGCACAGATGCCATTCGTGATCTGCTAGGTATTGCTAGCTGAGTTCATCCACTCTGACGTTTAAAGATTAAAGACTAAGAACTTTGAGACACAGAACTCACCAACCCACTCCACCCTGTTTGTTGCAATACCACATGGCAGTAGTATTGTCTGTGAACACCTGCACTTATTTCCCTTTGATCCTTGGAAGAAAAGCTTTTAAGGTCGATCAGATCGCCCGAAGCACCAACAAGCTTACATGAAGACAAGCTTCCACCAGAGACCTCTGAACTCCATGTCCCCCAGATGGCCTTCCCAACCCAGTAAAGAAGCATCCATCACTATGGTTGGTTCTGAGTGGGGCAACAAAAGGGGTCCACTGCTGGTACAATTGCAGTCTAGTAGCCTCCACTGCAGTTCTTCTATTGTCTCCTTCGATAGCTAGATAAAATCTGACAGATTCAAAGTGTTGAGCCCGCTAATACTTAAAATTCCAGTGCAGAACCCTCATGTGCCACCTAGCATGGTCCACAAGCAGGATACAAGAGGCCAAGAGACCCAGAAGCCTCAGAGCCACTCTCAATGACTACCAGGCAGCAGGCAGAAACATCAGGATCATATCCCAACTATCCTGGACTCAACAAGGCAGAGTTATAGCTTGAAACAAAGGTATTCTCTTTATTGCCCCTTTCTCCAACAGAGCCTGAACTTCTGTCTGAAAAATAGACAAGTGGTCTACCAAAGAAAATTGTGGTGGTTCTGGTATGTCGGCAGGATATAACTGAAGGGGTAGGGAGTAACCTTGTGTCACAATCTGGAGGACCCATTGACATGAAGTTAAGCTGCTCCAGGCCAGAAGGTAGCAGGTGATACGACCCCCAACCAGCCACCCTTAAGGAATCAAGGTCAACTTAGAGAGGCTTTAAAGTTGATGCACTGGGAGGGGAGAGGGGTAATGTGGGCAGATTGTTGTGTTCTGGTAGCTGTACTGTGTCTACCTACTCCTCGACCACATGCACTAAATGCCTGGTTGGACTGCTGCACTGTTGGTATGTACCATCTGTGAATGTATTCTCTATTAAACCCCCGAAATGGATGCTGCTGTTATGACAATTGACCACTGGAGTTGATAAATCTAAAGAATGACCACTCACTTTTCTCTCCTTAAATCTCTTCAGGGCAATACCTGCTTTCTCCCCATAGGGAACAGGGTTTCTTTGCACATGCCCCCTTTAGAATTACTAGACGCTGGTTTTCGACAGAGCACTGAGGCCTTCTAACCAGACCTCAGTGCCAGTGCTCCTTTCCTCAAAACAAGGTATGCCTGATTGTTGTGCAATTGTCACAGGACTTTAGCACCCCAATAGGTCCCTAGTAAGCGATACCCCTGGAACCTAGGGCATGGGTACAAAAGAGTCCACAAGGGCTGCAGCATATCTAATGCCACCCTAAGAGACCCACTTACTACTCTCATCCAGCCTGACATCGCAGACTGTGTCAAGGTGCAAGCCCCAAGTGAAAACACAACATGGCACACTCACTGTGTGCCATGCCAAAGTCACTGCATGTATTATATGCAAGTCACCCCTACAGTAGGTCTTAAGAGCTCTAAGGCAGGGTGCATTATTATACATGTGAGGGAATTTCTGCATGAGCAGATATGCCCCTGTGATGTCTAGTTCTATTCCTAGATATTGCAAATGACTGGGCATCTATCCTAGAACATGTACTGGACAGTGGTCATCACGAGTGACCCAGCTACATGATGGCTGCACAGGAAAAAATGGTGTTTCGTATCAAACACCCCGTCGTAATAAATCAATACTGATGCCAGTATTGGATTTATTATGACATGCACCCAGACAGCACCTTAGAGGTACCCCCTGAAAACCTGCTAGTCCTGTAGTATGCTGGATGAATGGAATCAACGAGCCTGCCACTACAGACGAGTGTCTGACCCCCTGTGGTAAGAATCCGTGCTCTCCAAGGTCAGAAACAATGCCTACTCTGGCAGGAGGTGTTATCACTTTCACCAACAGGATGGAGGGTAAATCTCCAAATCAAAGCCAGGGACTCCAAAGTCCCTGCAGCCTTTGATAGGCAACACCAGCTTCCCCCAAACCTGTGAGAGGCAACCCCCTGCCCTGAGGCCCATTTGGCACCAGGACAGGTGGGAAAATTAGATAGTCAGGAGGTGTGTTGCACTTGCAGGCTGGACACACCCCTAGAGAGGGGCAGCCTAAAGGGCACACCAAAATGAGAATTCCACCATCTTGGGTGTGGTGGAATTAAGACTTCTGGGACAGGGTGATGCCCACTACCCACAGGAAGTGGTCATCTGGGGGGGCTGTATTGACCCCAAGGGTAAGTAGCCCATTGGCTACTACTCTTCACTCCCCTTAATGCCCCTATATTGAGTATTTAGGGGACACCCACCCCTGACACCAGAAAAGCAGATCAATTCAAGACTTCAACTACTGGAAACTGAAGAAGAAACAAGAGGTACTGAAGAGGGCGAGAACAGAAGACCTGCACCAAAAATTAGCACAAAAACCTGCCAGGCTGTTTGTGCTTCGACAATCGCTGGACCACCTTCACAAAGAGCTGGACAACCTCCGAAAAACCTTTTGAGGACTGCCCAGTGCACCAACAACCAGGAAACCTCTCCCTTGGAGTAGGGGAGCTACTTCCTTGCATCTGCAGGCACAGCCCGCAGCTGTTCAGTCCACCGTAATGCTGACCATTGAGTCCATTGAGGGAGCAAGCTACCAGGAAGAGGTCACTGAGGCTCTAGGGGGTAAGCCCGGTTTCCCCAGCAAATTTGAGATGCTGACCCTTCCAGGAGCCCCACAGCAGCAATACCCGAGGTACTGCAGCAGTTCCAGCAGCCAAAGCTTGTTCTGTCCAGACCCAAAGCTTCCTGAAGCAACCTGATAGTGTTGCCTCAGACCTTGCCCCAGACCTTGCCCCATACTCACTGCAACTCAAGAACATTGGCTGTGTAAGTTGTTGCTAAGTGCCCAGATGTAGTACATGTTTATTCCCCACAGGATAACATTACTGCTTGAAGCCACAGTATAATTGTATTTTATTGTGACCTAAAAATTGCTGACTCGAAAAGTACTTACCTGATTACGGTGATCCTGGTGTTTGAATATGTGCTATTTTCATAAAAATGTGTCACATTTCCTTATTGAGTGTGCGGCTCTGTGTGTGCAATACATGTTTAACACTATCCTCTGATAAGCCTAACTGCTTGACCATACTACCAAAAAAGAGCTTTTAGGGTTATTATTTTAACCCCTGTCAGCCAATAGGCGTCTACCTGGACTGTCTGCATAGGGTTCCCTTCCACTGGTACACTCCACAGATAGCCAGCTTCTTACACTCCTAACGACCTTGAGTCAAGTGGCATATACATCAAAGTATGTTGAACATCTGTTGAAAAAACAGTTGAACATATCCAAGCATGCCTCCTTATTACCACATTGGTCCTCAAAACTCTACCCAAATAATCTGTTTTATCTAATCCAGATTTTATTGAAAATTGTGCAGCATCTTGTTCATATGAAAAAGAAATGTGTATAATTTTCTAAATAGTCTCTGGTAAAGCTGGTAAAATATTAACAACTCTGTCCTACAAAGTGTGAGAGTATCTTCCCAACCAACTAAGTATTTACAAAGCGTAACATGAAACTTGTTGATGAAAAAACCTTCTTTGCATACAATTTCATCTTTTTAGACTATCATGCGGAGAGGATGGAAAAGCATTCGGGTTAGTATGTACAATCAAACTCTCTGGAGTTGGATGTTTAAGGAGAAAATCTGGATCTCCCAGGGCTGGTCGGTGTTTCCTTGCAATTTGCCTGTTTATTGGAGGGCAAAATCCAGTATTAGCCCATGTGCCCATTAGAACATCCGTTAAAGGCACATTCAATGGAAGCAAAGGCTCCTGTGAAGTTTGTGATGGATCCAAAATTTCTGTCAGTAAAGTAGCTATAACCCCTTGTGTAGGTAAATCTAAATTAACAGTTTCTGCTTCTTTATGAATTACAGTAGCAAAAAAAGATGCCTCTTCAGAAGCTGTAACTGGTGTAGGGGTTGACAGCCCTACATCAGGAGAAGAATCAAGACCAGTAGCATTTTGCAAATCCCACAGAATATCATCTTGAAGATATTCTGCATCAAATAGACACTCAACCTCTTGAAAGATCAGGTGCTGACCTAGCATACACAATAGTTCAAGGAAACGTACCTTCTGAATCAGATAAAACAATCTGATATCGAGCGTTATCTATCCTGGCGGCGGAAGCAACCTTGGATAAGGTACCTGTGCTGTGTAGCCATTTTAGCTATACCTCCATGCACGTTGTTTTAACACACTAGGCCGGGCCGCTGTGCACTCTAACCTAGATACATTTTATTCGGCTTTATTTTATTATTGTTACAATAGTCACTTTTACGGTCTTGTTTTATTTTCTGTTAATCTAACTGTTTTTGCCTAGGCCAGCACTCTGTTGTCAAACAAGACATTCTTGCTCACTCTGTGCTTCTTCCAAGGCAACAACACAGCACATTGCCAGTGAACGTGGCAGAAGTTTAGTCTCTGACATTCGTAGAAAAAACACATCCTTACGTAGAGACATTTGGTTAGAATATCAGCTGTGTTAGTCTAAAAACACTTTCCTGTCCCTTACACGTTAGAGGGAGATTCCAGCAGAGAACCACAATTGTATGCTGATTGCCGAATGCTTCGCTACAGATGCTAACGCAGACCACAGGCCTTTGCTCAGCTATGAGGGATGATGTCTTCCCAGGGGAACCTGAAGGGCAGAATTAGAGCTTAACATGCTGTGCTCTATCATAGCCTAGGTAGGAGTTAATTTATTGACCGTAGTGACAATATGATAGCGTTATTCCTATGTTTCACTCTCCTTGTCACAATTTTAATATTGTCATGCTGTGTCGTCCTGGTTATTGCAGCTCATGCTTTGCTATCTAAGATGTAGTAATTTTATTAAAATCATTATTGAAACATATACTGCCTCTGTTTGTCATTTTATATATGAGACTAAGGTAACAGAGAAACTGATGAGACCTGAGTGACCACGGCTTCCCTGAGAAACCAATTATGTCATGCGCTCGGCTGTCCAGTCATCCCTGCCCTTGGGTAGGGATGAGGCACTGCTAGTTGGCCGGAGCAAAAGCCGGATTGGAGTGTCAGGTGTCACTTGCAGTGGGTCGGACTCAGTCTCTCACACCATGGGCGATTCTGCCGCTCAAAATCCAGTAGTCTCATTAGAATAATGAGAGCCTACGCGACACCTGTTGTGCCAATTGTGGCGCCTGCGAGAACGAAGCCATTTGTTCCATAACCATTAACAAAGATGTTATTGGCATCAAGGCTGAAGTAAGACGCACAGTTGGTGTTGAAGACTGATCCATCAATATCTGACAAACTGGAGGGTCCCTCGAATCAGTGGAGCCTGAGGAACATGAACAGGATCTGGACTAACACCAAAGATATAATCCGCAGCCTTTTAAGCTGTTAGATCTAATTTGGCATCGCTACCTTATTTTCTGGGAGTCAAAAGGGAAAAGATGAAGGAGGATTCCTTAAAAGAGGCCAAACTGGAGAACAACTTAGAGTAGAAGATCCTGGCACCTTATGAAAGGCTGGAACGATGAAAATGATATAAAGTGGGAGACCCGTACTTGGACTTCTTATGATTCTTCCTTGACTTACTGGACTTCAACAAAGTCCTATCCTTCGAATGATCTCTTTAAGGAGAACGAAACCGGTCTCTTGACCTCGACTGAGATAGACAAGCCATGGACAACAAACAAGACCTAGTCTTCGATTTCTTGAACTCTGCAACTCAGAATCTTGTTTCCCATTCTCTAATTGTTCATCATGGCACACAATGTACACATCTTCAAGTCATGGCCGGAGTCAAGACACCACAAAAACACATTGTGCGGATATGTAACCAACAACTGTCACTGACAGGCAATACATTGTTTAAATCCTGAAAGTTTTGGTGACATTCTGGGCACAAGAAAGTAAGGTCTAACAATCGTTGAATGACGGTTGAAGCTCCAGATTTGCGTTGGTTGGAGCAGAGAGAAAGGAACTGATACAAGCACAAGCAGGTGACGAATATGTAGGGGAGCCGAAATTCCAACAGCACAAGGTGGAATCGCATGCGAAACCATGATGTCGCACAACACCATCTGTTGATGCAGGAGGACACTGCTATAAAAAGTTTCTAGATCCAGTCTGACACCTGGGGGTATCCAAAAGGTGAGGAATCTGCAGTTAGAAGTCTCTATCAAAGTCCACACATTAGAAGTTCAACAGCTTTCAGTTCTGCCATGCACAGTTGGGCACATTAAAGGTGGACGTGTCCAATACCTGTCATATATTATCAAACATGATGCCACTGCTATTATTACTGTTCCAAGGTGCTGGGGTGAAAAACTGTGCATACATGACTGTACGTGCTGCCTTATCAGCAAGAAAGGAGGACATCATCAGCATCCTCATCCAGGTCATTGGCAGGGTGCAAACTGCACAGTCCAATCGTTCTGCACTGTGGGCTCTGGAAAGGCATCACTGCCTCAAAATTTGGCCATACCGTTCCTATGAGTGATTACAACTATCCAAGTAGTGCCTTTAATGAAAGGAGTGCACACCCTCATCAGGCATAAAAAAGGCTACAAGCAACTTACATTTTATCCTCAATGCAGTACAGTGCTGAGGGCAATGACTTGTTCGGAGCCTTTACTCTTGCAACCTTCTGCACTTGTGTTTCCAACAAACCTGAATGAAAAAAACATAAGAGTTGTATACAAGTTCAGCAAATTACCTCCTAACTCACCACACTCCACTTCAACTCCTGACTAGTCTAACTGCAAATGGACCATACAGAACTGCATAATGTACCACTAACCAATATATTACTGTAAGTCATGTTTTAAAGTAAAATACAGTAATTCTTGTGCATGAAAAAGTCATAACTATACACCAAATGCCGATCCTCTATCATTTACTAACCACTGAAGGTGAACATATGATCCCACACCCACAAAAATGGTTGAAATGTTAAACAGATGTACAGGTTCAGTCTACAAAGAAAGTTAAAGCACAAGTTATACATGCTCAAGAAACACAATGTTTACAGGTATTTTGGATAAATAAGTCCAAGGCTTGTTTTGCACACTCACAATGCCAAGGAGATCATTGAACTCAAGTGGTAGCATTGGCCTCACTAGCAGAGATATTCATTTACCACAAAGGATACATTTTTAACAGAAAGGATTTCTCACCTTTGTTCTGACACAAATGCAGTGCTGCTGCAAGGCCTCGATTCACAATTGGCTCTTCATCCAGGATGGTGGTGGAAGACGTAGAGAACTGAGCAAAGAAAACAGTGGTATAACCAAAATATGTGCCAAATCAACATACTTCTACTCTGTGTCCAAGTTATATTCACCAGTCATCCTTTAGCACCCTCTTGATCTAATAAATAGACCATTTTAAAGTCCCACTATGAAATATAACAGCTTAAGATTTATATACTTTACACAAACATGGCAAGTGCCATAAACTATTATAACCAGGTATAAATGTAACCAAGATCTTTTTTTTTAAAAAAGTGCTATGCAGCTGTGCATATACTTACATCATGTTGGTGCTGCTCTTCATCAAGATTAACTGTACTCCAGCCAATATTTTCTTCACCATCTGAATCCATGTTTTGGTCAGGGGAGCCCTCCTTTTCTTGATCAAAGTCCTATAGTTCATTAGAAAGTGTCAGGATTAGCACGTATCCACAAAATTAAACATAACTGCCCATGTCAAACCTTATTCAACTAATTTCAAAGGTGTATGTCAAGGGATCAAAGGAAACCTTTCCCTATGAACAAGAACTATGTTATGTAAGATTATCTGGAATGACCTCTTGCTTTTTATTTGATTAGTTTTCCCAAGTATAGAATTACTTTTGCCATGAAACAAAGTATTTGCATCCCTTTTGTTTGTGAAAAGGAACTTCTTTGCTTGCAGCTTTGACCAGAAGCTGATGCACTCCACTAAAAAAAATACATGAGGATTTCCGATAAATCCTTTATGATGCCAGCAAATGTCATCATACAGTTACACTTTCGAGTTTGTACTGTATGAGGTAGGTGTAACATGCACATATCTGTGGTTCTTTCCTGCCAGCAAGTGATGAGCTGCACTTTCCTTTCTTCTAACAGATTAAAAGGATGTGACAGCTCGCAGTCAAGGAGAGGATTAACAGTTATTTTGTACCTTTTGCTGCAAGAGAAGGATAAACAGATTAGTGAATGTTCCTGGAAAACCTGTGGCTGTTAGTGAATATTGGTAATCATTCACAAAAGGTCTATGTTGCTTGAATGGAAATTTACCTTGGGGGAAAAAAAAGTTTAAGAGGCATTTGGCAAAACAGTAACAGTTGGTTTAATTAAACACTACAGCCGAGAGAACAGTTGCGGAAAGGGGGTGTAAGGACTGTTTCCCGGCCGTAGTGTTAATTAAACCAACTGTTGTTTTGTCAAACGCACCTTGTCTTTTGTATTTTCAAGGAAATTTTACATTCAAGCAACATTGGCAAGCCAGATAGGAGCTGACTGGTACCTTGGACTCGACTGCAGCTGAAGGAAAGGGACCCTGCCCAGACAGATTCATATTTGCTCAAAATGGAAGGTGAGCAGATGTTGCAATTGATTGGAAGTTCTGCTGAATCCATGGGGAGGAGGTCCATCCTGAAGCCACGGTCAGAGGTAAGAGACTCACTCAGATGGTATGCCTCACCCCTGGGTGTGACTCGGAGGTTAGGGAAAAACATTTGGATCTGGGAGTTTAGGTGCAGCTTGTGTTTGGTCAAGAAGGGCCTGTGGTTGTCAAGTTATTCCTTATCACTGCATAAAGTATTATCTTTCTTCTCAGAGCCGACACTGACAGACTATCAGTCTCACCTAGTCCCGTGTACGGCGCAGAGCTACCCCTAGTCACAGGACAGCATGCACTAGGAGCGCGGTAAGGTATTTTTGACAAAGCCATCATTTTCTCTCTGTCAATTTTTTTTATTTGAAAATGTATGTATCTTTGATGTTGTGGTGCTGGTAAATTAAGTGCAACGGTATTTTGTCTTGAGTACTGTATTTTGTCGATAACTCAATGTGCTATATGAAGGCATTGCTATTTCTCATAATCACTATTTAATACTAAAGTAAAGCTTGTTATTTGATGCCAAATTTCATGATGTTTCAATTAACAATTGCACTTTCGTCTAGGTTGTGAACTTTCATGTGCACTGCTATTTGTGTTTGTGAAATCTTCATGTGGATACATCTGTAAATAACGCTGAGCTTAAAGTAAAGTAGTTAGAACTAACAATCCCCATTTATATATCTCCCCATGACCAAAGTAAAAGTTATGCTTCCCTAAAACCAGTAAAGCTAGAGGTATCTGTCCCCTAAAAACTGCCCAACTTATCATAGAGTCACCATAAAACATACAAACCAGGTTCCCCACACAGGCTAAAAAACGTAAGTTTTGCCGCGAATGGCACACACACATACACACACCAAGGCACATGCGTTTCCCTGGCCAAAGGAGGGAATCTTTGACACTAACAATCGAACACGAGGACACACATACGGACCAAGTATGTAGGGCTAAAGAACGACAGGAGAGAAGCACTATTAGGGGCATCTTCAAGGAGGCCTAGACCAATAATCCTATCCCACAGTCAGCAAGCAAGGCGTCCTCACCTCCCCGCCATATGCAGGAATGGAGGTGCCCTCCCCTATGCCTGCTTTCGCCTCAATAGGCTAAACCAATTCGCCGAGAGAGAGAGAGGTTCCCCTACTGAACAATAAACTGTTAGTTCAAGGCATGACCATCTAACGAGCCAGCAAGCCCAGGCAATCCCATTGCGTTCAGCCGATTGAACCACAGTGACAGAAAACTTGCACCAGTGAACACACTCGAGTGACAAGAAGATTCATTGCAGTTCCGGACAGTGACAACTAGCAGGTGTAAGGAAAGGGGTCCCGGTCCTCGAAGATCTGTTGAGGAGGGGGATGCAACAGAATTTGCTCATGTAGCCGAAGAAACAAAGCGAGTTTGAGGGCAAGTCCCAACCAACAAGAACAGCGCATAGCTCAGAACGAAGGAGGAAACCTAGGTGGTAGTTAGAGGAACAGAGAAAGAGATAGAAAGAAAAAGAGGGAGAGAAAGAAAATGAGAAAAAGAAAGAGAAAGAGAGAAAAAGTGTGTTTGTGTACGCGCACACACACACGCACCTGGGAAGCACAACAAGAAAGTATAGCAGTACGATATTCCCTGGCCAGAGGAGGGTTCATTTGAACCATAAGACATGGCCGTTGAGGAAGATGCATCAGGCACGGAGGTGGAGATCCCAAGTGGTTCTTCCCCTACATGTAGGGCTGTCTAAGAAGATGAGAAAGCTATGTTAGAGAGAAACCAGTGGAGCTACCCAAAGCCAAAATGTACCTAGGTACTGCAGAAGGGCATGGGATCAGATGGATAAAGAAGGGCTAAGGAGCAAATTGCCACCATGTTTGGATGGATTGAGTGTAAGGAAATGCCTCCTTGGCATGGTTACCCCCTGACTTTTTGCCTTTGCTGATGCTATGTTTTGAATTGAAAGTGTGCTGAGGCCTGCTAACCAGGCCCCAGCACCAGTGTTCTTTCCCTAACCTGTACTTTTGTCTCCACAATTGGCACACCCTGGCATCCAGGTAAGTCCCTTGTAACTGGTACCCCTGGTACCAAGGGTCCTGATGCTAGGGAAGGTCTCTAAGGGCTGCAGCATATCTTATGCCACCCTGGGGACCCCTCACTCAGCACAGACACACTGCTTGCCAGCTTGTGTGTGCTAGTGAGGACAAAACAAGTAAGTCAACATGGCACTCCCCTCAGGGTGCCATGCCAACCTCACAGTGCCTATGTAGTATAGATAAGTCACCCCTCTAGCAGGCCTTACAGCCCTAAGGCAGGGTGCACTATACCATAGGTGAGGGCACCAGTGCATGAGCACTGTGCCCCTACAGTGTCTAAGCAAAACCTTAGACATTGTAAGTGCAGGGTAGCCATAAGAGTATATGGTCTGGGAGTCTGTCAAACACAGACTCCACAGCACCATAATGGCTACACTGAAAACTGGGAAGTTTGGTGTCAAACTTCTCAGCACAATAAATGCACACTGATGCCAGTGTACATTTTATTGTACAATACACCCCAGAGGGCACCTTAGAGGTGCCCCCTGAAACCTTACCCGACTACCTGTGTAGGCTGACTGGTTCCAGCAGCCTGCCACCCCCGAGACATGTTGCTTGGCACATGGGGAGAGTGCCTTTGTCACTCTGTGGCCAGTAACAAAGCCTGCACTGGGTGGAGATGCTATCACCCCGCCCAGGCAGGAGCTGTAACACCTGGCGGTGAGCCTCAAAGGCTCACCCCCTTTGTTCCAGCACCACAGGACACTCCAGCTAGTGGAGTTGGCCGCCCCCTCCGGCCACGGCCCCACTTTTGGCGGCAAGGCCGGAGGAAATAATGAGAATAACAAGGAGGAGTCACTGGCCAGTCAGGACAGCCCCTAAGGTGTCCTGAGCTGAAGTGACTAACTTTTAGAAATCCTCCATCTTGCAGATGGAGGATTCCCCCAATAGGGATAGGAATGTGACCCCCTCCACTTGGGAGGAGGCACAAAGAGGGTGTACCCACCCTCAGGGCTAGTAGCCATTGGCTACTAACCCCCCAGACCTAAACACGCCCTTAAATTTAGTATTTAAGGGCTCCCCTGAACCTAAGAATTTAGATTCCTGCAACTTAAAGAAGAAGAGGACTGCTGAGCTGAAAAACCCTGCATAGGAGAAGAAGACACCAACTGCTTTGGCCCCAGCCCTACCGGCCTGATTCCCTCCTTCGGAAGAAAACTGCTCCAGCGACGCTTTCCCCAGGACCAGCGACCCCTGAATCCTCAGAGGACTGCCCTGCTACCAAAAGACCAAGAAACTCCCGAGAACAGCGGCCCTGTTCAACAAAGACTGCAACTTTGTATCCAGAGGAGCAGATTTAAAGACCCCTGCAATCCCCGCAAGAAGCGTGAGACTTGCAACACTGCACCCGGCGACCCCGACTCGACTGGTGAAAAAACAACGCTACAGGGAGGACCCTCCGGCGACTCCAAGACTGTGAGTAACCAAAGTTGTCACCCCTGAGCCCCCACAGCGACGCCTGCAGAGGGAATCCCGAGGCTCCCCCTGACCGCGACTGCCTGACTCTGAAATCCCAACGCCTGGAAAAGACCCTGCACCCGCAGCCCCCAGGACCTGAAGGATCGGAACTCCAGTGCAGGAGTGACCCCCAGGAGGCCCTCTCCCTTGCCCAGGTGGTGGCTACCCCGAGGAGCCCCCCCCTTGCCTGCCTGCAACGCTGAAGAGACCCCTTGGTCTCCCATTGAAACCTATTACAAACCCGACGCGTGTTTGCACACTGCACCCGGCCACCCCGTGCTGCTGAGGGTGTACTTTCTGTGCTGACTTGTGTCCCCCCCGGTGCCCTACAAAACCCCCCTGGTCTGCCCTCCGAAGACGCGGGTACTTACCTGCTGGCAGACTGGAACCGGGGCACCCCCTTCTCCATTGAAGCCTATGTGTTTTGGGCACCTCTTTGACCTCTGCACCTGACCGGCCCTGAGCTGCTGGTGTGGTAACTTTGGGGTTGCTCTGAACCCCCAACGGTGGGCTACCATGGACCCAAATTTGAACCCCGTAGGTGGTTTACTTACCTGCAAGAACTAACAATAACTTACCTCCCCCAGGAACTGTTGAAAATTGCACTGTGTCCACTTTTAAAATAGCTTTATGTGTTTTATGTAAAAAGAATATATGCTATTGTGATTATTCAAAGTTCCTAAAGTACTTACCTGCAATACCTTTCAAATGAGATATTACATGTATAATTTGAACCTGTGGTTCTTAAAATAAACTAAGGAAAGATATTTTTCTATACAAAAACCTATTGGCCTGGAATTGTGTGTTCCTCATTTATTGCCTGTGTGTATGTACAACAAATGCTTAACACTACTCCTTTGATAAGCCTACTGCTCGACCACACTACCACAAAATAGAGCATTAGTATTATCTCTTTTTGCCACTATCTTACCTCTAAGGGGAACCCTTGGACTCTGTGCATACTATTCCTTACTTTGAAATAGTGCATACAGAGCCAACTTCCTACATTGAGGAAATAGATCTTATGTTTAGTGAAGAACACCACTGGAATAAACCTAGCAATAGGCAATGTCAAATGTCTGCTGCCTGGTCTTATCGGAGAGCAGACGAACATGGAGTTCAAACGAGCTTACGTCCCTGTAATCACGCTGACAAACACCGAGCATGACGGGCCCTGACTGCCCAGATGCAGGAGGGTAAATGGCACAAACTATGAATCCTGGGGAGACCATAACCGACTTTCTGGATAGGATGAGGTATCAATGGGGACAAGAGACAGGACAGCCATCAACCAATATGGGCCCACAGGTCACGTTCTTTTACAATGTCCTCAAAAAGGGGCTGTCCACCGAAATACAAAGTGGACTGGATAGCATAGTGGGGCTAGAGACCAACCCCTGGGGGGAGACACAATCTCACATATTACACTATCACAAAAAGAAACAAGTAAAGGACAGGGAAAGACTGGAGCAAGCCCAGAGAGACACCGCTAAGTTGGTCCACCACAAATTGAAAAACACCGGCCTCGAGGGAGCCACATTGGCAGCAAGCGTGCAAATGGCAACAGTTATGAAAGGAGCACCACTGCAAAACCACAGAAGGATTTAACCTAGCTTCAAAGGCGGAAACCAGGGAGGTTGGCAGCAGCCAAACCTTAGAGAATGTTACTACTGCCAAAGAATGGGCCACATGCCCGACAAGCCAGCTAAAGGCAAATGACAAACAGAGGTCGATGAATCAGGGGTCAGTCCCGGCAAAATCTCCATCCACAAAGCCAAGCCCAGGGAAATCTGACTGTTCCTTACATTCAGCCGCGGGGAAGTCAGTCCACTGCTGCACCACCGCAACGAGAGTCGGGTAGTTGGACAAACATGTGGACGACCAAAACCACGGCAGCAAGGGGTAACTGTTTGGGAAGTAATGCCTTCACACAAACACAGAACCAGAATGTGCAGTAAGTGAAAAACCCTAATGCGGAGCATCCATTTCACGTACACCTCAAAATTCACTGTACCAAGACTCAAAGAAGGACCAACAAGACAACATTAGGAATTCAAGTTTTTACTTGCGTTCGGGCAGCTCAGGGCTGCTGTACATGTTTTATTGATAGGGTATCCTCACTAGAGTACGCAATCAGGGTGCCTGCGGGAGCCTAGGCTGCACTCTGCTGCTAATCTCCCAGGGTGGGGTTGGCTTGCCACACCCCAGGGGAGGGAAATCTGACAGACACCCATGTCCCTGCAACCACAAGTCAACTGGGACTGGGGTTCTTTTCAACAGCTCAGAAAGTCCCATTCATGGGCGCCCAAGCCTGGGACCAAAAGTCTTATATAGCGTGTGGTCTCAACAGCGCACCCAGAAAGCTAGCGGCCTCCAGGCAAATGGAGTCCCCTCTTTTAGTTCCAAAATGAAGCTGTCCTCCAGTGTCACGAGCCAGATTTCCCATATGCTTGGGATAGTGAAGACCCCATAACCTCTACTGTACATGCACAAAACCCAACAGATTGCGAAGCACTGCATGGCGCCTAGTCAGTAGAACGGGTTAACCAGAACAACCAGCCGTCCCAGTCCACTACCATAATTTGGGCAAAAGTTGGTGAGCTCTTGGCCTTCACTGGACTCTCCACGCAGCAATAATTTGCCTCCTCCTTTCCTTCAAAGTTTTCGAAGTAACCCAAGCCTGCTCGCTGGGTCATGCCCCTTCCAAAATAACTAAAGACGTATGCCACCAGTTAGAAGTCCATGACCACAGCTGGGAATATCCTATGAATGTGTGGTCTGATGGAGAGGGGGGAGGCCAGGGAAAGTGAGTCCGAAAAGATTAATCACAGTTCAGAGTGAGATTGGAATGCAGAAATATGCTCAACCAAGTATCAGGCCTAGCAAACAGCCAACACACAAGACCTTGCACACACTGTCTGGAGGAAGCAATGGTCCCAATGTCAGCAACCGCAATATCAGAGGCACATGGGGGCTGCAGAACAACTCACCCCGCCCTCTCTGGTTCACGACTGTTAAGATACCCGATCATGTGAAGATCTAGGGAAGTGCTCTAAGACCAGTAAAAAGAAGCCCATAGCTAACTCAAAAGAAGTCTACAGAAAAAGGGCATAGTTAAGACTCCTAGCGCCACTAGGGACAGTCACTTTGCATGCCAAATGTTGGCACTAGAGGGGTATACATGTGACCTCAGGGCATGTTGCGACTGCCAAACAATGTTCAGTTGCGACATAACTCCTCTTTATACATTGACCGTGCACGTACAGGATGAAAGACACTGCCGAACCGATGGCACCCCATGCACACTCGGAGGGACAGGATACTAGAGCGCAAGTTAACAAGTGCTATCACCCACATGCTCACAAGATCACCCCGTAAAAAAATGCTTTACCTCCATACAGCCAGTCAGTCACAGAGAGGGGGGAAGCAAAACAACCCAATAAAATGAATGCGTCCATGAACAATAACCCATTTAGTTTCAAAATATATACCCGAGTGGGGCCACCTTTCCGGTGCCTCACTAAAATTGCGAAAAACACAGGAACTCGCAAGAAATGATTGGCAACGACACATGAAAGGATTAAATGTTTTATAAAATAACAAACCAAACCTAGTTCTTAGCCAACAGATCTGCAATCGAACCACTAAGTGCAGCAGCTTTACTGCAGACCATCACTTTTTTCAGCAACCACATCAATAATCTCAACAGGATCAAGAACTGTGAACTGCACAGCAAAACATTTTGAACTGTTAAAACTAAGAAACCCTAATCACCAGAGGAATGCAGACATCTCGCCTGGATTCATGCCAAGACCTGCAATGCTAAACAAATTATGTACTGTTGCACATTTGCATACCCTCCGTTTACTATGGGTGCTGCCGCATACATTCACTGCCTAAGAACTACCAAGTCAAATGGAGTCCATCCAGAAATTGTCACAGCGATTGCGCGTAGTGACCTCTCCCATGTCACTTATAATTACACTGAAACCAACACCCGCAATCCAAACGCACTATACAAATCAAATCAAATCATTAGCATTTATAAAGCGCGCTACTCACCCGTGCGGGTCTCAAGGCGCTAGGGACAAAGGGTGTGGTTATCGCTGCTCGAACAGCCAGGTCTTTAGGAGTCTCCGGAAAGCGGAGTGGTCCTGGGTGGTCCTGAGGCTGGTGGGGAGGGAGTTCCAGGTCTTGGCCACCAGGAAGGAGAAAGATCTCCCACCCGCCGTGGAGCATCGGATGCGAGGGACGGCGGCGAGTGCGAGGCCAGAGGAGCGGAGGGGGCGGGTGGGGACGTAGAAGTTGAGGCGTCTGTTGAGGTATTCCGGTCCCTTGTCGTGGAGGGCTTTGTGTGCGTGGGTGAGAAGTCGGAAGGTGATCCTTTTGCTGACTGGGAGCCAATGCAGGTGTCTCAGGTGTGCGGAGATGTGGCTGTATCGGGGTACGTCGAGGATGAGGCGGGCTGAGGCGTTTTGAATGCGTTGCAGGTGATTTTGGAGTTTGGCGGTGGTCCCAGCGTAGAGGGTGTTGCCGTAGTCCAAGCGGCTCGTGACGAGGGCGTGGGTCACGGTTTTTCTGGTGTCGGCGGGGATCCAGCGGAAGATCTTGCGGAGCATGCGGAGGGTGAGGAAGCAGGCGGAGGACACGGCGTTGACTTGCTTGGTCATGGTGAGAAGGGGGTCCAAGATGAAGCCGAGGTTGCGGGCGTGGTCTGCGGGGGTCGGTGCGGTGCCGAGGGCCACCAGGAGTCGTCCCAGGCGGACGGGGTGTTGCCGAGGATGAGGACTTCAGTTTTTTCAGAGTTCAGCTTTAGGCGGCTGAGCCTCATCCAATCTGCGACGTCCTTCATACCCTCTTGTAGGTTGGTCTTGGCGCTGGCGGGGTCCTTGGTGAGGGAGAGTATAAGTTGGGTGTCGTCGGCGTAGGAGGTGATGATGATGTCGTGCTTGCGTACGATGTTAGCGAGGGGGCTCATGTAGACATTGAAGAGTGTCGGGCTGAGTGATGAGCCTTGAGGTACGCCGCAGGTGATCTCAGTGGGTTCTGAGCGAAACGGAGGGAGGTAGACTCTTTGGGAGCGGTTTACGAGGAAGGAGGCGATCCAGTCCAGGGCCTGGTCTTGGATCCCGGTGGAGCGGAGGCGGGTGATTAGGGTGCGGTGACAGACGGTGTCAAAGGCAGCCGAGAGGTCGAGAAGAATGAGGGCGAATGTTTCACCGTTGTCCATCAGGGTTCTGATGTCGTCTGTGACTGAGATGAGGGCGGTTTCAGTGCTGTGGTTGGTTCGGAATCCGGTCTGTGAGGGGTCGAGCAGGTTGTTGTCTTCCAGGAAGGTGGTCAGCTGTTTGTTGACGGTCTTCTCTATTACTTTGGCTGGGAAAGGCAGAAGGGAGATGGGGCGGAAGTTTTTCAGGTCGCTCGGGTCAGCCGTAGGTTTCTTTAGTAGGGCGTTGACTTCGGCGTGTTTCCAGCATTCGGGGAAGGTAGCAGAAGAAAAAGAAGAGTTGATGACGGTCTGGAGGTGCGGGGCGATGATGTTGTCGGCTTTGTTAAAGATGAAGTGCGGGCAGGGGTCCGAAGGGGCGCCGGAGTGGATAGAGTTCATGATGGATTTGGTTTCTTCCGTGCTGATGTGGGTCCAGTTGTTGAGGGTGATGGTCAGGGATGTGGGTTCGGTTGTGTTAGGTTGGGTCTGGTGTCCGAAGCTGTCGTGGAGGTCGCTGATCTTGCGATGGAAGAAAGTGGCGAGGGATTCGCATAGATCCTGTGAGGGCGTGACGGCGTTGGCGCTGGGGTTGGAGAACTCCTTGACGATGCTGAAGAGTTCTCTGCTGTTGTGGCTGTTTTTGTCCAGTCTGTCGGTGAAAAAATTCCTTTTGGCAGTGCGGATCAGGTGGTGGTGTTTGCGGGTAGCGTTCTTGAGGGCGGTCATGTTGTCAGCGGTGCGGTCCTTGCGCCAGGCTTTCTCAAGTGCGCGACAAGTTTTCTTTGATTCTTTGAGGGTGTCAGAGAACCAGAGGGGTTTCTTGGTGTTGTTCTGTCGCTGCGAGCGTTTGAGGGGAGCAAGGTTGTCTGCGCAGTTGGAGATCCAGTTTGTGAGGTTGAGGGCTGCGACGTTGGGGTCGGTGGTGAGGGTGGGTTGGTTGGCGGCGAGTGCGGCGAAGAGTTGCTCTTCAGGGATCTTGTTCCACTGTCGGCGAGGGATGGGTTGAGTGCGGAGGTGGCGGGTCTCGCGTCGGAATGTGAAGTGGACGCAGCTGTGGTCGGTCCAATGAAGGGCGGAGGCGTGGCTGAAGAAGACGTGTTTGCTGGCGGAGAAGATAGGGTCGAGTGTGTGTCCGGCGATGTGGGTGGCAGTGTTCACCAGTTGTTTGAGGCCGAGGTTGGCGAGGTTGTCGAGCAGGGTGGTGGTGTTGGGGTCGTTGTTTTGTTCCAGATGGAAGTTGAGGTCACCTAGGAGGATGTAGTCCGGTGAGGCGAGGGCGTGCGGGGAGATGAAGTCGGCGATGGTGTCGCTGAAAGGGGCGCGAGGTCCGGGAGGACGGTAGACGAGGGATCCTCTGAGGGTGGTCCTCGGGTCGGTGCGAATCTGAAAATGCAGGTGTTCAGCGGCAAGAGGGGAGTCTTCAGTGGAGGTGGTGACGCTGATGGAGTCTTTGAAGACGATGGCGATACCTCCTCCTACTTGGTAGGTGCGGTCTTTCCTGGAGATCTTGTAGCCTTTGGGGATGGCGGTGGCGATGTCTGGAGCAGAGGAGGCGTTCATCCAGGTCTCCGTGATGAAGGCGACGTCCGGTGCTGTGGAGTCTAGGAGGTCCCAGAGTTCAACGGCGTGTTTGTGAACGGAGCGAGCGTTGACTAGGATGCACTTGAGGTGGTTGATGGCGCGTGGGCTTGGGGTCGTAGTTGTTGCGTGGTGGAAGATGCGTTTGCAGGAGTTGCAGGCGAAGGGTCCATGGGTGCGTTTGGGGTGAGCTTGGAAGCAGGTGTTGGAGCGTCCTGGGTTGAGGGCATGGAGGGTGGTGGGGTCATAGCGGATCATCGGGGCTTGGGAGCGCTGGGGACCAGGGGTCATGGCGCTGGGCGCGGGCCAGGCGCGGACGGGCGCAGACGGGCTTGCCTCTGGCGCGCCTCCGGCGCGCCAGCGGCGCAGTCGCGCAGCGGCCGCCATATGAGGTAGGAGGGGGGGGAAGGGTCAGCTGGGGGCGAATGGGAGCTGGGGGGCAGGGGCGTGCAGGAGGTCGCGGTGGGAAAGCGCGAGGGAGGGGGGGGACAGGTAGAGTGAGAAGAGCTGGGGGAGGGGGGTTTAAGGGTGGACGGGGGAGAGTGTTAGGAGGTTTAGGAGATTAGGGAGAAAGATAGGTGAAGGGTTGTGAAGATAGGGGAGGGGGGTTGTAGAGGTGGGTGAGGGTGAGAGGTAGAGTGAGGGGATAGGAAGATAGGTAATAGAGGGGGTGGCGGGAGGGGGGGGAGAGATAGAGAAATAGGTAGAGAGAAAAGGTAGATAGAGAAATCGATAGATAGGGAAAAAGATAGAGAGATAGGAAGATAGGAGGAGGTGGAGAGTGAGGGAGTTGGATAGTGGGATAGAGAGATAGGTAGATAGGAGGAGTGAGGGAGGTAGAAAGTGAACGGGTTAGATAGGAGAGGTAGAGAGGGGGATGCGAGTGGGGGAGGGGGATGAGGCAGGAGCAGGAGGGCAGGCGCGGGGAGAAGAGGACGGAGGAGGCAGAAGAGCCGAAGGCAGAAGACAAGAAGACAAGAAGAACAGAAGACAAGAAGAACAGAAGAAAAGAAGAGCAGAAGAAAAGAAGAGCAGAAGACCGGAAGAGCAGAAGACCGGAAGAGCAGAAGACCGGAAGAGCAGAAGACCGGAAGAGCAGAAGACCGGAAGAGCAGAAGACCGGAAGAGCAGAAGACCGGAAGAGCAGAAGACACACAGAAGACACACAGAAGAACAGAGAGGAGTACAGAAGAACAGAGAAGAATACAGAAGAACACAGAGGAAGACAGAAGAAGACAGAGGAAGACAGAAGAACAGAGAAGAATACAGAGGAAGACAGAAGAAGACAGAAGAAGACAGAAGAAGACAGAAGAAGACAGAAGAAGACAGAGGAAGACAGAAGAACAGAGAAGAATACAGAAGAACACAGAGGAAGACAGAAGAAGACCGAGGAAGACCGAGGAAGACCGAGGAAGACCGAGGAAGACCGAGGAAGACCGAGGAAGACCGAGGAAGACAGAGGAAGACCGAGGAAGACCGAGGAAGACAGAGGAAGACAGAGGAAGACAGAGGAAGACAGAGGAAGACAGAGGAAGACAGAGGAAGACAGAGGAAGACAGAGGAAGACAGAGGAAGACAGAGGGAGATACAAAAAACGAAGAAACAGAGTGCAGAATACCACAGCAGAAGATGAGGAAGAAGAGAAGAGGAGAGAAGACGGGGAGAAGAGGAGTACAGAAGAAGAATACAGACGAGGAGCGAGGAGGAAGAACAGAGAAGAAGGAAAGAGGAAAAGAAACAGGAGCAGGAGAGAGGGTGAGTAGCGCGGGGCAGAACGAGGGGCTGGGAGGTGGGGGGTACTTACTGTGGGGTGGGTCTCAGGAACTCAGGAATCTGGAGGAGCTGCAGCGGCAGGGGGAGCGACCTACCCTTGGGTCAAGGGTCGCTACCACTGTCGCGCAGCGGCCGCCATATGAGGTAGGAGGGGGGGGGGGAGGGGTCAGCTGGGGGCGAATGGGAGCTGGGGGCGTGCAGGAGGTCGCGGCGGGAAAGCGCGAGGGAGGGGGGGGACAGGTAGAGTGAGAAGAGCTGGGGGAGGGGGGTTTAAGGGTGGAGGGGGGAGAGTGTTAGGAGGTTTAGGAGATTAGGGAGAAAGATAGGTGAAGGGTTGTGAAGATAGGGGAGGGGGGGTTGTAGAGGTGGGTGAGGGTGAGAGGTAGAGTGAGGGGATAGGAAGATAGGTAATAGAGGGGGTGGCGGGAGGGGGGGAGAGATAGAGAAATAGGTAGAGAGAAAAGGTAGATAGAGAAATCGATAGATAGGGAAAAAGATAGAGAGATAGGAAGATAGGAGGAGGTGGAGAGTGAGGGAGTTGGATAGTGGGATAGAGAGATAGGTAGATAGGAGGAGTGAGGGAGGTAGAAAGTGAACGGGTTATATAGGAGATTTAGAGAGGGGGATGCGAGTGGGGGAGGGGGATGAGGCAGGAGCAGGAGGGCAGGCGCGGGGAGAAGAGGACGGAGGAGGCAGAAGAGCCGAAGGCAGAAGACAAGAAGAACAAAAGACAAGAAGACCGGAAGAGCAGAAGACCGGAAGAGCAGAAGACCGGAAGAGCAGAAGACCGGAAGAGCAGAAGACCGGAAGAGCAGAAGACCGGAAGAGCAGAAGACCGGAAGAGCAGAAGACCGGAAGAGCAGAAGACCGGAAGAGCAGAAGACCGGAAGAGCAGAAGACCGGAAGAGCAGAAGACCGGAAGAGCAGAAGACCGGAAGAGCAGAAGACCGGAAGAGCAGAAGACCGGAAGAGCAGAAGACCGGAAGAGCAGAAGACCGGAAGAGCAGAAGAGACACAGAAGAACACAGAAGAACAGAGAGGAGTACAGAAGAACAGAGAAGAATACAGAAGAACACAGAGGAATACAGAAGAACACAGAGGAAGACAGAAGAACACAGAAGAATACAGAAGAACACAGAGGGAGACAGAAGAACACCGAGGAAGACAGAGGAAGACAGAGGAAGACAGAGGAAGACAGAGGAAGACAGAGGAAGACAGAGGAAGACAGAGGAAGACAGAGGAAGACAGAGGAAGACAGAGGAAGACAGAGGAAGACAGAGGAAGACAGAGGAAGACAGAAGAAGACAGAAGAAGACAGAAGAAGACAGAGGAACACAGAAGAACACGGAGGGAGATACAAAAAACGAAGAAACAGAGTGCAGAATACCACAGCAGAAGATGAGGAAGAAGAGAATAGGAGAGAAGACGGGGAGAAGAGGAGTACAGAAGAAGAATACAGACGAGGAGCGAGGAGGAAGAACAGAGAAGAAGGAAAGAGGAAAAGAAGCAGGAGCAGGAGAGAGGGTGAGTAGCGCGGGGCAGAACGAGGGGCTGGGAGGTGGGGGGTACTTACTGTGGGGTGGGTCTCAGGAACTCCGGAACCTGGAGGAGCTGCAGCGGCAGGGGGAGCGACCTACCCTTGGGTCAGAGCTCTCTTCCACAACACACGCTATCAGCACATAATTGCCGTGGTCATCAGCCTGGTCATGTTATGTCTGTTCATTGATACCGCATGCAGTAGGCGCAGATAGTCTTTACTTGTCCTAAGAGGTAACCCCTGAAAAAGCAAGATGCCTTCATTGCCTATACCTATGTATGATTAGAGCCAAAACACAACCCAACAGAATAGAACCTCTCAGAGTAGTAATGAATCTGACTAGATATGAGATCAATCCCACTGTACCTTTTCACCGAGCCCCGCGATATTCAAACTGAGCTAGACAGGATGAGCAGTAGGGGCACCATAGGTGAGGTTACTATTTGGCCTTGAGACTTTCCAGAAAAGAGATGCTTAGAGGTAGCAAAACCACCAAACCAATGCATGAACACGTCGGCTCCCGCTTCCATCTGTGGTCCCAGGGTGCCCCTTAAGATATATCTGGGACTGTCTTCTTTAATAACAAATGGACCCCAAGTTCCAGTGTTGGGCCACCCATTGTGAGGATATAAAGGGAAATGAGTCCCATAGGGGAGGGTTGAATAACATCATAGATACCCCATATAAGAAAATCTGGGATACTAAGGTGGGGAGATGCACCTTGTTAGAAGGGAAGGGGCAACACCTAATTATATGGAAACTTGCACTGTATTCCTCGTGTTTCAGAGGAAAATGAAAAATTCCCTGGGAACAAATGAAAACTGTAGCACAATTCTGCACATTCTGGACATGCAATGGAGCACCTCCATGCTGATGGATACTTACTGGCAATACAGCGAGTTTGCCTACACTCAGCTCGTCCCCGGTTGGTATGGCCTCTGCTCCCTTGTCACCATACACACCCCGACACTGGTCGTCCCCAGAGAAGATCTGTCAGAGTCGTACTAACACCCACTAAAGAAGATGACAACTCTGTTGAATCAGGCTAGAGAAATGGATCATGGAAGAACTGAGAGCCCACAGCCGCATGATGAAGCAACACCAATTTGTGTTGGACTTAATGACCACAATGGAGGGGGGGGAGTGTACCAAGATCAGTGCATCCTGCTGAAAGTTTATACCAAGCAATGACAAGGTAAACGGGACTCTGACTTTTGCCATCCAAGCATTGCACACTTTACAAAGAGGCATGCACAAGGTGCCCTGAGCAGGAGTGGTTCGCGCTCTGCTTCGCCTGGCTGCCCCGGTGGCTGACAAGTCTGTGCACATCATTGTTGCCAGTTTTCACATTATTATTATTATTATGTGTCGTTTCCTGCAAGTGGGGGTTTCCTGCTGTAAAAACGTTATCCTCAATTTGGGTAGAATGGAAGTAACTAGGGAAGTAGAAATAGTCAAAACTGAAGAACGACAAGCCCCCAACAATGTGACTGTCATGAAGTATGGGTTAGATAGTGCAGTTGAAAATTCAACTAGAGAGGGGAATTATACTATTGAAAAAGCTGATGTATATGTGCACAGTGATGCATTCATTCATATATAAAAACGAAACTGCATCACTATTCTCAAATTCACCAATCATAAACTCTCCATCAAACCTGACTCAAATACATGGTGAGGCAGGCTCTCAGACCAAGGACTGAGGTTACTGATTGACAGGTCACCGGTGGGGTGGCACAGAGCCGGCAGACAAACGTGCGAAGAGGAAACTCCGATCAATCTCACAGATAGGCGCAGCAACACCACAATGGTCAAAGGAAATTGGCCCCAAACAAGCACACATGGCCGGAGAGGTGCACATGTTCCCAAAACAGCAAAAAGCCAGATGCCACACGAAGTTAATAACACTAAGCCAATCAGAACACAGCAACACGTAGCAATCACGCACCCTTCAGGCCAGACATCGGACACATTACCCACTGGCCCTCTCTGTATACACACAAGGTCGAGGCCCACCTGAATTTGTTATCAGGGACTTTATGACTCCAAGACAACAGGCCACATTCTTTACCTAAAATGAAATGCTCAAATTGTTTTATGGTGCCCAAATAAATGTATAATACACTGCTCCGATCGATTGTACTTTGAGACAGTCTTCAGAGACCATTTCTGTAACTGCTGGCCATAGTGTTCAATTAAACCAGCTGTTCGTTTTTTGCGAAATGCCTAGTCTTTAGTTTTTTCAAGGTAATTTCATATTTGAGCAACAGCTAAGCCAAATAAAATGATTTTTTGGGTGTCAGCACTCCTGTGGTTCTTGGGGTTTTATTCAGTTTAACTGACCTTGTGATTTTTTTTGATGTTCTAGCCACAAAAACCAGTGTGTGAAAGGTTTACAGAATATTTAGGTTCACCAGGCATCTACTACATGATTTGCAGCCATTCTTGGAACCCATGTTCATGCCACTTTAAGGGAGGAACTCTGTCAACCCAGAAAAATTAGTTTATCTAGATGACTTCCGATTACCTGAAATACATTCAGTTGAGTAAAGTCATAGCTCTGGCTGTCATAAAGGTAAGCTAATTTGAAGTTAAGAAGCAATTTCCTTTCGCTGTGGGACAGAAGAAATTTGACATACTGTCTCAGATCTGCAAGGTTGTAAAAGATGCCACATTAATTTAATCTGTCTGAAAGAAGAAGTGTTATTTTGAAGCACACTCCTTTTTAGTGAGAGACTAAGGATTTGTTTTCTTTGGGCACAACTGTCGAAGGTTGATGAGCAAGACATTTTTAAAGGTGCTGTAGCAACTGCTTAGTTGATGACGAGCTCACCTTTCAAGTTTTACACTTAGTGTTTTACAAACAGAAGTTTCTGAATATGGGCTCTTCCAGGAAGGCAGAAATTGTTCCATAACAGATGTTGCCACGCACTCCCCAGGCATAGAAGGTGAGGTTAGAGAATCGTGAAATTAAACCATACAAATGTGGCTTTTAGGGTGTACAGTAGTAAGATTCACAACAGCACACTAAAACATAAAAGACCAAAAAAAGGCATCCGAAAATACACTGAGTAATAATGGGGAATTATTCATTACAAAAGAGTAATATAAACACATTTAAAGTGTTTTAATAAAAAGCTAACAATATATCACCAGAAGGTTAATCGTTATATCTATGATGATTCTTGTACATTTTTATTCCTCCTCCTTGCTCACTTCTCCTTAACAATTGGTTGGAAAGAGAGCGTGGCCAACAAGATGGCCGACCGGCTGCACTGAGCGAGTGTTCCCTGCCCCCGCTACAGCTTCCTGCATAGTCTTGCTGTCCTGAGGGCCCGCGGACCCAGCAAACCCCATGCGAGGGATGGAGGAGCTGGAGTGAAGATGAACAGGGGGCCGCAGGGGCCAAGACATGCATTGCAGCACCGAAGCGGATGGAGGAGACGGGCCTCTGTCCCAAGATGGCTGGCACAACTGACTGAGCACGCTATGCCTGGAGTGACTGCGGGCCTGGTGCGGGGTCACTGCCGTGGCAGCAAGCACCTGCGGTCTCCCTGACATCTGGGGAGACCCTGCAATGACAACTATTGGAGCTGCTCAGTGCCATTTTGGAGGCTGCCAGCAGTTGACGGCTCGCGCCTGTTTGGGTGGTCGAGTGACTGGGCCTTCCGCCTGCCGAAGTTAGCAGCCGTTGCCTGCCTGCTCTCAGCGGGGAGCTGGGACCCGGTGCAGAGGGGGATTCGGCACTGAGCCAGTGCGGGCCGGACTGAGCCGCACCTGTATCGAGGAAGAAAGGCTTTTGATGAGGTAATGGACCACCCTGCGGACCGCCATGGTGGGGGGCAGCATCAACTAACTGGTTGGTGTTATTGGACACACAGGGGCAACTGGACTGATGGCTGCCCAGCGAGTGGCGCTGTCTGCTGTGGATGGCGGATCAGACCGGGCCGCATGGAGTGATTCCGGAAGTGAGCTGTCGCACTGTGGGGAAGTGGCTGATGCGGGCTGGAGTGTTGCTGAAGCGATCCCGCTGACTCGCCCCTGCCTGATTGCTGTGGGATGAGGGTGAGGAGGCCTTTGTGAACTGGACAGACAGCTGCCACATTACGCGGCTTGGGTCCCCGACGTGCGGCTAATAGCCATCCGCTCTTCCCCCTTCCCTCCCTGGACAATTGCCCCGCTGGCTGACTGGCATGGCTCCCAGGGATAATCTGAGTACACGGGCTGTAATGCTTTGAGAGACCTGCACTGCTCGATGGGAATAGCACCAGAGAGCAATACACAGTGAGAACTGTGGAGAATCTGACGGTTGATTGATTGCTACCACAGACTGAGCTTAATGGCTCTCCTCTCCGAGCTTCTTATGGACATGGTGGATGATTGTAACTGGAGCCCGTCCTGACAATTGTTGATGATATTGCATTTGACCGAAGCCTGTACCAAACAGAGGCTTGTTTTCGCATGAAAAAGTGCTGGGCACCTTGCATAGTGGCAGGGGACCATGGGCCTCAAACTGTGGTGCACGGAGGTGCAACAGAACCGACTGTGATACAGGAACCCAGTGCTTGCGTTGCAGCTGAAAACACAGGGAAAGAGGCTTATCATCTGCTTGCCTACTCACTCAATTCCAGTTATCTGGGGTGCTTGCCAATTACTGTCTCGTCGTACTCTGTGCACCATGGATAAGGACAGTAGGCAAAAGGTGTGCAGTAGACTGAGATGGACCAATTCCCGGCTACGAATACTGGAGGAGGTCCGCAGCCTGAACCTAGCGGGCCATCAGAGGATGTGCGCGAGCCATCAATGGCCCAGATTCTGGCAGCCATTGAGGCCTCTGGACAAGCAGTGCAGGCACAGATCGCAGCCATAGCCATGGATGTCAACTTGTTGAGAACAGATCTACGAGCAGTGACGGAGAGGTCTGTAGCTACTGAGCAGCAGGTGAGCACTATACAAATGGACCTGGATGCCCTGAAGGCTAATGTGGCCACCCTTGAGGCCAAGACGATTAAGGAGGCGAGGGTAAAGGATGCGGCGGGACAGTCCCGTAGGGGCAAGCTGAGAATTGTGGGATTCCTGGAGAGAGCTGAGGGTACTACTCCGGAAGTATTTTTGGAAGTTTGGATCAAGAGGGCTTTGCCCAATTGTCACCCGTATTTGTAGTGGAGCAAGCACAGAGGGCCCTGGCACCTCTGCCACCACCTGGTGCCCCCTTGAGGAATCATTGCCAAGATTCTTAATTACAGAGACCGCAACACTATACAGAAGGAAGCACACAAGCATGGTGATCTATCTTATGTGAACCACACACCATATGATTTTTCCTTGACTATACAAGGTCTGTTCAACTCTAAAGACAATTCTTCAGTGGAGTTTAACAAAAGTTGAATGCAATGGGGCTCATTTACATGCTGCTGTACCCTGTTGAAAGTTCTGCATGCTGGCCGCTCACATTTTTACCAAATAGCAGAAGCAGCATGGGATTGGCTGGAAATCAGAGGGGGCGAGCGACTCACGGCAGTTCCCTCTGGAGGAGACCACAGAGCCACCCGAGGAGTTGAAGTTGCACTGGCCACTGCGCGGAGAAAAAGCAGGAGACTGTGCCGTACCAGCTCTGATGCCAAAGTGATAGTGCGTCCAGATGGCTCCTTGAGCCGGGAACAGCAGCGACAAGAACGGGAGGAGGCCAGGATGCTGGTGGAGTCAGTCACCTCTGCGGCATCCTCATGCACTGGGTCACTTCAGGGGGTAGAGTGCCCAGCTTCAGAATTAGACGATGCCCAAACACGATGTAAGATGTATTTGCTGCACTGTGTTGTAGTAGAGGGGACATGCCTCTGGAGCACATGGGTGTGTTTTTTTTTTTTTTTTTTTTTTTTTTTTTTTTTTAAGTCTGAGCAATGCTTAAAAGGTGATATATGATGCATTGTTTTTCTGAGCTCTGACCCTCTATCCTCTGATGAAAACTATTTCACTCTTGGTCTCTTAATGCGGCCTGGGGGCCACTTTCTTCTCCTTCTCTCCCCCCCACAGTTTTGTCCTAGTTATTCTCATTTTGCCTTGAGGGTTGCGGGGCTTTGGGACAGCACTAACGAACGGGCTAATGGCTCTGTGTGGAGGCCAATTCCCCCCTTTTCTTCTCTCTTTTCCGCTCTCTTATTTGCTCCCTTGCTACTCCATACTTACTTTTTTTTATTTTTCCTTCCTATTTTGAAATATTGATATTGTTGTGATAGTTGGGGACGATGTGTGTGCTAACTGAGTGACTGTGGAAGTGTGCTGAATGCTTGGTCTGCACACCATCGTACAATACTTTGGGTTTACTTTGTGCTATAAGGTGAAGGTAATGTAACGCGTAGCTTCCCTTCTAGGTTCAGCACCTGGGGTGGTGGTGGTAGGGGGCGGGGATAGTAGGATTCGCACACAGATTGGGAAGACACTAGTTTTGGTTCAGTGGTGTTTACCCAGGGAGGGATGCAGGAGGTTGGGCGTTGTTCCTTGTTGCCTTGGGGCTGCATTTTAAAAAATTGTTGGGTTTCATGCATTGCATTTACAGTAGAGTATGAAGAGGAACCATATCTTTTAATGCTTATTTGGCCATTAGGAGGATGCTGGGTGACTGTGTGGGGGAGCGAGGGTGGGGAATTCATGGCAGGAATGGATCAAGATCGGTGATTCAGTATGTTTTCCCAAGTGGAATGTTAGGGGGCTGAACTACTTTGTTATGCGTTACAGAGTACACACATCTCAAGCAAGTTGGTGTGCACATTGCCCTCCTGCAGGATACATATTTACTGGACACTGAAGCATAACAATTGCAAAAAAAAATTTGCAAAAAAAAAGAAAACTGAGAGGACAGCTCTATTTATCCACGTACTCCTCTTATATTGGGGGGGGTGGGGGGGGGGGGGGGGTGTCTTGATACGGGTTGCCCCTGGGGTCCCACTCCAACTAAGAGGTCAAGTAGGAGATGTGGTGGGCCGTTATGTGCTTCTTCATGGAAATTTTGATGGGTGCAAACTCTTTCTTCTTTAGGGACTTGGGACATGAATTACTGCCCTACGTTAGAATGCCTATTTATCTGGATTGGGGATTTCTATTGCATCCTAGATGGCTCTTTAGATAGATGTCTGCCTAAACAAGGAACTAAGCCCTGCTTGACTGGTAGTCTCTGTGAGATCATGGCTAGGCTGCATTTTGTAGATGTGTGGAGGGAGCTACAGTCCGCACTGAAAATGTACTCATGCTACACATCCACCCATGGGGCATATAGCAGGCTGGACTGCTTTCTATTAGCAAATGATGGCACCTTAAATGTTCGGAAGGCAGCCTATCAGGTGAGATTTCTATCAAATCATGCCCTGTCACTTCACGGACTGACTGGGGAAATGATACTAGGACAAACAGAGGTCAACTTACTGTTATGAGACCACCTGAAGGGTGTGTATACCTCTCTGATGCGCACGGATGGTTTAGTGGTAGTTCCTTAATGAACTCCAGTTCTCGGAGTTGACAGAGATGCAGGGTCGTGGTCTTGAGAAGGACATATATGGTTGGAGGAGCTGCAGGAGGCACTTCGAGCAATGTCTGTGGTAAATCTCCGGGACCAGATGGACTCCCAGCTGAGTTTTTTCAGGCATACTCTTGCTCTGTCCTCCCTAGCCTATTGGAGATGCTCTGCAAGGCGTACAGGCAGGGTGCGTTGCCAACGCATATGAAGGAAGCTTCAACAGTCATGATACCAAAGGTGGGGAAAGACCCTGCTGACCCCAGCTCTTATCAGCCATTGTCCATGCTTAACCTAGATGTAAAATTACTCACTAAAGTACTGGCAATGCAATTAGACCGAGTGATTATACACCTTGTGCATGAAAACTAGTGTGGATTTATGTCTGGGAGGGGTACTCTTATGAACTTACAGAGGCTTTCCCACGTGATGCATAAAACCCGGGACTCCGCAATGCGGGCTGCATTGGTTGCCTTGGATATCGAAAAGGCATCCAATACCCTGTCCTGGAATTACCTAGGGGAAATGATGCACCGAATGGGTGCGTCTGCAGTATGTGGCACCCAGAGTGAGGGCACGCACTGGAGCGGTGGTGTCTGACCCCTTTTGTACTGAACATGGCACACAACAGGTTTGCCCGCTGTCGCTGCTCCTATTCGCGTTTGCCATGGAGCTGCTGGTAGTGCATCTCAGGATGGTCCGCTTAGTGTGGGGTATAAGGGTGGGTGCTGGAATGCATACTGTATCCTTGTATGCGGATGATGCCCTGGTGTACGTAACCAACCTCCTCCTGCGCCTTATGGATGAATTTGGAGCGGTTTCTGGCCTCTGTGTCAACCAACATAAGATAGTACTTTATCCCATGGCATCACTGGCTAAGTTTGCAGCACCAGAACTTCTGCATGTAGGCCTAGCATGGGAGACCGGGGCATTTCAATATTTGTGCACGCGGGTGACCTATTCCCCTCAGCTGCAGTATGATTTGAATATGGGCAGAGTGATAGATGGGTTCCAGGCCTCTGTCCGATTCTGGACCACGCTCACGCTATCTGTCATGGGCAGGGTCACGCTTAATAAAATGATTCTGCTTCCTTGCTGCTTATACGTCATGCAGAACTCATTCTGCGAGCTGCCACTGACATTATTTTGCCAACTAGATAAGCTACTGTTGTCCCTGATTTGGGTGGGTAAGTGTAGAGTCTGCCTTGAGGTCCTGAAACTGAAGTTGGCTGACTGTGGACTGGGGCTTCCAGATCTCCATCTTTATTATATGGCAGGCATGTTACAGTATGCCGCATTGTGGTGTGATGATACTCCTAACAGAGAAAAACTACTGGAAGGCTCAATGCGCCTACCTGAGCTCCCAACATTGCTTATATGAGGCTGTAGGCTCTCAGTAGCCACCCCTTTTGCGATATCACAGGTAGCCCGGATATAGGAGCAGGTAGTTACTGGCGTACTATGACAGGGGCCCTATGCGCGCCTTCTTCCAGTTTGGTGGCTGCACCACTTTGTGCTCGTTGTCTACGTGCTGGAAGTTTCGAGATAGCGAGCGGGCGGCTGTAACAGAGCAGGAGATTTATATCAGAATAGCTCCTTTGTAATCCTGGAGGAAAACCGGGACCCTTTTTGGGAGCGGCCAGGGATAATTCCTACAATATGCCAGTATATCACAAACAGCTCAAGAGATATGGACCTCCTTCCCGGAGGAGCCTGTCGAGGCCCATATGATGCTGGATCTGGGCTCTGACTGAGGTCTCCTCTCTTGCTTATATGCTGCCCTTAAAAGGGACAGGCAGATAGACATGTCAGTGGCGCATGCAATGTGGGGTGCAGACCTGGAGATGCCGCTTACGGATGGGGAGTGGAATAGGGACAGTGCACTGGTACAGGATGGGTCCAGTAACGCCAGTTTTAAATTGATGCAGTTTAACTTTCTACAAAGAGCGTATCTGATGTGCAGTGCCTCCACAGAATTCACCCAACGCGATCTGACATTTGCACACGTTGCAGTGCATCCCCAGCTACTTTTGGGCATGTTACATGGATGTGCAGGTCCCTACAGCCATTTTGGTGTGAGATAACACAAGTGCTAAAAAGTACTACAGCAGTGAAAGGGGAGTTAACAATGCAATAGGGCTTATTGGGATTACTACCTTCTCCCAAAAAAGGTTGCAAAAATGGCATATCGATTTACGAAGCTGGGGTTGATGCTTGTGAGGTGGCACATTGCTATTCACTGGGCCAGCCCGAATCCCCAGACCTGCGACAACTGGTTGACAGACCTCCTTGAATGGGCAACAGCTGAGGCATATCAGCTCCGCAGGGTTCGTATGAACGAGCACGCGGAACGCAATTTGGAACTTTGAGGTGGTATGGTGGAACATTTGAGGGGAGGGACCAAGAGCAGGGAAACTGGGGACCAGGATGCTAAGTGCCCCTGCGGTTCGGACACCGATTGCCCCCCTAGAGCTACAGTTTAGTGGACCTGTGTGAGAGGAATGAGGTTGAGGACTGGGGATGCTGCACAACAAACGAATTTGGGATGTGGGATGAATGGATGGATTGCGATGGCAGTCAATGTCGATTAAGCGCACTGACCCTGAAACTCTTCAGGTGGGACCCTGGGACGATTATATGGGTGCAGGCTTGAGGATCATGCTGCGAAGCACGAGACGCGGTTCTCTGATTATCCGTCCCTTCATCCCCCCTCCCCCACGTGACCAAATTGATTTTGCCTGCTTGTGGGGTGTCCTTTTGTTCTACCTCTGGGACCCCTGTCTCCCCCCCTACTCTTTAATGCTTCGAACACTGAAAGTTTATTGCCGCTCTCTCTTACTGATGGAATTATGTGATTATGCACTGATAACCTGCCACACTGTTGTTACTGACTACTGTTTAGCCCTGTCCTGTTTGCACTGTTCTGTTAAAAATGCGAAGAAACAAATTTGGACAAAAAAAACATGAACCTTGCATCATGAGACTGTGATGGATCCTCAGGTTCCAAAGCAGTATGTCTTCTCTCTTTGGAGGTAGCCCTTTAAGCACCATGGACCCTATTTTCAGGGGGATTTGTCAGTACCTAGGGTAGTGCTCCTGTGGTGCTCTTTTGCGTCCTCTTACATGCCTTTGTGAACAAGCCCTAACATATCAAAATGCAACAAAAATAGGAATAGTCAGGTTCTACTCAAATGCAATTAGAAAGGACTGTGAGCTCTTTGCACTTTTACAAATAGGCAGTTGGACGTTTTGTACCGAATCATGAGGGCGTGTGGCAGTGTGAAGGCAAGTACTAGTAGAGCTTCTAATACTCATAAGCGTTTATGTGAATTAACCCTTTGTACATGGTTTACAAAACCACGTGCAATAACTAGATAATGGCATGCTAGTTCAAAGGAGAAGCTCTGGCTAAAGTTGAAACTATCTAACCTAACCAGTAATTCCGAAATTTAGGAGCTCGCTGATGACTGTATTTGGAGAGCAAGGTCTTATATGCAAATTATTTTATTTTCCAGTTAACTTGTCAATTTTCTGCTCCAACAACATTCTTCTGAAAACAGAGACTCTATTTACTAATTACTGTAAATGTTAAAATACTTTATTCTCAGAAACGACACACTGCTGTGTAAATTTTTTTTTTTTTTTATGTGGAGTAATACATACATTTGAAAATAAAAACAAATAATAAAAAAATTAAAAAAAAGAAAGACAATTGGTTGGATAATACCTGTACTGGGGGCGCTGGGCACTTGGGACTTCTGCCATGTGCCACAGAACAACAATTTGAGGAAACCTACATCAGCTGCAGAAGCGCTGTAAGAGGAATGATTCACCTGGCATTTGCGAGACACACGGTGCAATAGGCTCAGAATGTCTGTTTTTGTTCATTTTTAGAAGAAAGGCAGTAGGGGGATCTGGTTCTGAAGAACAAGTTATTTACTTATATTTGGTAACACTCTTTCTGGTAGATACTTTATCTAACCAGTTTCCACACCTTTGGAATATTCCCCAGGTGTCTGACTTGATCCAGAAACCTTTTCAGCAGTACCCATGCATTACCAGCCTGCATATCTCTATTTTTGAGACCTTTTTAAGCGGCAAACAGCCCAGTTCACAGAATGAGGAGGATGAGATGGTTGGTGAGGTCAGGGTTGGGGAGGGTTGCGGCAACCACAAAAAGCAGAGAGCCTACAGGTGCCCCTTAAATGTGCCCAAAGCAACTCTTGCTGAGCTAGATACAACGTAAACAGTAATACTTTGGGTAACCTGGCTCAAAGTGGGGGCAATCTGTTTAATACTGCACCAAAGCACAAACCTGCCCCAACAGAAGGCATACACTAAATGTTGAGTGGTATATGGCCGCCAAGACAACATCTACAACCTTGGGAGGAAGGATGAAGGCAGTCAGCTGTCGCCGGTGAATCTCCAAGCATGGAAGTGAAGACTGCTCTGGCCTGGGTACAAAACTGTTAAACCTGACATCCTTGACATGGTTTCCCCCAAACCATTTTGACTTCCCTCCTGGTTTGCTGAAATTGTTTTTGTTGACCTTACGACTGCACACTTTACTGCTACTAACAAGTGCTAAAGTACATGTGCTCTTCCACGTAAACATGGTAATACTTGCTTACACCCAATAGCCACAGTTAATTTACTTATAAGTCCCTAGTGGAGTGGTACTAAACGTAAATTAAATTCTACTAGTGGGCGTGCAGCACTTGTTGTGCCCCCCTCCTAAGCATCCTTTCTAAACAGGTCTGCCATTGTAGCCTGTGTGCAGTTTAAAACTTCCATTTCAATCTGGCAAAATAACCCTTTGTCAGACCTACACCTTCCTTTTTAATATATTTATGTCACCCTTAAAATAAGCACTAAATAGCCCATAGGGTAGGGTGCAGTGTATTTAAGAAGTTGGACATGTACTTTTAAGTTTTACATGTCCTGGTAATAAGACTCTAAATCCGTTTTTACTACTGCAAGGCCTAACTCTCCCATAAGAAAACATCAGGTTACTTTGTTACATTTAATAGGCGATAACTGTTGATTGAGATTAGGTAGGAATATGATGATTATACTCAAATTAAATGTAATTCAAAACTCTCTCTAATGTTAAAGTTGGATTTTAAGTCATAATCCTGAAAATGTCACGTTTAGAAAGTTAAAAAAACAACAAAGTGATGGATGGAGTGCTTGAATTAATCTAAGCCACCGGAAAGTGCTCAGGTCCGCATCCTGAGCCACCTAAGTTTAGACCCAGCCATATCCAAATCAGCCTTGACCAGACTCCAATCTGAACAATCCAGCCCGAACTGCCAAGCCAGATCCTCCCTGAACAGGAAAACAAGAAACCGAGAACCTATTTGGCCCTTATTATGGGTTCATCAGTCAGGTAGAGCTTGATTCCAGTGGCATAGTGAACAGGGAACCGACGACTTGGCATACCTGTTGTACTTTGGGCAACAACTTCAAGAAAAACAAGGTGATGTCTGGAATGCTTGAATTAATCGCAGCCACTGGCAATCACCCGGGCCGCATCCCAATTTATTGTTTTTCGTTCATCATGCCATTTCAGTTTGGACCACGCTATATGCAAATCACCCTGAACCCAGCTCGTCATGGGAACAGTACAGCCCAAACTGCCAGACCTGAAGAGCCCTAACTAGGATGAAACTGGTCCTAGGTGGTTTGTGTTCCAGTTTAGGGAGGACCTGGTCTGGTACTTTATGTTGGACTGTTCCTGTGAGCAGCAGGTTCAAGACTGATTGCATATTTCTGGGTCCAAACCGAATTGGCACGGGATTTTGGGGGGGGTGAGGGGGTCAAAAATTGATGGATTGAGATGCAGCCAGAGCGATTGCCAGTAGCTGAGATTAATTAGAGAATTCCATCCATCAATTTGTTGTTGTTTTGTATTGGACGTTAAAGCTCTGATTTTCACTTAAAAGGAGCTGCCTCAGTATACACACAAAGAACTTCACTCTAGCCTTTTGTGACTCAAAGCATCTTTGTTTGGGGGTGGGGGGGCATGGGGAGAGGGGAGGTCTAGAAGTTTCTCTCACTTCAAAGCTGTCACCAGGTATAAATATTGGACCCTCAAACTAACTCTTCAGTATACTACTGGACCTGTAACAGATTCAGAGCTGCCTGTTGCCATGCTGCCAGGACTGCCCTGCTGCTTGAATGACTGACTTGCTGCCCTGTTGACTTAAGAAGGACTGGACTGGCTTCTTGGACCGAGGAGCAGCAGGGTAACTCAAAGGCTACCAAGGCCTCCTGTTCTAAGCTACATGAACATAACAAGCTCCAACATCCTTGACCCTGCACCTGGACTCTTCCTGCACTGAGTCCTGACTCTCAAGTGGTGTCTTCGAGTCCTGAAACTTAGGAGGTGGAGCGAAAGCTGCTGTGCAAGCTTAACTGTGGGCTCCATCAAAACAGACACATGACCTTGCATCTCAACCCCTTTTCGGATCTGACACACAGCAACGCAGTTCTAGGCAGGAACTCGCATCGCAGTCCTTGTAGCATGATGCAACTCAATGCAGGAACATGCTTCACGGCCCTTGCAGCTCCTCATTAGAACCGAAGCAGCGATTTGCATCAAGGGCATAACATACAATTCTCAGTAGGACTAACCTGGCCCCTGTACCTGCCCAGCACTCCATCGCAGTCCGACTAAACTTGTGACTTTGTCCTGGTCAAGCACAACCAGATAACTACAGATGGCGCATTTTGGTGCAATTTTGGCTTTAAGCTTCAACAATTATTAACTCCAGTTCTACTGATTAAATTTTTGTTGTTTTGGTGTCAAATAATTTACTTAATTTTACTCTATTTTTTTTCTAAATTGGTTTGGGATTATTTTGTTGTGTTTTCGCTTTATTACTGTCTGTGTTCTGCATAAATACTTTACACATTGCCTCTAAGTTAAACCTGACTGCTTTTGTGCCAATCTATTAGAGGGTAGGCAAGAGTCAATGTAGTGACTTTTGTGGTTCGCACTGACAAGGATTGTAGTGTTGCTTATGAAGGGTTATCACTCCTCGCCCCCAACCAATAAGCCAATTTCTCAGAAGGATCCTATCCTGCAGCTACAACAGAAGAGTCTCTTGTGGCGGAAGGACTAATGCTCAGGCCCAGGCATTCTGGATACCACACTGAGATCCAGGTTAGAGTATGAAACTTTAGGCTCATCGCCCACTCTGCACTTGGGGGTAAAAGGCACTAAGCTGTGTGGCTCTGATGAAGGAGTCAGGTGTGATCTGGCACATTTATTGTGAAACCCAACGAAATAGGGAGGTTTGCTGCAGTCTTGAAGTTGGTGATGTCTGCCTGGGTCGAGCCCACCTTCAGAAGTTAGTTGTTGAGGTAGGGGAAGACTGGAACCCCTAACCTCCGAAGATGTGCTGCAAACACCACCATCACTTTCAGGAACACCCGAGGAGCATGGGTAAGGCCACAGAGGAGCACTGAGAACAGAAAATGTCCTGCCCCCCCCATGAACAGCAGAAAGCATACCGGTAGGTCTACAGGATGGTGATGTGAGAATACGCATCCTACATGTCCAACACTACCATCCAGTCAATAGGGTCGCAGTTACAAGACCTGGGTCAAGGAGAGCATCGTAAATTTGTCCTCCTGCAGGAAGGCACTGAGAGGGTGTAGTAAAATGGGTTCTGCCCATTTAGCCCCACCAGATTTTTCACTTTTTGATGACGTGGTTTTTGGACCTTTACCGTGGGTGAGTCTCACTATCCGAGTCTCACCCACTGTAATCATGTGATAATTGTACTGTGTGTGTTTAAGGCTAGTGTCTGCCTTGTAAGATAAGGTCGCTGTGACACAGCTAGGGTAAGGGGCACTGGGAAGGTTATTCAGGATCATTCGTGCCCAAGAGTGCATGCTGAGTGTTCCAAGACTACCGTTGTGTGCAACCCTATAACTGTGCACAGGTAGCCTGGTGCAGAAATGACTCTGCCGGAATCGATGTTGACCTGGGGCGGCCTTAATAATATAAAGGCGCAATCAGTAGGGTTTACTGGATTATCTGCAGTGTCACTGTATTATACACAGGGAGAAATCTGGCTTAAATTGCAATTTTGCTCCACACAGGCCTACACAGTCCAGTGAGGTATCAAACTGGGATGGACCATGCATGCAGAGTTTGAATATGCAGGTTCCAAGAACATACATGTACACCTTATAGGTCATCCAGATTAATCATATTTCTCTGTCTCAACATGAGATTCCAGGCCTTTTGTCACCTTGCTGGACCAAGTTAATTACTATTCTCCTAAACAGCAGGAACAAAGCAGTCCCCACACAAAAGGAGCAATTACCAGTGCTTCACTTAGCTCCTAAAGAGGAAGGGGAGGAATATCTGCATTTGGCAATTAGCTCTCACACAGTAATGGGACTGAAAACATCCTTGGTCCACTCAACAAAGGAAGAAGCCCAGACATTTACATTCAGCACAGGAGGCGCTACCCTTTGATGTTTTGGTGGGTAAGTCCCTGGTAGTGATGTGAGCTAGGGGTGAAGCTGAGGCACTCAGAGAACCTGCTCACAGAGACCACTTGAGGGAGCCATACTGGATTGACCCAAAATGCTGTGCAGGAGGGTTGGTACAGGGGTGGATGTGTAATTTGGCATCCTAGGACTGGCCAGGGCCACCTGGCATCAATAACCTTCCACCCACACTTATAAGCCCTTGCATAAGGAGACACAGATTTAGGCTGTGGATTTAGACAGAGGCAACACCATGGACGGCTAGAATAACAAACACCCTGATGGACTAAGGACTGTCTGCAGCTGACCCCAGGATTTGCGGGTCTCTCCTGGTCACTGAGGCTGCCCCCTTCTTACACTCCCCTGAGGACCAGTTTGGGAAAGATCAAGACTTCCGTGCCCTAGTTGGAGGAGAAAGGCATAAGAGACTAGACAAAAGAGAAAGGCTGGCGCAGGGAGCCAGTGAAGGCAACTTCCTGCAAAGTATGCCTTTTGGTAGATTTCACCACTAGGAGTACATTAAGGCCAAGTGTAAGGAAATCGGCACAACAGGGCATTACATACACCTTCAAAGGTTGCCATTTTAATGTGTCAAAAATGGACGATCAAGCCTGTGGTGTTCCTGTGTTTAAAGATTTCCCCCGGGGAGAGCAAGCCCCGGCGGCAAGGCAAGTAAAAGCAGAGGCCTGGGACACCATCATCGGGCCCTGACATGAGGAGAGGAAGGGAGAACGCAACTGCACACGCTCCTTAACAGGGAAGGTGGGCTCACCTCTACTCCAGACTCTTCGTGGAGCCTGGGGGCAGGGGCGGCGGACAGCCACCACAGATCCAACACCACGCCTGCATGGAGCTGGCAGGGATAATGCAGTTGCCGGCCCCTGAGGTGATTTTAAAACCTCAATTCAAAAACTTATTGCAGACAGTGACTTTGATAAACATTGCAATGCTTTTTATTATTACCAATAATAAATACATTTAAAATATGGATACAGGTTACAGTGAGAAGACTGTATTAATGGATAGTTGACTGCAAGTGACTTAACAAATCCAATAGGCTTGCCTAGATATTGGTATGATGACACCCTGCAAAGCCAATTGGCCTGTGCTATTGAATATGACAACCCCTTATATTGGAATGTTGTATCTGGTATTGATGGCAGTATGATTCTGGTGGTTGTGCCCCACTAAGGGTCAAACGTGATTTCAGAATGTCACCAGAGGTATTTTACACCTACCTTATGTATGTATTAGTACATTAATGCATATTATTTAGTAGTGTGTGTGTGTGTGTGTGTGTGCGCAATAAGGAAATGGTTACTTACCTTGGAGGCATATGTGGCAAGGAGTGCTGCAGAGTCATATGTTGAACCTACTCCTGCCATCTAGTGTTGGGCTCAGATGTGTAAAATTTATTTTTGTTGTAAGAAGTCTTTGAGTTACGAGGCATACTAACTCCACCTATCTCTGGTAATGTGCATGGGCATCAGCTCCATTGTTAAGATTATTTTTCCACACGGAGGGTGAGGATGGAGCATAGAGAAACGAAAGATATGACCATCTGCAACACCACAAGTGAGCGGGAGGAGGGTGGGTACGTGTGAATCTAGAGCACTACATGCTACGAATACATGCTTACAGGGTAACATTTCAGTTTGAGGCACGAGTAGCTGTATATACAATACATGCACAGAATGTTTGCTATGCCACCAGATTCAAGCTAGACTGGCTGATGAAGAGTGATACCCTGAAACCGGTCCCAGGATGCTTATTTCTGGTCCAAGGAGGACCTGGCCTGGCCGTTCGAGTTGTACTGTTCCCATGGGGAGCAGGGTCAAGACTGATTTGCATATGGCTGGGTCCAAACTGGAATGGCTTGGCAAGCAAAAACCCAGATCACTGACTAGGGGATAATGTTTGATCTGTTCTGCATTCCAACCATCATCTGTTGTTTTTGCATCTCTCGCCCTAAGTGGGCAGAGTATGCCCAGACATGGGTCCTGTGCTTGCTGTGCCACCAGATTCAAGCTAGCCTGGTCGATTAGGAGTGATACCCCGAAACGGGTCCCCGGATGCTTGTTTCTGGTTCACGGAGGACCTGGCCTGGCACTTCAGGCAGGACTGTTCCCATGGGAAGCAGGGTCAAGGCTGATTTGCATATGGCTGGGTCCAAACTGGACCGGCATGGCAAGCAAAAAAAACAATGGTTTGAATAAACCCAGATCTGTGACTGGGCCGGGGGCGGGCGGGCGCTAATGTTTGATTTGTTCTGCATTCCGTTCATCATCTGTTTGTGCATAGAAAGTAAGGCAGTATTCCCAAAAGCGGTGGTGTATGAACCTGGCAATTTATGTAGTAAACCAGTGTATGGGGGCACTTTGCAGATAGTCTAGGGAGACTAATATTGGTTCACAGTGGTTAAAATAATATCCCTAAATGCTCTTTTTTGTGGTAACATGTGCGAGTAGTTAAGCTTATCATAAGATAGTGTTAAGCATTTAGAGTACACATAGAGCCAGTGAGAGAGACACAAAGAAATTCGACACCAATTTATAAAAACACCAATTTTTATATTAATTTAGACACCAAGATCATCATAACCGGGTAAGTACATTTTGAGTCATTAATTTTTAAGTCACCATAAAATACACTTAGTGGAGCTTCAAGCGGTCATGTTATCCTGTGTTGAATAAGCATGTACTGCATTCGGACACTTGGTAACAACTTACAGGATCAGCCTTCAAGGCGTTAAGGTAAGTTTGGGACAAGGTCCGAGGCAGCACCAAGAGTTCACTTCAAGGGGCACTGGGGTGTCTGGATGCAGAGGTGCGGTACAGTGTTGGGTGTCCCATTCATTTTGATGGGAAACAATCCTGGGGAAAAGAGGCTGCAACTGGGGACTGGGTGACCAGTCCGGCTGAACCCAAAAGAGGGCTCTTGTCTTGGGTATGCAGGGGTACGATCAATCCACTCTAACTCAGGCTGTGGGGCTCGGGTGCAGTGGTGCTTTGTGGCATCGGGTCGCACTGCTGAATATCCTCGAGGTTCTTGGTTCCAGCAGGAAGAGGCTGTAGGAGACAACTGGGGGACCAGTCGGGCCAAACCCAAGGTTGGGCTGAGCTCCAGAGAGTCCGTGGGCAAGGTCATCTCCATCAGACTCAGGGTATGGGGCTCAGATGCAGTGGTATTTGAGGCATCGGGTCGCAGTGGTCAGAGGCTTTCTCTGGGTTTAGGTGACCTGGTGAAGAGGAGAAGCAGGGCAGTGGGACCCACTCTCCTGACTGACCTTGTGGATCCTAACATTCCTCAACAGTAGGTCAGCTTTGGTGCTATTGGAATCCAGAGAGGACCACCAACAAGCTGTGGTTGCTGCAAGGGGTCCAGTACCCAAGGTATAGGTGCAGGGTCCCTCTTGGAGGGGTCAGCGTCTCAGGTCTACAGTGAAGTAGCGGGTTGACCTCCTGAGCTCCAAGCAATCTTCTCCTGGCTTCTTGTTCCCTCGGAGGGCCTGAGAACCAACAGGACAGAGTGCCAGACTATGTAAATGGTACCTGCAGATACAGGGAAGCAGCTCCTCTGCTCCAAGGAAGATCTTTCTGGTAGTTGAGGTGCTGGCCAGTCCTTTAATGGTTTTGGGGAGGGAGTCAAGTTCTTGGCAAAGTCAGCCCAGAGATGTTCGAAGTGCAAGCAGCCTGCGGTGTTTTGTGCCAATCTTTGGTGCAGGTCTTCAGTTTTCGCTCTCCTCGGTTCGTCTTCTTTCTTCCTCGGTTCCCAATAGTCTTGAGTTGATCTGCTTTCCTGATGTCAGGGGGCCCCCTAATTACCACAATTTAGGGGCATTAAGGGGAGTGAAGGGTAGAAGTCAATGGGCTACTTACCCTAGGGGTCCCACTACATCCCCGATATGCCCACTTCCTGTGGGGAGTGGGCATCACCCTTTCCCAGAGTTACTAATTTCACCACACACAAGATGGTGTTGATATCAAACACCATTAGTTTACGTGCGGCCATCATGTAGCTGGTAACTCGTGTTGACCAGTGCCCAGAACATGTCCTTAATATGGTTGCCTGGTCACTTGCAATACCTAGTAATGGAACTAGACATCGCAGGGGTGTATCTGTTCATGCATATGGGCCCTCACATGTAATATAATGCACTCTGTCTTAGGGCTGTTAAGGACTGCTGTAGGGGTGACATATATATTTTTTGTAGTGGTAAAAGCTTTGCACACAGGGTTTGTGCAATGTCATGTTTAAAAAAAAAAAAAGTTTTTCACCATTTCACCCATTCTGGAATGGCTGTTTGCATGTGTGTTAAGTGTGGGTCCCTTGGGGGGGCATAATACGTGCTGCAGTCTTTAGAGACTCTCTATAGTACCCATGACCTGGGTAACAGGGGTGCTAAAATCCTTAACAGGTTACAATACGACATTTGACACTTTAGGGGAAGAACACTGGCACTGGGGCCTGGTTAGTAGGGACCCAGTGCACTGTCAGAGTAAAAAAAAAAAAAAACAGCATCTAGTAGCCCAAGTCGGGGCAAAGAGTTGGGGGACAACCTGCAAAAGGCCTGGTTTCTTACAGTCTCTAATTGTCTAAAAATTGGTTCCAATTCAAAGCATGGCACAACTATATGGGACTTTAACTCATGCTTACAAGCGCAACAAGACAACATCGATACTGAAGACTGACTGCAAAACTGTCTAAAAATGTAACTGTAATGGACTTAGAAGGTTTTGCTGAACCGGAGCATACAGCCGCAGGGCCAAGCTTTAAAACATGTACCCTGTCACCTGTGTAGGATCTTAATCAGCTCTTTTGGAATGCAGCCAACATTTCTAGCAGGCTGAGTGGACCAACATGATTTGAGGTCACCATATTGAATGCCTCCACAAGACATGGTCTTGTGTTAGTGTATACATCTGTGGGTTTTGTTCCTTGATGACAGTGGCTACTACTTCAAGATCAGTACACCATAGTGGTGACCTGTTAACTTTAGTTTGTCTCGCTTGCTGGCAAAATAACCAAAACCTTCTTAATTCACCCTATTTCCAAATAATTTGCTTGTCTCTTTCTGCAACCCAATCCATTGTTTTGATTATTTTTACCATGATAATTTTAATTGTAACAATACTCATTGTTGATTCATTTGATTTAGTGTTAGACACAATACTTTCTGGTCTATATGGGGACTCTGTAGTAATATGGGGAGGTGATTTTAATTGTTAACTGTGTGCCATTTTAAGAAATGCTGTGTGTGATACAGGGATACAAGGAGGAATAGTACTGTGGATCCTCTACATTTTGAACACAGTCCAAGTGGTCATGTTCTGGGCAGAACTGTGTTCAGACAGTAGTCAGTACTACACTGGATTTAGTTCAGGCAGCAGCCATGAATCTAGTTACCTTTACTGGGAAGTACATTGGTAGCATGCTTGATTGCTATATTAAAAGAGTGGGGCAATAAGGTCTCCAATTCTACGATTGCCCTAAGCGGTCTGTGCGATCATAATCCATTGGTTCTGAATCTGTTCATCAGCCTTCCCCAACCACAACAAACTTTTGTTGTTCCCCCAGTAGTGACCACCAAGAAAAAAGCTATCCGGTGTAAATGATCTGACATTGGTCCTGGTCATCTACTGACAGCGTTGGCAGGCAGAAACTGTGGATTTTTAATGGTCTGCCTGGGGTATGATGAAAATCTCTTCAGTGTATTGGTGGCTAATACCGAGATTCCTAAATCTGTAGCAGAATTTCTAGTTCCTTTACAATCCCAAGGGGAGCCTTAGAAAAGGAAGTGGTTTGATAGGTCCCATTCCTACGGCCACAGTTGCTTAACTAGGGCCCTAAAAAGTCATCAAAGAGGTGGAGGAAGCAAGGCTTTGCAGATTGTGTTATAAGGAAGCACTTAAGGACAGAAAAGAAACTAAGGCAGGAGAGGCACAGGAGCGGTGATGTACAGCCAGTGGTACTAGCGTTTCTCTGTAAACTGTAAATTCTCCCTTCTTTGGAAACACTCATAATATAAGCCTTGACGTGACCATCTCATCACTTCTATAGGTGTCACACTTTACCAAGGTCTAGAAATCCAATGTACAGACAAATATGGTAAATAATACAGGTAACAAGTATTTAAATTCTAGGAAATGGAGGCTTTCCGTTATTCACTCTAAAAGAGGTCATTTCAGCAGTAGAACAGAGCCAGAGTAACAAGGCACAAGGCCCAGATGGGGTTCCTATTGATCTTTTAAAAAATAATCTAGATCTTTGGGGCCCACATTTAGTTAATGTGTGCGAAGTGCAATCCATGCTGGCTCACCAAAATCTCGGTTAAATGTAATTATTGTCTCGATTTTGAAGAAGGGGAACCGAGCTGACCCATGCTGTTATCGTCCTATCTCTCTTGGAGACTCTACGGTGAAAGTGTTGGGTAGAATCCTGTTGGACCGGGTAGAGTCCTAGGCTCCTGAGAAAGGCATCCTCTCAGATGAGCAGTATAGGTTTAGGCAGTGCCCAGGAACCATAGATCAGCATCCGAAAATTCACCTCTTGATTAGCAAGTACACCAAGGAGAAGAGAGGCTGCTTACATCTAGCCTTCATGGACCTCAGCTCTGTATTTGACAATGTGGATAGAGGGAGGTTATGGGGAGATGAGTGGACCCCAGATTCTGCATTTACTTAGCCAACTTCATGAGGATATAATGGGGTGTATAAGTTATGGCTCAAACCAGTGTTTGCACCCCCGCCCCCATCAAGATCAGGCACATTGTCAGACAAGAATATGGCTTGGTCCCCTTCCTCTTCCTCTTCCACCTCTACATCAACGATCTTGAATCATTCTTACTGTGCACAGAGGCAGATGTACCAAGGGAAAGAGTTAAGTGTTACCAGTACTTACCAGTACCAGATGAATGCATCCTGCTAGAACTGGGGAAGGCTTGCAAAATTTTGGATTATTTTGCCCTGTTCATGGATGGATTGGTTTGTCTACTAATAAATCTAAATCGTATACTATGGTCAGCAGCTTGGCAAGTTGTGGGCGTCTTATGTTAACAAACAAATTGTTTTGTGTGCAAACTTTACATATCTGGGGGTTCCTTTTGAAAACAAGGGTTCCTGAATGCACTTGGTAAAAGCGAGCAGGTCCCAATTTGAATAGTCAATAGCTGCAACATCCACATTTGCTGCTAAACTGGGTGCCTCATCCTTGGATGTGATGATTAAAATATATAAGGCAAGATGTATATCTTCTGCTATTTAAGGTGCAGTCTTTTCGGAACCCTGTGACACTGCACAATTAAAACTCAGTGAAAACATTTTTTGCGAAGGTTGCTGTGTGTCCCTACTAGTGCCCGCACTCTTAAATGCCATGAGAAACTGGGCCTACCTCATGTAGAAGATCTTATAAAAATAGCACTGTAAGGAAATGGCTCCCTGTTGCAGTTACCCCCCACTTTTTGCCTGATACTGATGCTGACTTGACTGAGAAGTGTGCTGGGACCCTGCTAACCAGGCCCCAGCACCAGTGTTCTTTCACCTAAAATGTACCATTGTCTCCACAATTGGCACAACCCTGGCACCCAGGTAAGTCCCTTGTAACTGGTACCCCTGGTACCAAGGGTCCTGATGCCAGGGAAGGTCTCTAAGGGCTGCAGCATGTCTTATGCCACCCTAGGGACCCCTCACTCAGCACAGATACACTGCTTGCCAACTTGTGTGTGCTGGTGGGGAGAAAATTATTAAGTCGACATGGCACTCCCCTCAGGGTGCCATGCCAACCTCACACTGCCTATGGCATAGGTAAGTCACCCCTCTAGCAGGCATTACAGCCCTAAGGCAGGGTGCACTATACCACAGGTGAGGGCATAGGTGCATGAGCACTATGCCCCTACAGTGTCTAAGCAAAACCTTAGACATTGTAAGTGCAGGGTAAGTGCAGGGTAGCCATACGAGTATATGGTCTGGGAGTCTGTCAAAAACGAACTCCACAGCTCCATAATGGCTACACTGAACACTGGGATGTTTGGTATCAAACTTCTCAGAATAATAAACCCACACTGATGCCAGTGTTGGATTTATTACAAAATGCACACAGAGGGCATCTTAGAGATGCCCCCTGTATTTTACCCAATTGTTCAGTGCAGGACTGACTGGTCTGTGCCAGCCTGCTGCTGAGAGACGAGTTTCTGACCCCATGTGGTGAGAGCCTTTGTGCTCTCTGAGGACAGAAACAAAGCCTGCTCTGGGTGGAGGTACTGTAACACCTAGCAGTGAGCCTCAAAGGCTCAGGCTTCGTGTTACAATGCCCCAGGGCACTCCAGCTAGTGGAGATGCCCGCCCCCTGGACACAGGCCCCACTTTTGGCGGCAAGTCCAGGGGAGATAATGAGAAAAACAAGGAGGAGTCACCCACCAGTCAGGACAGCCCCTAAGGTGTCCTGAGCTGAGGTGACCCCTGCCTTTAGAAATCCTCCATCTTGATTTTGGAGGATTCCCTCAATACGAATAGGGATGTGCCCCCCCCCCCTCCCCTCAGGGAGGAGGCACAAAGAGGGTGTAGCCACCCTCTAAACACACCCCTAAATTCAGTATTTAGGGGCACCCCAGAACCTAGGAAACTAGATTCCTGCAACCTAAGACTAAGAAGGACTGCTGAGCTGAAAACCCTGCAGAGAACGGAGACACCAACTGCTTTGGGTCCAGCTCTACCGGCCTGTCTCCCCAATTTGAGAAAAACTGCAACGCGTTCCACAGGGTCCAGCGACCTCTGCAGCAAAGAAGCAACTTTTAAAGACAACACGTTTACCGCCGGAAGCTTGAGACTTTGCACTCTGCAACCGACGCCCCCGGCTCGACTTGTGGAGAAACAACACTACAGGAAGGACAACCCGGCGACTGCGAGCCCGTGAGTAGCCAGAGTTGACCCCCCTGAGCCCCCACAGCGACGCCTGCAGAGGGAATCCAGAGGCTTCCCCTGACCGCGACTGCCTGCTTCAAAGAACCCAATGCCTGGTAAAGACTCTGCACCCGCAGCCCCTGAAGGATCTCACCTCCAGTGCAGAAGCGACCCCCAGGTGGCCCTCTCCCTTGCCCAGGTGGTGGCTTCCACGAGGAGCCCCCCCCCCCCTTGCCTGCCTGCTTCGCTGAAGAGACCCCTGGGTCTCCCATTGAATCCTATTGCAAACCCGACGCCTGTTTGCACACTGCACCCGGCCGCCCCGTGCCGCTGAGGGTGTACTTTTTGTGCTGACTTGGGTCCCCCCCCCCCGGTGCCCTACAAAACCCCCCTGGTCTGCCCTCCGAAGACGCGGGTACTTACCTGCTAGCAGACTGGAACTGGGGCACCACCTTCTCCATTGAAGCCTATGCGTTTTGGGCACCACTTTGACCTCTGCAGCTGACCGGCCCTGAGATGCTAATGTGGTAACTTTGGGGTTGCTCTGAACCCCCAATGGTGGGCTACCTTGTACCCAACTTTGAACCCTGTAGGTGGTTTACTTACCTGCAAAACTAACAAACACTTACCTCCCCCAGGAACTGTGGAAAATTGCACTAAGTGTCCAGTTTTAAAATAGGTTATTGCCATTTGTGTGAAAACTGTATATGCTATTTTGCTAATTCAAAGTTCCTGAAGTATCTAAGTGAAGTAGTTCTCCAGTATTGGAATCTTTCATAGATTCACATGCTTGAATCACTCCCCGTCGTCGAGATGGGAGTCCCGGTATAAATTTTCATAAGTAATGTTAAAACATATTGAAGAGAAAAAGGCCCTAGGCCTCTTCAATTTGATAGTCTATCAGAGTCATTTTGTGAAAAGGACCAAACTTGATCCTCCACCAATCAGGCGACAGCACCTTTCAGAACCTCCTGAGAGAAGCTCTAACACCTCAGATTTTCCACGCACAAGTGCGTATATTACAATGAGTATATGTACTACTAGAAAGAAAGAGGTGAAGTGAGCTCCTCCGGGGAGGTGGGTGGGTCGCATGTGAATCTATGAAAGATTCCAATACTGGAGAACTACAGTTACAGGTAAGTAACTTATTTTCTTACTCCAGTATTGGAACTTTCATAGATTCACATGCTTGAATCAGTAGAAAGCAATAAGTATGCACATTGTAAAATGACAACCCTTTAAATAAACAGGTTATCTTAGACCACAAAACCTTATCATCATCATGTATAAAGTGATGAAGTATATGAGTGTACTGACATATGTCCCTACATATATATCTATATATAGATATACATATATATACACATCTATCTATACACACGTATATATACATAAATAACAGTATGTCTTTATCTCTAATATAAATAGGTATTTTCCTGTGAAGATACATGCTGAAATTTAAATAACAAACCAGTATTAAAACATAAGACAGTAATGTAAGCTGATCAATATCTGATAACCCGCTTACTATGGGATTATGATAGTGTTCTATTATCTTTAGATACATGTCTTTTTTTTTTGATGTGCATACCTTTTCTAGGATGGAGGGATGTAGGAGAAATGGCTCACCTTCACCTGAAGAGATTCCGGAGAACCGCTTGGCCCACTACTACCTCTCCGTGCGAGAGGGACTCCAAGCAATAGTGCTTAGTAAAGGTATGACAGCTCTTCCATGTTGCTGCCCTACATATGTCTTGTAGTGGCACTCCGGCAAACAGTGCCGCTGACGATGAGACTTTTCTCGTCGAATGAGCATGCACAGATGACTGCAAAGGTTTGCCCGCTGCCTGATGGCAGAAGCGAATAGCAGAGGCGATCCATCTTGAAATACTCTGCTTGGATAGCGGGTACCCCTTCCTAGGGGCACTGTACGCCACAAATAGCTGATTAGAGCGTCGAAAAGCTTTTGTCCTGTCCAAATAAAATTGAACGCATCTTTTCACGTCTAGAGAGTGTAATGCCCTCTCTGCTGGAGTAGATGGATGAGGGAAAAAAGACTTGAAGACCAAAGGTTCGTTAATGTGAAAGTCTGACGGAACCTTTGGAATAAAATGCGGGTTAGTGCGCATTAGTAGTCTATCTTGTTTAAACTGTAGGAATGGCTCTTGGATGGAGAGCGCTTGTACCTCACTGACCCGCCTAGCTGATGTAAGAGCTATCAATAAGGCAACCTTCCACGATAAATGTTTGAGGGAAGCACGGTGGATCGGTTCAAAAGGATGCTTCATCAGTTGTGCCAAAACAATGTTCAGGTTCCACGAAGGAGGTGGAGGTCTGAAAGGAGGGTAAACCCTGAACAGCCCCTTTAGAAATCTCTTAATCAGCCGAGAAGAGAAGAGCGAGGGTGTGTCCTCTGAACGTCTGCTAGGCCAGATCGAGCTAACTCTAAGAGATACGGCAAAATCTCTTCTGGTAGTGAAAGAAAAGGGTCAATTTGACGTTTATGACACCAGGCACAGAATCTCCTCCATTTACACTGATACGCCTTGTTAGTGCTATCCGCTCTGGCCTGTGACAAAATATCTCTGCAGTCCTGCGGGATATTTAAATGCGCAAATTCTCTGTGGTGAGGAGCCATGCCGCTAACCGCATTGAGTGTGGATCGGGGTGTCGAACTTGGCCGTTGTTCATTGTTAGTAAATGAGGTAACGGCTCCAGCGGAATATGAGGTTTGACTGAAAGAATGAGGAGCTCTGTGAACCAATGTTGGCGCGGCCAATACGGGGCTATCAGTATGAGAGTGCACGGTTCTGTTTTCATCTTCGTGAGGACCCTTGGGATCAACGGAATGGGAGGAAAGGCGTAAGCAAAGATGTCTGACCAGACTATCGAAAACGCATTCCCCCAAGATCCCTTTTGGTGATGCCAACTTGCGAAGAACTGGCATTTGGCGTTGTCCTTCTTCGCAAACAGATCCACTGTTGGTGTTCCCCACTGGGAAAAAATCTGGGTGAGTACCGTCTGGTCTAATTCCCACTCGTGGCATTCCGATTTCTGTCTGCTGAGTGCATCTGCTGCTTTGTTGTTTATTCCCGGCAAGTGCACCACCGACAGTGTGACGCCTTGCTGCGAGGCCCAGTTCCAGATCGCTTGGGCTTCCCTGGAGAGGGTGAGAGATCTTGTACCTCCTTGTTTGTTGAGATAGTGCATCGTAGTGGTGTTGTCCGTTCTTATCACCACTCGCGATCCACGGATTCTTGGGAGAAACGCTTGTAAAGCAAGGTGCACTGCCCTGAGTTCTAGCCAATTGATATGCCTTGATGCCAGATGAGTTGACCATCTGCCACTTATTTTCAGGTCCTGTAATACTGCGCCCCAGCCTTCTAGTGAGGCATCTGTTGTTATGGTCCACTGGGCTGGCTGTTGAAGAAACGAGAGACCGATTGAGAGATGATGCTTTTGAGTCCACCACTTGAGAGTTTTGATCATTATCGGAGTAATTTGTATCTGGTCTTCGAAAGTTCCTGATACTTGAAGCCATTGACGGTTTAGCTGCTCCTGCAAGGGGCGCATCTTTAGCCGACACAGACGGATCAGAGGTATGCATGAAGACATCATGCCCAATAGTGATTTGAAGAGAGGGACTGTAACCTTTGGTCTTCTTTGTATGAAACTCCCTAGGGTTCGTAACCTTTGTTGTCTCTCTAACGTGGGACATGTGATGCCGGATTCCGTGTTCAGTTTTGCTCCCAGAAAAGTAATACTGCGGCCTGGTAGAGGGTTGGACTTCTCCCAGTTGATCGTGAATCCGAGATTGGTCAGCAAGGAAACGCACTTTCTTGTTGACTTGTGTGCTCCTGTGTAAGTCTTTGCCTTTATTAACCAGTCGTCTAAGTATGGAAAGACCTGGTGCTTTCTTCTCCTGAGAAAGGCTGCCACTGGTGCTAGGCATTTGGTAAATATTCTTGGGGCTGATTTGAGCCCGAAGGGAAGGACGCGATATTGATAATGGCTCCCGGCTACGGCAAATCTCAGATACTTTCTGTGGGCATGGTGGATTGGTATGTGGAAATATGCGTCCTTGAGGTCTAGCGATGACATAAAATCTCTTTGATTGAGACGCAGAAGGACGTCTTGCAGGCTGATCATTTGAAACGATTGCTTCTTTAGGTATACATTTAGTTGCCTTAAATCGAGGATCGGTCTCCAATCCTTCCACTTTTTTCGAATTATGAAGAACCTGGAATAAAATCCTGTTCCTCTTTGAACCCGCAGCACCTTCTCTATAGCTCCCTTGAGAAGGAGCTTGTAGACCTCTTCTTTGAGTTGTTGAGGGTATCTTGAAGGAGTCCTGCGGGGAGGGTTGGGAGGAGGTTTCTGGACAAATTCTAAAGTATGGCCCCGTTCCACTAATTGTAGGACCCACTTGTCTGACGTAATGGTTTGCCATTGACTGAGAAATAAGGAAATTCTTCCGCCCAGGGTGACAGGAGGAAGACTGGGCGTAGCCGGCGCCTTGAAGACATCAGGTTCTACGAGCTGCATCCTTAGCAGGGCGGGTTGAGCGTCCACGGCCTGCCGGTCTATTATAGGCTGGTTGAGTCTGTTGTCTTTGGGAATAGTATGGCCGAAATTGATGTGAAGATGACGGATAGGAAGAGTATCTCTGTTGTTGATACCCTCCTCTGTAAGAGGGCTGGCCGCACCCCCTAGGGCGAAAGGACGATTTCCGATATAGCAGGGTTCCTAGTGACCTTGCAGTGTCCGTGTCCATTTTAATTGACTGTAGGGCTTCGTCCACATGTTTCCCAAATAACGCTTGGCCATCAAAGGGTAAGTCTAGGATCTTATTCTGGACTTCTGGACGAAATGAGGTGGCTTTGAGCCAGCCCTGTCTTCTTAATACAGCAGCGCCTGCAAGCTGTCTGAAAGCAGTGGTCGCTATGTCCATTGCACAGTCTATACAGGGAGTGCAGAATTATTAGGCAAGTTGTATTTTTGAGGATTAATTTTATTATTGAACAACAACAATGTTCTCAATGAACCCAAAAAACTCATTAATATCAAAGCTGAATATTTTTGGAAGTAGTTTTTAGTTTGTTTTTAGTTTTAGCTATGTTAGGGGGATATCTGTGTGTGCAGGTGACTATTACTGTGCATAATTATTAGGCAACTTAACAAAAAAAAATATATACCCATTTCAATTATTTATTATTACCAGTGAAACCAATATAACATCTCAACATTCACAAATATACATTTCTGACATTCAAAAACAAAACAAAAACAAATCAGTGACCAATATAGCCACCTTTCTTTGCAAGGACACTCAAAAGCCTGCCATCCATGGATTCTGTCAGTGTTTTGATCTGTTCACCATCAACATTGCGTGCAGCAGCAACCACAGCCTCCCAGACACTGTTCAGAGAGGTGTACTGTTTTCCCTCCTTGTAAATCTCACATTTGATGATGGACCACAGGTTCTCAATGGGGTTCAGATCAGGTGAACAAGGAGGCCATGTCATTAGATTTCCTTCTTTTATACCCTTTCTTGCCAGCCACGCTGTGGAGTACTTGGACGCGTGTGATGGAGCATTGTCCTGCATGAAAATCATGTTTTTCTTGAAGGATGCAGACTTCTTCCTGTACCACTGCTTGAAGAAGGTGTCTTCCAGGAACTGGCAGTAGGACAGGGAGTTGAGCTTGACTCCATCCTCAACCCGAAAAGGTCCCACAAGCTCATCTTTGATGATACCAGCCCAAACCAGTACTCCACCTCCACCTTGCTGGCGTCTGAGTCGGACTGGAGCTCTCTGCCCTTTACCAATCCAGCCACGGGCCCATCCATCTGGCCCATCAAGACTCACTCTCATTTCATCAGTCCATAAAACCTTAGAAAAATCAGTCTTGAGATATTTCTTGGCCCAGTCTTGACGTTTCAGCTTGTGTGTCTTGTTCAGTGGTGGTCGTCTTTCAGCCTTTCTTACCTTGGCCATGTCTCTGAGTATTGCACACCTTGTGCTTTTGGGCACTCCAGTGATGTTGCAGCTCTGAAATATGGCCAAACTGGTGGCAAGTGGCATCGTGGCAGCTGCACGCTTGACTTTTCTCAGTTCATGGGCAGTTATTTTGCGCCTTGGTTTTTCCACACGCTTCTTGCGACCCTGTTGACTATTTTGAATGAAACGCTTGATTGTTCGATGATCACGCTTCAGAAGCTTTGCAATTTTAAGAGTGCTGCATCCCTCTGCAAGATATCTCACTATTTTTGACTTTTCTGAGCCTGTCAAGTCCTTCTTTTGACCCATTTTGCCAAAGGAAAGGAAGTTGCCTAATAATTATGCACACCTGATATAGGGTGTTGATGTCATTAGACCACACCCCTTCTCATTACAGAGATGCACATCACCTAATATGCTTAATTGGTAGTAGGCTTTCGAGCCTATGCAGCTTGGAGTAAGACAACATGCATAAAGAGGATGATGTGGTCAAAATACTCATTTGCCTAATAATTCTGCACTCCCTGTAAGCTCTGCAGACGCGCGTTGACCCTCTTGCACAGTCCTATTTGCCTCTGATTTTACGTCTTCCGGCAGTTGACTAATGAAAGGTGCAATATCTGCCCAAAGCTGTCTGTCGTATCGAGACAAAATAGCCAAGGAGTTGGCAGCTCTAAGCACTAAGCTGGCCATAGAAGAAAATCTTTTTCCTATGTTGTCTAGCCTTCTACCCTCCTTATCTGGGGGCGCAGAAATTGGAGCAGAAGGATTCTTTGATCTTCTTTGAGCCGCTTGAGCTACTACGGAATCTGGAGGAGGATGGCCTGTTAAGCATGTTGGGGCATCATCGGGAGCTTTGTATTTCTTATCCAGATGTGGTAAAACTGCTGTGACTGTTGCTGGATTAGTCATGACTTTAAGGCCTTCTTCCCACAAGTAGTTCACCATCGGGATGGAACGCACAGACTTCTGGAAGGGCTCTTTAAAATCATAAAGGAAACAATCTGTTTGCTTCGTAGGTAGCGGTAATGCAAAGCCCTTGGCTGCCCTCTCTAAGAGATTGTGAAAACCTCCAATGTCTTCAGGTGGGGACTCCACCTTCGAATGAGAAGGAGAAGATGGAGCAGGAATAATATACTCGTCCCACTCTGAGTGAGCATCTATGAGCTCTCCTTCTTCTTGATCTCCATCTGAAATGTCAGTGTCCTGGGGAATTGTCATGTCTGGGGTAGCCACATCTGTGAGATGCAAAGTCGTCAGTCTTTGATGTGGAGTAGAAGGACCAGAAATGGGCGATGGATGAGGCTGTTCTCCTTGTGGAGGAAACCTTCTGTTATAATCCACCAACATGGCTCTAAGGCCAGTAAGCAGGTCGGAAGGGATATACGTTCCCTGTTGATACTGCTGATGCTCCAAGGAAGCCTGGGGATCATAAGCTTCCTCATATTCCTCCTCTTCCTGATATTTTACATTCAATTCAGAGGGGCTGTGGGCTGTACCAAAAGGCCCATCTTAGTCTGAATCATCATCTCCCTCCAAAAGATGTACTGGTACCAGGGAGGATACCTTACTAGGTGAAGTGTGGGTTGGAGTTAATGTTTCTGTTCTTTTTTGGTATTTTTCCCTCGTCGACTGTCGTCGACGATCTCGTCGACGACGTGTAAACTGACTTTGTCGTAGACGGTGCCGTCGATGCTGGACGCACTGTTATTTTAATAGCCGCAAGCTTCGCCGACGAGTCTACCGTCGACGGTAAAGCTGATACTGACATCAGCGCCGATGACGAGGTGTAGACGGTCGTCGACGCTGAAGTCGTCGTCGTAGTTCTCGTCGACGGTGGTGTACTCATCGACGATGTCGCCGACGGAGCCGTGGACGACGGAACACCTAAAGTAGTTGGAGTCGTCGGCAATGCGCCCACCGACGGTGCTGTCGACGGGGAATCCGTCGACGAGGCCTTTTTTCCAGTCACCGAAGATGGCTTTTTGAAAGGCACAGATGGTGGAACAGATGAGGATTTCCTGTGCCTCTCAGAACTGGAAGAATGTTTTTTCCCCTCTTTACTTGAGTCTAGTTGGGGAAGAAGATGGGCTGCGACCCTTATAAGACCCTGAAGCAGTCTTTTTGAGGGCTTTCCTTGAGGTTTGTGAGGGAGATCTAGAGCGTGATCTTGCTCTTTTAGTTGATCTCTTGGAAGTGGATGATTCCTCACTCTCAGAATCAGAAACTGGATCCTTCCTATGCTTCAGTTTCTGCAGCCATATTAGTAATCTGCCTTCTCTATCCTTTAAGGTTTTAGAAGAAAAAGTACGGCAAATCTTACAGTCCTTGGCTGAATGATCTGGATAGAGGCAGTAAATGCAGTCTTGAAGAGGATCTTCAGAATGAAGTCTTTTCTTCCCACAAGTCTTGCAGTCTCTAAAGAGACTTTTCTTTTCCTTGTCAGACATAGTTGAAAAATAGCTGACAAATCAAAATAATTGAGTTTCTCTGAGAGAAAAAGAGCTGAATAAAGGTGTGAAAACAGAGCAGAGCTCTGAGGAGACTCCCTAGCACGACGTGCGGTAGAAAATCTGAGGTGCTAGAGCTTCTCTCAGGAGGTTCTGAAGGGTGCTGTCGCCTGATTGGTGGAGGATCAAGTTTGGTCCTTTTCACAAAATGACTCTGATAAACTATCAAATTGAAGAGGCCTAGGGCCTTTTTCTCTTCAATATGTTTTAACATTACTTATGAAAATTTATACCGGGACTCCCATCTCGACGACGGGGAATGATTCAAGCATGTGAATATATGAAAGTTCCAATACTGGAGTAAGTATAACTTGTAAATCTTGAACCTGTGGTTCTTAAAATAAACTAAGAAAATATATTTTTCTATACAAAAACCAATTGGCCTGGAATTGTCTGAGTGTGTGTTCCTCATTTATTGCCTGTGTGTGTACAACAAATGCTTAACACTACCTTCTGCTCGACCACACTACCACAAAACAGAGCATTAGAATTATCTCTTTTTGCCACTATCTTACCTCTAAGGGGAACCCTTGGACTCTGTGCATGCTATTTCTTACTTTGAAATAGTACATACAGAGCCAACTTCCTACAAGCACCTCTTATGCTCTGGCTGCCAATCTGGTCTGTACCTGAAGCACTACTCAATCAAGCTGTGATTGCATGAAATAAGATAACACCTTTAACATCCAATGGCTGACCTATGTGAAAGCTCATATTTATTCGATAGAATAGCCAGCACTTATTGATAATCCACAGAGTATCAATTCACCTGTCAAAGCCAGTGTTAACACTGATTTTCTGGCTCTCATGATGAGGAGAAGAGAACTACTAGAATGTGGCTAGAGGCTCATTACCCATTAATCACCGCTAATTATATGGAGCCCTATTTACACTTTGTACCAAGTTATCATAGGTATTTTGTTTAGTTAGGTGCATTTTAATATTCCCATTTATCGGTCTCCTGTCCAAGAAATCTGTTTCTGAAAAAAGAACCTTGCGCCTTGTCCCTGTGACACAGAATCTGCACAATCCATGCTACATTTTTCTTCTGTGAACTGTTTACAATATTAAAATCTTTTCTAATTCCTTTGATTAGGTTACTCAAGATTAGAAGATGCAGACCAGATCTACATTATTCACAATTACTGCAATCTGATGTTGTCTGCCTTACAGTATATAGATTCATAGCGGCTGCGCTAAGGTTGTGGAATATGTTGGGCAAGTAACCTAGTATCGGTACAGTATGTCCTCACAGTTTTGGAAACTGTTTTTATATGGTGTGGATTAATTGGTTCATGATTCAACTGCAAGCTCGGTGTACAATTGTTATTATCTGTAATTTTCTGTGTACTTATACGTAGATTATTGGACTTGTTTTATGTATGATCTGACAAGTTTTTAGAGTTGTGTACTTTCAGAGAGACCTTTTTAAATGTCATACATCATCATCATCACTTTATTTCGGTAAAAATATACCATAAAAGTACAATACAAAACAATCAAGAAGATAAAAATAAGAATAAAAATATTAAAGTTTAAAATAGTACCCTAGAATCAACAAATTTAAAACAGCAGGATGCAGTGCCTAAAATTTCCATAGATATAAAAATATAAAAGGGGCATAGAGCATCAGCTGGATAATGAATAAAATATACTGCTAGCCATAAATTATATTTCACGACTATGATCTGCTATGCCTGCTTCTAGTATCTATAACTAAATTTTATTCTTTAAAATCCCAAGTCTAAAATGCCAGATAGATTCAAAAATGTTTGCCAAAAAACACGCGATTTGCACAGATGGATCTGACTTAAGTACACTCAGAGCAGGTAAGCAGTTCCTAAAACCCATTCGTTTACATAGGGGGATAATCCAAAGGGCCCTCTGTTTGCGATATGCAGAACATTGGAAGAGGACATGGATCACAGATTCTTCATTCTCACAGCCCATCGGACATGACTTGGAACTGTTGTTTGTATTGGACCATTTGTAGGTTAGGGTACGCAGAGGAAGAGACCCTATTCTAAATCTAGTATACAAGGCGGGTGCAAGTGGAGAGAGTATTACGTCCATGTAATGCTCGAACTCATAATGGCATTTGATTTGTAGAAAATTACCAGTCATAGAGGAGGGGGAAACATCGGCCAATTGCTAAGTTTGAACATTAAGCCAAAATGCGCCCTTCAAAATCTGTGTAGCATTTTTAGGAATAGAAGAAGGTTCCTTCCATTAGGTCCCCAAACCAAGACGAAAAAAGGACTGTTCTACATAAGTACACCACTTAATTCTTGTAATAGAGTTAGTGCCCACCAAGTTGGTCAACCCAAGTCTATATGGGATAAGAGCGTTTAGTGACCATAGACGAATCCAGAATTAGGGCGGCAATCTGATTAATTGGGATAAGATTTAACTTGTACTGTGCCTTGGACGAGGTCACCTCGTCCAAGGCACCAGTTCCCGTGTGCCTTGGACGAGGTCACCTCGTCCAAGGCACAGGAATTGGGGGTAGCTCCCAATGGGGGGCATTTTTTTAGGAAGGCCTTTTCTGCCCCCCCTGGGGGCAGATCGGCCTATTAGGCCGAGCTGCCTCCAGGGGGGGCAGAAACCTCTAGGGCACGAGGAATATATATATATTTTTTCTTTTCCTTTTTTTTTTTAGGTGGGGAGCGACTCCTCAGGCAAGGGTCGCTCCCCTAGGGGGCAAATTATATTTAGGCCATTTCTGCCCCCCTTTGGGGCAGATTGGCCTATTTTGATGAGGCCAATCTGCCCCCAAGGGGGGCAGAAACCACTAGATACGAGGGAGTTTTTTTTGTTTTCGTGAATTTCACGCAAGGGGAGCGACCCCTTAGGCAGGGGGGAATGGGGATTATTTTAGGCTATTTCTGCCCCCCTGGGGGGTAGATCAGCCTATTTTGATTAGGCCGATCAGCCCCCAAGGTGGCAGAAACCACTAGGCACCGGGGATTTTTTTTTTTGTTTTACAGATGGGGAGCGACCCCTTGGACAAGGGTCGCTCCCCTGGAGGGGAAAATTGCATTTAGGCCATTTCTGCCCCCTTTGGGGGCAGATCGGCCGCTTTTTGCTACGCCAATCTGCCCCCAAGGGGGCCAGAAACGACTAGGCACCGGGGATTTTTTTTAAAAAAAATTACGCCAATGTCACACAGGGGGAGCGACCCCGTAGGCAAGGGTCGCTCCGGGGGGGTTTGGGGGAGGGGGGCAAATTTATTTCAGGCCATTTCTGCCCCCCTTTGGGGCAGACTGGCCGAATTTAGGTCAATCTGCCCCCAAGGGGGCAGAAACCACTAGGCACCAGGGATTTTGTTTTGGCGCCAATGTCACGCAGGGGGAGCCAAATTTTGAGGTTTGCAAAGGATTCTGGGTAACAGAACCTGGTCAGAGCCCCACAAGTCACCCCATCTTGGATTCCCCTAGGTCTCTAGTTTTCAAAAATGCACAGGTTTGGTAGGTTTCCCTAGGTGCCGGCTGAGCTAGAGGCCAAAATCTACAGGTAGGCACTTTGCAAAAAACACCTCTGTTTTCTTTCAAAAAATGTGTCCACGTTGCGTTTTGGGGCATTTCCTGTCATGGGCGCTAGGCCTACCCACACAATTGAGGTATCATTTTTATCGGGAGACTTGGGGGAATGCTGGGTGGAAGGAAATTTGTGGCTCCTCTCTGATTCCAGAACTTTCTGTCACCAAAATGTGAGGAAAATGTGTTTTGTTAGCCAAATTTTGAGGTTTGCAAAGGATTCTGGGTAACAGAACCTGGTCAGAGCCACACAAGTCACCCCGTCTTGGATTCCCCTAGGTCTCTAGTTTTCAAAAATGCACAGGTTTGGTAGGTTTCCCTAGGTGCCGGCTGAGCTAGAGGCCAAAATCTACAGGTAGGCACTTTGCCAAAAACACCTCTGTTTTCTTTTAAAAAATGTGATGTGTCCACGTTGCGTTTCGGGGCATTTCCTGTCGCGGGCGCTAGGCCTACCCACACAAGTGAGGTATCATTTTTATCAGAAGACTTGGGGGAACATAGAATAGCAATACAAGTGTTATTGCCTCTTGTCTTTCTCTACATTTTTTCATTCCAAATATAAGAGTGTGTAAAAAAGACATCTATTTGAGAAATGCCCTGTAACTCGCATGCTAGTATGGTCACCCCGGAATTCAGAGATGTGCAAATAACCACTGCTCCTCAACACCTTATCTTGTGCCCATTTTGGAAATACAAAGGTTTTCTTGATAGCTATTTTTCACTCTTTATATTTGAGCAAATGAATTGCTGTATACCCGGTATAGAATGAAAACGCACTGCAGGGTGCAGCTCATTTATTGGCTCTGGGTACCTAGTGTTCTTGATGAACCTACAAGCCCTATACTTCCCCGCAACCAGAGGAGTCCAGCAGACGTAACGGTATATTGCTTTTGAAAATCTGACATTGCAGGAAAAAGTTAGAGTAAAACGTAGAAATAAATTGCTGTTTTTTTCACCTCAATTTCAATATTTTTCTTTTTCAGTTGTTATTTTCTGTAGGAAACCCTTGTAGGATCTACACAAATGACCCCTTGCTGCATTCAGAATTTTGTCTACTTTTCAGAAATGTTGAGGTTTCTGGGATCCAGCATTGGTTTCACGCCCATTTCTGTCACTGACTGGAAGGAGGCTGAAAGCACAAAAAATTGTAAAAATGGGGAATGTCCCAGTAAAACGCCAAATTTGTGTTGAAAAATTGGGTTTTCTGATTCAAGTCTGCCTGTTCCTGAAAGCTGGTGATTTTAGCACTGCAAATCCTTTGTTGATGCCATTTTCAGGGGAAAAACCACAAACCTTCTTCTGCAGACACTTTTTCCAATTTTTTTTAAATAAACGAAATTTTCACTGTATTTTGGCTAATTTCTTGGCCTCCTTCAGGGGAACCCACAAAGTCTGGGTACCTCTAGAATCCCTAGGATGTTGGAAAAAAAAGGACGCAAATTTGGCTTGGCTAGCTTATGTGAACAAAAAGTTATGAGGGCCTAAGCACAAACTGCCCCAAATAGCCAAAAAAAGGCCTGGCAAAGGAGGGGGAAAAGGCCTGGCAGCGAAGGGGTTAAGTCCATTCGGATAGGCAAGGGTGGGGTACTTGAAGGAACTCTTAACAGCATCTTTAAGAACGAGTTTTCCACCCTTGCCAGATCCTTCAGATTGCAGTGGTCCCACAACTCAGCTCCATATAGAGCCGCCACCCCCCCCCCTTTGCTTGGGATTGGTATATTTCTAGGGCAGGAGTCAAAGCAAATCTGGGGGATCTGGCTGCAAATCTCACGATACCACCCGCCCTTTGTTTCAAGCACATTGTTGATTTCTGGAGGTGGGCATGCCATTTGTGTGAGTCTTCTAATTTTAGACCTAAATAATCAAAAGTACACACTCTTTCCAATATGGAACCCTCTAACGTGGCAGGTCTCCTCATCTTATGCTTTTTGTCCCCAAACATATTTGGTTTTTAATGAGTTGATTTCTAAACCATGATCTTTACAGAAGTCCATAAACCTCGAGAGCAATTTTGAGAGACCTATAGCTGTTTGCGATATTAGAAAAGTGTCATCAGCAAATAGGAGACATGGAATCTTTTGTCCTGCCAATTTGGGGGCATCGCTAGAACAATCCAAGAGGTAGGGGATGCATGTGTTGATAAATAGGAGGAACGGTGTGAGAGCAAGTACACAGCCCCGTCTCACGCCAAGATTTGTGGGAAACTCTGAGGTTAATTCACCTTCCGGTCCCCATCGAATTCTGGCACAGTTGCCAGTATAAAGATCTCTAATTATATTCAACATAGAACAAGGAACCCCTACACTGTTCATGACTTCCCACAATTTATGGAGTGGAAAAGGTCAAAAGCAGATTTCAGGTCTACAAATGCCACAAAAAGGTGGCCTGAGTCCACATCAACAGTTTTCCATTTTGTGGAACTAAAGCGGAAGACCTGGTCGATTGTGCTGACCTTGTCCCTGAACCCCGCCTGGAGATGGCTTAGTACTTGATTATCCGCTATCCATTTTTTCAGCCTACTTAGTAGCTGGTAACATAATATTTTTTGTAAATTATCTAAGAGGCTGATGGGTCTATAATTCCCTGGTGAACCTTTCTCCCCTTTCTTATATATGGGCACAATAATTGCCTCCTTCCATGAACCAGGATAAGAGCTGTTGATCAAAACAGCATTAGAGATTCTATTTACATACGGACTCCAGTTGTTCAAGTCCGCTTTATACATACCTGAAGGAATCCCATCAGGCACTGGGGCCTTCCCTGCTTTTTGAGCGATGATAGCAGACTCAGTTTCGATTAATGAAAAGGGGGGCAAAGAAATCACTGACGATTGTGATAGTGACATCTCTCCAGAGCTAATGGCGTCACAGTCAGATGGGAACCATACAGCTCCTTAAAGTGAGAAAGCCAAACTTCAGGGGCAATGTGGCACTCTGGCTTGAGTGCTTGATTTTGGTCGCTGCGAGCAACCAGAAGCCAGAAGCGTTTGGAATCGTGGGTCCTTGCGGCCTCAACCAAATCATTCCATAGCCCCTCTTCATGCTCAAGTTTGCAGTCTTGCATATGGAGACATAATTTCGCCTTGCATTAACAATTCCTTCCCTATCTTTTGTTCTTAACGCCTTGATCAAGGAGCTTTTGGCCTCTCTGCATCTCTTATCAAACCACTTACTGCTGGGATGAGAAGAGTTAGTTGGAGTCCTAACAGATTTGGAAAACAACTCCTTAAGAGTGACCAAGAGATCTGAATGGAGAGACATGACTTTGAGCGAGGTTAATATAAAATGATCGTCAAAGAGCTGGTGGCTAGAAACTAATATACGCAATTTGTCCTGTAGCTTGTTGGATCTCTGAAAGCAATTCCATCTTACCGTACACCTGTTACTGGACAGCTTCAGAACGCCGGTAGATGCAAGAGCAGAGGAAGGCACAGCTCCTGCTAAAAAGGTTCTATCATATGCAATTTGTGTGGATTACCCACTTTCACATCTATTATATGGTGCCAGAGCCTTAAATCAAAAAGAATAAAGTCTAAAGTACTGCTAAATGACCCGCTAAAAAAGGTTGGTCTAGCAGGACTGTCAGCTGGAAAACGGCCATTACCAGGACGAAGACCGTGAACTATCATGAGGTCCATTATCTGCAGAGCCCTAATGCAGATGTTAGATGGATTTGGCTGGATTAAATAAGGGGGAATATTCCATATCTCGTCTTCAGTCTGCATGACCTTGATGAAAGCAGAATTAGGTTCAACCGACGCATTAAAATCCCCCGCTATGATAATATGATATTTTGGGCGGATATCTAAAATTATAGTGTTCAGGAGCTCTAGTGGCTGACCGTTGATTAGAAGGGCCCGGTCTATTATAGATATTTATACACAGGACAGGGATACCTGAATTTGGTTGTATAACTATAGCCAAGATGTCGTGAGAATCTACATATAGCTCCTTAACTCCACCCACCTCTGTCATTTTTACCCAGGTACATAGACCCCCTGCTGCCCTACCTGCTGTAGACATCGTAGCTTTTTTGAAAAAGGAACAAAACCCCTGCCTATACATGCTATGCGTTGCCCATGTTTCCTGAAACATGCTAATGTTGAAGTTATCAACGTATACCCCCCATTCAGTGTCGGCTAGTTTACTGTTGATACCAGCCACATTCCAGGACAAAAGCTTCGCAGTTGAATGGGCAATGAAACAATTAAGTTCGCAAGATGTATCATCTAGACGATAAAACTATTAACATGCTCAACAGAAAGTGCAGTTTTGGGATTGTTGATGAAAACAGTTTGTGGTTTCCATAAAGATGCAACTCCTAAGCTTAATGGCTTAAGTGATCAGCCGATAAAATGTCAGCATGGATAATTGAGCCACAGCCTCTATCATGGCGTAACCAATGCAAGACCTTATTAATGAGTGAGAATTTGTCTTCCTGTGATTTTGTAGGTAAAACAGGGACGTTGCGTATATAAATATAGTTGTCATTCGTATATGGGCCCCGACAAGATGCTAGTGTGGTGTCCCATTTCAGATCTGCATAGGAAAAAGAAGACATGACATTTTCAGGAAAGGACACAAAAGATCTGCTATGATGAGCCCTTTGTTTGGGGGCTGGAGCATCCTCAGAAATTGTCAGGGGTCCAATTGACAAAGGCCCAGGGACAGAAGAGTGGTCAGTTGGCAAGGGAATTATCTTATATTCACGAGAAAAAGGTGGATCTTTCTTTTTGAAAAAATTAAGAATTTCTGACAGTAAAGATTTCAGCTCACCTACTTCGCTCTTTAAACTAATCACCAACGCTAATAGGTCTTCACGAGGGGGGTCACGTTCAAAATGCAATGGTGCCGGAAGAGTCTGTTGGGGACTATCCAAGTCTTGAGATTCCAATAAAGAAAAGCGATTAGAACAAGGGATTCCATGAATTATCACATCTGTTTTTGATACTTCAGGGTTGGGATAGGATGCAAGATGTGTAGGGGGGCTAGCACATGTGGAAAGACTTAGAGAAACTAGTACCTGGGGTGAGGCAATAGTAGGTTGTGGATCAATGATGCTATGAGATCCAGCAATTAGAAACAGGATAAGAGTACCCGATTTCAGCCCTTTCCGTACATTTCTCTCCTTTTTATTCAAAATCAGTTCCACTTCTTCAGTCAAATTGTCGATCTCTTTAGTCACGCCATTTGTATGAGGTTCCATAACTTTGTTAGTTTTTAGAATTTTCGGTTTAACATAGCCCATTTCAGGGCTGTCCCTCACCTTACGCTTCCCCATTATAAGTGAAAGCCTCAGTGCAAGTAAAAAATAATACTTTTAAAAATCACAATCACAAAGAAGACCCAACACCATACCTTGGTACCCAGAGGGGGAGCCCAACCTGGCCTCAGACGATCTGACGGGCGCAGAGAGGTCCTGGCGCGACCCGTGCGCGTCCCGCGCGGTGCACGTCACGCTAAATGGCGTCCGCGTTACTGATTCAGTGGAGGGCGGCAGTGGCAGCAAGGTATCCTGGGGGTTGGAGTCCCCCTCTGCCCCAGGAGTCCGGAAAGAACTGCAGCACGGTGCGCCGCACACTAAACAGCATCCGTGTTACTAAGGCAGTGGAGGGCGGCAGCAAGGTATCCTGGGGGTTGGAGTCCCCCTCTGCCCCAGGAGTCCGGAAAGAACTGCAGCACGGTGCGCGGCACGCTAAATAGCGTCCGCGTTACTGAGGCGGTGGAGGGCGGCAGCAAGGTATCCTGGGGGTTGGAGTCCTACATAATCACTTTGTGATCTATTTGCTTTGGCTGCATAATGTCTCCACTTGCTTAATTATGTGTATTTGCACATAGATTGTTGGAAGGATTTTTTACAAGTTAACCAAGTGCGCCTCATAATTGTTTTTTAGAGAATTATATATAGTAGAATACTGTTCTAAAAAAATGTATTCTTTTAGAATTTTTAACTGAATAAAGATTTATTGATGATGATGTAGGTAAAATATGGCAGCTGTGTTGTCCATCTGGAACAAGACTACCTTCTGCTGGATGAGAAGAAGGAACACCATTAATGCCAGCTGGATAGCAAACAGCTCTTAAGTGGTTGATGTGGAGATCCTGATGGGCTGATGTTCAAACCCCTTGGATGGTGAGGTCCTCTAGGTGAGCTAGCCGGCTGGTGAGCATGGTCATTGTCTCCTGTGGAACTGAGTCAAGAAAGGGGTGTCACCGCAACAGGATGTTTGCATTCCACCACTGCAGAGAGCAATGAGTATGGTCCCAAATCAACACTAGATTCTCCCAATGACATTCCGCTTGAGACCATTTCCCTGCTAGGCATTGCTGTAATGGAAGCATATGTAACCTGGTGTGAGGAACTTTGGCAATACCATCAAGTGCATAATGGTCCTACCGCTACCTGATAATCTGGCTGAAAAAAGAGGCAGCAGCATTTGGAACGCTTGCACAATTGCTGGGCTGGAATAAGCTTCCCTTACCCTGGAGTCGAGAACAGCCCTGAGTAAGGACTGTACTTGGAGAGGCTGGATCTGGCATTTGGTTGCAATGATCGTGAAGCTTAGGTTTTGAAGCAGATGTATGGTGACCTCCGTCTGTGTTAAGTATTGTTGCTTCAAGGCTCTATTGATCAGCCAATTCTCTAGGTAAGGGAAGACGTGGATGCCACTCCTCTTGAGGTGAGTAGCTACAACAACACAACACTTGGTAAATACCCTGGGGGCTTTGGGTACCGCAAACGTTAGCACTTTGAACTGATAATGCTGACTACTCACCACGAACCGTAGGTATCTTCGATGCACAGGGTGTATGGCTATGTGGAAGGAGGTACCCTTCAGATCAAGTGTAAATATGAAGTTGCCTTCCTGTAGAAGTGGGATGACACCCTGGAGTACAACCATGTGGAAGTGCTCCGAAAGGATGTACTTGTTGAGGGGCTCAAGATTGATGACAGGCTTGAGGGAGTTGTCCTTTTTCGGAATTAAAAAGCACAGCAAGTACACCTCCTTGCTGAGGTACTGTGGCAGTAAAGGTTCTACGTCCCTTGGCAGGTAGTGCGTGCATCTCCTCTTGGAGCAAAGACTGATGTCCCGGGGACAATCTGTGTTTGCGGGAGGGAATGTCTGATGGTGTTTATGTGAGTTCTAAGTAATACCACCCAACAGTCTCCCCCCACCCACCTTTGCACCTAATGCTGTCTAGAGGCAATGTTTGCTCAGAGAGGCAGGAATCCCTTCTATGAAACTGGAATTCTGGTACAGCTGTCTACCCACTTTGTACCCTCTTTAGAACTACTAGATGCTGGTTTTCGACTTTGACAGTGCACTGAGGCCTGCTCATAAGACCTCATTGGCAGTGCTCTTCCCCGAAAACAAATAAAGTCTAATTGTAACCCAATTTACTTTGACTTTAGCACCCCAGTAAGTCACTAATAAATGGTGCCCGGGTACCTAGTGCATGGGTGCTAAACAGGGTAAATAAGGGCTGCAGCATTTCTTGTACCACTCCAAGGGACCCACAACGTACACACAGACTGTCATTGGAGGCTGTGTGACATTGAGCAAACCATGTTTGAAAACAGGGCATGGCACACTCCTGTGTGGCATGCTAAAGACACTGCATGGGCTTTATGTAAGTCAACCCTACAGCAGGCCCTGGAGTCCTAAGGCAGGGTGCATTGTGGCACATGAGGACATAGCTGCATGAGCAGATATGCCACTGTAATGTCTAGTCCCACTGCTAGTATTACAAGTGAGCAGGGAAGCCATCTTAAGGTATGTAATGGGCACTGGTCAATACTAGTTACTCAACTACATAATGGCTTCACTGAAAGCTATGGTGTTAGGTAGCAAACACCTCATCTTAATAAAGCCAGACTGATACCAGTCTTGGATTTATTATGACATGAACCCAGAGGGCACCTTACATGTGCCCCCTGAGACCTACTAGTACTCTAGTTTGCGGACTGACTGGTATCGACCAGTCTGTCACCACAGACATGTTTCTGACCCCACACCCCCCCCCCCCTCCGGCAGTGACAGCCCATGCTCTCAGAGGTTGTAAACAATGCCTACTCTGGATAAAGGTGTTATCACCTCCTCCAACAGGACGGCTAGTGAATCTCCATACCAAGCCCAGGGACTTCAAAGTCCATGCTGCCTTTGATATGCGACCACGACTTCCCCGAGACATGTGAGTTGTCACCCCCTGCCTGAGGTCTGTTTGACCCCTGGACAGGTGGGAAATTACTTATGTAGTAGGCTAGTCACACCTGTACGCTTCACAAAAGAAGGGTTCCACCATCTTGTTTTTGGTGGAACTAGGAACTCTGGGTCAGGGAAATGCCCATTCCCCACAGAAAGTCTCACTTTGGAGGCGTAGTCACCCCAGGCGTAAGTAGCCCATTCGCTACTACTCTACACTCCCCTTAACGCCCCTAATTTAGTATTTAGGTGGCCCTTCATGACACCAAGAACTTAGATTTGTCTGACTACAAGAAAAAGGACAAAGAAGAGCTGACCTGCGTAGGAACTTTGGGAGCAGTGAACTTTGGTGCCAAACCCTGCTTGCCTCCTCTGGTCCAGACAATCGCAAAGATCCGATTCGTCCTGCAGCTGTGCATCCACCCAAAGTCTTGTAGGGTTGCCAGCACTTCACCAACCAGCCAACATGTCCCTTGGAGTGAAGGAGCCACTTTCCTGCACCAGCAGGAATCACCCACAAGTGCCAGGTCCTCTGTTAAGCTGACTGTAGGAAGTTGGCTCTGTATGTGCTATTTCAAAGTAAGGAATAGCATGCACAGAGTCCAAGGGTTCCCCTTAGAGGTAAAATAGTGGTAAAAATAGATAATACTAATGCTCTATTTTGTGGTAGTGTGGTCGAGCAGTAGGCTTATCCAAGGAGTAGTGTTAAGCATTTGTTGTACCTACACATAGACAATAAATGAGGTACACACACTCAGAGACAAATCCAGCCAATAGGTTTTTATATAGAAAAATATCTTTTCTTAGTTTATTTTAAGAACCACAGGTTCAAATTCTACATGTAATATCTCATTCGAAAGGTATTGCAGGTAAGTACTTTAGGAACTTCAAATCATCAAAATTGCATGTATACTTTTCAAGTTATTGACAAATAGCTGTTTTAAAAGTGGACACTTAGTGCAATTTTCACAGTTCCTAGGGGAGGTAAGTATTTGTTAGGTTAACCAGGTAAGTAAGACACTTACAGGGCTTAGTTCTTGGTCCAAGGTAGCCCACCGTTGGGGGTTCAGAGCAACCCCAAAGTCACCACACCAGCAGCTCAGGGCCGGTCAGGTGCAGAGTTCAAAGTGGTGCCCAAAACACATAGGCTAGAATGGAGAGAAGGGGGTGCCCCGGTTCCGGTCTGCTTGCAGGTAAGTACCCGCGTCTTCGGAGGGCAGACCAGGGGGGTTTTGTAGGGCACCGGGGGGGACACAAGTCCACACAGAGATTTCACCCTCAGCAGCGCGGGGGCGGCCGGGTGCAGTGTAGAAACAAGCGTCGGGTTTTCAATGTTAGTCTATGAGAGATCTCGGGATCTCTTCAGCGCTGCAGGCAGGCAAGGGGGGGGATTCCTCGGGGAAACCTCCACTTGGGCGAGGGAGAGGGACTCCTGGGGGTCACTCCTCCAGTGAAAGTCCGGTCCTTCAGGTCCTGGGGGCTGCGGGTGCAGGGTCTCTCCCAGGCGTCGGGACTTTAGGTTCAAAGAGTCGCGGTCAGGGGAAGCCTCGGGATTCCCTCTGCAGGCGGCGCTGTGGGGGCTCAGGGGGGACAGGTTTTGGTACTCACAGTATCAGAGTAGTCCTGGGGTCCCTCCTGAGGTGTTGGATCGCCACCAGCCGAGTCGGGGTCGCCGGGTGCAGTGTGGCAAGTCTCACGCTTCTTGCGGGGAGCTTGCAGGGTTCTTTAAAGCTGCTGGAAACAAAGTTGCAGCTTTTCTTGGAGCAGGTCCGCTGTCCTCGGGAGTTTCTTGTCTTTTCGAAGCAGGGGCAGTCCTCAGAGGATGTCGAGGTCGCTGGTCCCTTTGGAAGGCGTCGCTGGAGCAGGATCTTTGGAAGGCAGGAGACAGGCCGGTGAGTTTCTGGAGCCAAGGCAGTTGTCGTCTTCTGGTCTTCCGCTGCAGGGGTTTTCAGCTGGGCAGTCCTTTTTCTTGTAGTTGCAGGAATCTAATTTTCTAGGGTTCAGGGTAGCCCTTAAATACTAGATTTAAGGGCGTGTTTAGGTCTGGGGGGTTAGTAGCCAATGGCTACTAGCCCTGAGGGTGGGTACACCCTCTTTGTGCCTCCTCCCGAGGGGAGGGGGTCACATCCCTAATCCTATTGGGGGAATCCTCCATCTGCAAGATGGAGGATTTCTAAAAGTCAGAGTCACCTCAGCTCAGGACACCTTAGGGGCTGTCCTGACTGGCCAGTGACTCCTCCTTGTTTTTCTCATTATTTTCTCCGGCCTTGCCGCCAAAAGTGGGGCCTGGCCGGAGGGGGCGGGCAACTCCACTAGCTGGAGTGTCCTGCTGGGTTGGCACAAAGGAGGTGAGCCTTTGAGGCTCACCGCCAGGTGTGACAATTCCTGCCTGGGGGAGGTGTTAGCATCTCCACCCAGTGCAGGCTTTGTTACTGGCCTCAGAGTGACAAAGGCACTCTCCCCATGGGGCCAGCAACATGTCTCGGTTTGTGGCAGGCTGCTAAAACTAGTCAGCCTACACAGATAGTCGGTTAAGTTTCAGGGGGCACCTCTAAGGTGCCCTCTGGGGTGTATTTTACAATAAAATGTACACTGGCATCAGTGTGCATTTATTGTGCTGAGAGGTTTGATACCAAACTTCCCAGTTTTCAGTGTAGCCATTATGGTGCTGTGGAGTTCGTGTAAAACAGACTCCCAGACCATATACTCTTATGGCTACCCTGCACTTACAATGTCTAAGGTTTTGCTTAGACACTGTAGGGGCACAGTGCTCATGCACTGGTACCCTCACCTATGGTATAGTGCACCCTGCCTTAGGGCTGTAAGGCCTGCTAGAGGGGTGTCTTACCTATACTGCATAGGCAGTGAGAGGCTGGCATGGCACCCTGAGGGGAGTGCCATGTCGACTTACTCATTTTGTTCTCACCAGCACACACAGGCTTGTAAGCAGTGTGTCTGTGCTGAGTGAGGGGTCTCTAGGGTGGCATAAGACATGCTGCAGCCCTTAGAGACCTTTCTTGGCATCAGGGCCCTTGGTACTAGAAGTACCAGTTACAAGGGACTTATCTGAATGCCAGGGTGTGCCAATTGTGGATACAATGGTACATTTTAGGTGAAGGAACACTGGTGCTGGGGCCTGGTTAGCAGGGTCCCAGCACACTTCTCAGTCAAGTCAGCATCAGTATCAGGCAAAAAGTGGGGGGTAACTGCAACAGGGAGCCATTTCTTTACACTGACCATCGGGTACAAGGAAGCAACTCACCTGGAAGAGGATACAGTGTCCAGAAGGTCAGCCGGGTCAACCGATCTAGTCCTAGAGACGCTTAGCCTGCCCAGAATCACTCTGCACCAATACCCGGGATATCACCGCCAGCTGAAAGCACCAAGGCTTGTGTTCAGTCCGAACACCACCACCGCCGCCAAAACGTATTTGCACAATGTGGGACTTCAAGAGAGGCAAGCCCCACGCCAGAAGTTGTCTTGCTATGTTTCTGTCCCCTCTTCTGCAGGTGCACTGAGAATGGTCAGAGCCTCAAACTTGCCGTCCCGGGAGACAAAACACCTATGCACCGGAGTAACCCTAGCCAGAGTCCACTGAAACCGACGGAGTTTCTGTGGTCTTGAGACCTCAAGAGCTCAGCTCCTCTTTGGGTTCCGCCAGACTGGTCCCTCAGTCCCCACTTGCAGGCTTTTTCTTTCAGATACATTTCCCAATAGACTTCAACATGTAGCGTTCCAGGCTACCGCCACTGGAAGCACTGGACACACCAAGGTAGGTAACCTGAACTGTTGGTGCTTTCTTGAACCTTAGCCCGAGCTTACCTTAGGGCCAGAAGAACAGTTCTGTAAGTTAATTGCAAGTGACCCTATGCAATGTATGTTTCTCCCACAGGATAACATTACCGCGTTCGAGGTTCATGCCTCAAATCTGACAGCTGCATTTTCTTTAATTTTAAATATCGCTAATCTGAAAAGTACTTACCTGATCCCAAATATCTTGGTGTCTAAATTAATACAAAAAATGTGTTATTTTTCTAAATTGGTCTCTGTTAGACCTCGCCCTTTTTGCAGGGGCATCTCAAAACTTTTTGCCCTCCCTCCTCCTGTTTTTCTGACCAGTTTTGGTTGGCTCTAGGACTCTAGCACTGATCGGCAGTGATAGCACCCAAAGTGCATGTGCTCTCCCTTCTAACCTTGGTATGATTGGCTTACACCTGATTGGCACCTTTAATTTACCTCTAGGTCCATTGTACAGTGGTACCCCTTATGCCCAGGGCCTGTAAATTAAATGCTACTAGTGAGCCTACAGCGCAGTTTCCGCCACCCACAGAAGTAGCCTTTCAAACCTCTCTCAGGCCTGCCACTGCAGGACCTGCATGCACAGTTTACTGCCATATTGGCTAGGCATCTAAATTTACTTGCCAGGCCTGGTACTTCCTTTTTATTACATATAGATCACCCTTAAGGTAGGCCGCAGGTATCCTTATGGGCAGGGTGCTATGTAGGTAAGAGGTAGGACATGTACCTTCATTGTGTGGCATGCCCTGGTAGTAAAAAACAGCATATGTGGTTTCTCACTGCTGTGAGTGCTGCTTCTCTCATAGGGTTGCATTAGGAAATGTCCTTGGGCATGTTTGATTTGTTTGGAATGGTAGCGAAAAATGCTGCTTATTGGTGTAGATGGGAGTTTTTTATTACCATTGTAGAAATGCTACTTTTAGAAAGTGGGCATTTCTCTGTGCTTATGACTCCAATCCACATTTGGGTAGAGTGACAGCTGGACTTTGTGCTTACTTTCCAGACAGCTATTACACAGGAAGGGTGAAGGTGTAACACAATTACATCTGCATGCTGAGTGGTCTTCCTGGGCTGGGATAGGAAGAGGCGGAGCGCACTTACATTTGTACAGGCTGTGTCCTGCTCTCACACAAATGGCTAGTTTCCGCCCTATTGATGTCTGGAGCCAGGGCTGGGGTTGAAAGGGGGTGTTGAGCACTTCTGAAGGTCCTTTGAAGTGCCCCTTGATTTCAAAGACAAAATGAAAAGTACAGGGGTTGTGCCCCATGTTGTTAAACACTGCAGGGTCTGGAACCAGATGCTGATGGAGGGGGCTGTGATGCTATAAAGAACCAACACTGGACTGACTTGTGTTGTGCTGACCTGTGGCCTGCTGAGCAACAAGAAGGACTGCCACTTACTCTACAAGGACCCTGGTGTGCTGGCCTGCTGCTTGCCCTCTGCCCTGTGTTTCACAGTTGTCTCCAGGGGCTGGGTGGTGTGCCCCCATTTCCCCCTCTATTCATGTTCCTTTAAGCACAAGGAGAGTGCGGTAACTGTGTTGTAAAGTGACCCTTGGGGTATAGGGAGTGCGTGGTGGGTGAGACTGCTGTTTCGAGGGTGGTGTGATACTGCTGCTGGCCGTTTCCCCCTGTCTGGCAAGACTGTGGTGGAAGAAGAGTGCCCAGACCACCGCCGGCCATGTTTTCCCTAGCACAATCGAGGCACGCACTGCCTGGTGCTCCCGGGCACCAGCACGCATCCACTTAGTAGCTACTTAACTGTCAGGCCCGGGAGTTCCACGGAAGCTGCAGAAGCCTGAAGTAGAGAAGCCATCTCCCGGCTGAGGGGGCAGGCGAGAGGTTTGAGAAGCTGCAGATGTCAGTGGCTGCCCTGCTGGTACCAAGCGGTTTCTGAGCAATTTGCTCCATGCGTGGAGGACCTGGAGGGCCTACCTGCCAACGTGGGAGGTGAGAGTACCATTCCCCCTTTACTAGGGGAATCCCAGAGTCAGAGCAGCTGGAGAGGGAGCTGCAAAAGTTGGCAGCCGCACCACACAGGCGGCTGGCTATTGTTTGCCCACACGCAGGGGACCCAGCGAGGTCTCTCCGCCGAGTCAAAACAGTATGGGTGTGCCCCCTACTATCTGTGGCACACCTTTAGGTGCATTTGTAACTCTGCTAACATGATGGTAAGGGAACCCTTTGCGCAGACCCTGTTCCTGTTGTGTCATCTTAGGACCACATTTCTGGTAGTAGGAGCACAAGGGCTCCGGTGCTAAACATAGGGTATTTCCACTCACTGGAGGATTCGTCCAAAGAAGTGCAGATGCACCACAACCTTCAGGTAGAGGGTGGTGTTGGTGACTCTCGGCGGGGCTACATTTGCCCACAAAGTTTTTGCCCTCATTATGTGACTGCATTGCTTGTTATGCCCGGATTCATGCTACGTGCTTGCCATGTTGGGTTGGCATATGCATTTTCTGGGTCTGCCACATATGCAGAGGGAGGGTGTGTTTATAGCGACCTGTGCAGTATGGGAATGTTTTCTGCTGTGTGCACTCATGATGATGATCTGACAAGTGCCTGTTTGGTACAGTATTACTGATTTATCGTTTTTGGTCTAATGTTGTGGAGTTTAATTTTTGGTGTATTTATTGTGTCACTGGGTTGTGTGTATTGTGCAAATGCTTTACACAGTGCCTCTGGGATAAGCCTGACTGCTCGTGCAAAGCTACCAAGGGAATGAGAGCAGGGGTTACTTCTTAGCTGTGTAGCTCCCTTGCCCCGACTAGAGTGGTGGTTACTGCCTGGCTTAGGTGCCTACCCTAGCCAACCTGGAACCCCATTTCTAACAGTCTTGAGTTTCTGTTTGAGTGTGGGTCTCATTTACTGACTCTGTGTGTACAACAAATGCTTAACACTACCCTCTGATAAGCCTAAACTGCTAGCTCACACTACCACAAAGACAGCATTTGGGATTATGAACTTAAACTGTGTAAGACAATAAGGATTATATAGTGTAACTCATTTGGTAAACTATATAAAAAGCCACCTTCCTACATTGGTGGATCAGCGGTGGGGTACAAGACTTTGCATTTGCTGGTACCACTTGGACAACAGGTGATTCCATGAAAAACCCACAACTGACTAGGCAAGAGCATTTTGTTTTGCAAATTTATTTTCACTTTGTCAATGTTTTTAATCTGAACTGTTAGGGTCTTGTGTTAAGTCCCCGAGACCCTAGTATTAGAAATTTAAAAAGTGTACTAGTTAGGCCTTAAAAAGTTTGTTTAGAATTTTTGTCAATTTTCCAAACAGGTCCCAACTACATTAAACATGTCAACCTCAGAGATGAGAGTTGAGGAACTCAACTTTCCTCCATATCTATATCTTAGTCTGAAGCACTTAAAGGACTTCTGTAAGACTTGCAAAATGTTAAAGATGGGCCTCAAACAACCATGGCTCATCTACAGGAGCTGTTTGCTATGTTTTATAAGGCATAGGCAAGAGGGAAAACACTGACAATAATAAGGATGACCCAGTCAGTGAAGATGAGACTGACAACAGTACTCGTAGGGGAGGCTTTCCTTCCAATACGCCAGAAGAAGAGAAAAAGAATAGCAACCTCTTCCTTAAAACTGTATCTGGAGGTAGGCCAGGCACCTCCAGGACCATAAAACAAATAGAAGATTCAGACCTAGAGCTGGAGCTGCAGCGACCAGTCAAATTAACCCTGGAGGCCAAAACCCTGGCCATAGAAAAAGGAAGGGCTGAGTTGGTCACCCATGAATGGTGGCAGCAGCAAAGTAAAAAGTGAGAGAGAGGAATCTTTTGACCTTAAAATCCGCAAAAGGATGATCCCCTAAATATGCTGAGTGATGATATCATCAAATGGTTCTCAGCCTGTGAGAGGGCTTGTAAAATGAGAAAGCTCAACCAAAAATATTTGGGCTCTCTACTTTGGGATCATGTCTCAGCAAAGTGCAGAGATAGACTCGTGACACTTAATAAGGAAGATGCTGAGTCCTATGACCTCATGAAGGATTCCCTGATTGAGGGCTTTGGGCTCACCATTGAGGAGTACAGAATTAAGTTCCTGGAGACTCACAAAACCCAGAGTCAGTCCTGAGTAGATTTTGTAGACTTATCCACACCAGAAGACGTCTTGCTAGGTTTCTGTCCACTCTTCTGCCGGTATACAGAGAAGTGTGAGAGCCTCAAACAGAAAAGATCAACATTAACTCTTGTGCAATCTAGACTACCTTAGAGCGGTGTTGGACACTAAAGACAAAAAGATATCCTTTGGAGAAGAGACTATTATCCATCTGAAGTGTCACAATCCTTCTCAAGACTGTTCACCTGACAGCGCAAGTCATTTAATTGTTTCTGGGTTCAAAAGCATTGGGCATTTTTCTTGATATATACGATTGTCTTCACATGACGCCTATGCTACAGCACCTAGAGGACAAATGGTCCCAATCTTCGGAGAGGTGGGGGGACCGCCTATTAAATGATGATTTTAACAGCTGAATTTGCTATGTTGTATGGACTTCCAACAAAATATCGCAGAGCAGAAGACTGAGAACAATGCCTCTTGCCAGCTGAGGTGCACAAATGGCCCTTCTTCAGTTTCAAGTATCATGGTCTTGCAGTGAAATATCCTATCACATCAGTCTCTTGAACTAAGAGCTAGCCATGAAGGCATTCCATCCTGTCTTCAGCGCAAATTCCTTTCTTGCTCATACACAAATTACTAAACTGTGAGCTAAAGGAAAAGTAATATGTCAGTAAATCAACAGTGAGTGACTAAAAACTGAGCTTACAAGCAGCAACATGGAAGGTATTCAAAATCTGATATAAGCCCGGAAACATAATTTTTAAACTTAGTAATACTGTTTTAATGCACTGAAAACTAATGGTAATTACTTAAGTAACAGGATACTCACCTGTAGCAAACAAGAAACTTACCTGAAATTCGTTTTCAATTGGAAGTTCTTCTAGTTTTACATGTTGTGCATTATTTTGCCATTTAGTGATTGAGTCCAGAACATTCCCTAAATATTTCTTTTTTTTTACTCTGCAGGTGTCGACCAGAAAAGCCCACCTATCACACTGAGAGTAGTCCTGCCGTGTCCCAGTACACGGCCGGCCTTTTAGATTCTTTTTTAATGTGTATTCTTTAAAGAACAAAAACCTTTTGGATTTTCTTTGTAACTATCTGCCTTCACTGGGGAGGAAAGTAGTTTGCATGTGAATCTAGGAGAGCTAAAAGCCGCAAAGTTATTGTTACATATCAGAAACTTGATTCTTTTTCAAATTGGGTCCCTTCGATATCCACATGCTTTCCCTCGATTATGTAGTGGTTTTACTTAACTGAGGAGGTGGGGAGTGAAGGATGGGA